>NC_092791.1:18755982-19055982 GCF_047496795.1 Chiloscyllium punctatum | reverse complement strand
CCCCTTCGGTCTCTCTTATATCTTTCTCCTCTCACCCTAAACCTATGCCCCTCTAGTTCTGGACTCCCCCACCCCGGGGAAAAGACTTTGTCTATTTATTCTGTCCATGCCCCTCACGATTTTATAAACCTCTATAAGGTCACCCCTCAGCCTCCGACGCTCCAGGGAAAACAGCCCCAGCCTGTTCAGCCTCTCCCTGTAGCTCAAATCCTCTAACATCCTTGTAAATCTTTTCTGAACCCTTTCAGGTTTCACAACATCTTTCCAATAGGAAGGAGACCAGAATTGCATGCAATATTCCAACAGTGGCCTAACCAATGTCCTGTACAGCTGCAACATGACCTCCCAACTCCTGTACTCAATACTCTGACCAATAAAGGAAAGCATACCAAACACCGCCTTCACTATCCTATCTACCTGCGACTCCACTTTCAAGGAGCTATGAACCTGCACTCCAAGGTCTTTGTTCAGCAACACTCCCAAGGACCTTACCATTAAGTGGATAAGCCGTGCCCTGATTTGCATTTCCAAAATGCAGCACCTCGCATTTATCTGAATTAAACTCTATCTTCTGCCTGGAGTCGGAGTGGGATCTGGAGGCTGCGAGGTAAAAGAAAGATTTGTTGATAGTGTGAACCTTCACACAAGCAGCTGGGAGTAACAGAACAGAGAAGCAGAATGATGGCTCTGACACTCAACCAGTTGATGTGTCTTATCTTCCCATGAGCAACAGCACAGTCCCCCCACAGATGGCTGGAGGTGGCAATGTGAACCGTGGACCCCTAAAGACCAGTAAGGTCCACCCAGGCAGCAGGGAAACGGAGTCTGGTGGCACCCAGAAAGAAGAACAGGCTGGAGTGGAGGAGGTGGCAGCCAGCGGAGAGACACAGCAGCTGATCCTAGCTCTAGCCGAGCAGATGGAAGAAATGGAGGAGGAGGTAATCAAGCAGGCAGAGGAGTGGATACCTGTTAAAAACAGGAAGAGGAAATCTTGCCAGGCCCCCAAAGCCTCCCAGCAAAAGGGGAAAAGACAGCTGCACGAGGGAGGGACGGCCAGCTCTTCGGAGGGGGAAGATGGACGCAAAGAAGGCCATCACCACCAGAAGAAGAGACAGTGCGCCGTCGGTAAAGAGGAGGGCATTTCCTCCCAACCAGGAAACAACAGACCCCCCAAAGTCCACCCTCCACCCAGTGAGAACCAGGGGGTACCCACTGCCCCACAACTACAGGCAACCGAGAGCTGTGATCCTCTGACAGTCCCACTGTCAGACACAGAACTGGACAGTGAGGACCCTTGCCTTGGCTCAATGACACCAGAGCGGGTAAATGACCCCAGTGAGGAGCTGGACAGCTACCTCAGCCCAGAGAAGGTCCAGCAGCTCGTGCTTACCATGGGGATGTAGACAGCCACCCCAGAGACAGGACAGTCAAATGGACAATGGTAACCCCATAAACTGGGGGTTAAAGAAGTTTCATTTGCTTTCATATAACAGGGCACCCACTCAGTAGGTGGGTTCCACTGAAGCCACAGCCAAATACCAAGAGACTGGATAGTTAATAAAGGTAACTGTTAATAGTATAACTGTGAATTCGATTAATTCAATTTGTTCTTTGTAATGTTAAGACATGCAATGTATATAACTATGAACGACATGGAAAATTCTACAAGTACCAGAGATTTATTTACATGAATAAAGTATAGTTTGAAATTAAAAAAAATCTCACCGCCGACTCACTGACACAGGTCGGGAGTCTCATGTCAGCATCCTCTGTGACTGGGCATGTTCACCCTTCCTGTTACAGAAGAATATAGACAGTAGAGGCATGTCTGATCATCCAACACAGTCCCTTGTTCCTTCTTTCTCTCTAATACTATCGGATTCCCTTCAGCCGGAAGAATTACATCGAACTTATGAGAAGCATTCAATGTTTTGTCCTCAGTTACTTTCAGTGGTAACAAATTCCACAGACTCCCCAGTTTCCGAGTGAAGACATTTCTCCTCATCTCAGTCCAAAATGGCTTCCCCTGCATCCTGACACTGTGCTTCGGCACTCCGTCATCATTGGGACATAGGTCCTGTGTTTACCCTATCGAGTCCTGTTCAAATTTTATAGGGTCCTAACAGATTCCCCCCTCATTCTCCTAAAGTCCAGTGAATATAATCCAAACCGATCCAGTCTCTCTTCATCCATCAGTCCTGCCATCCCAGGAATCAGTCTGGGAAACCTTTGCTGTACTCCCTCCATCACCAGAACACCCTTCCTCAGATAAGGAGACCCAGACTGCACACAATACTCCAGGTGTGGATTAGTGGTGCTGGAAGAGCACAGCAGTTCAGGCAGCATCCGAGGAGCAATAAAATCGACGTTTCGGGCAAAAGCCCTTCATCAGGAATAAAGGCAGTGAGCCTGAAGGGTGGAGAGATAAGCTAGAGGAGGGTGGGGGTGGGGAGAGAGTAGCATAGAGTACAATGGGTGAGTGGGGGAGGGGATGAAGGTGATAGGTCAGAGAGGGGAGGGTGGAGTGGATAGGTGGAAAAGAAGATAGGCAGGTCGGACAAGTCCGGACAAGTCAAGAGGACATTTACTGAGCTGGAAGTTTGGAACTAGGATGAGGTGGGGGAAGGGGAAATGAGGAAGCTGTTGAAGTCCACATTGATGCCCTGGGGTTGAAGTGTTCCGAGGCGGAAGATGAGGCGTTCTTCCTCCAGGCGTCTGGTGGTGAGGGAGCGGCGGTGAAGGAGGCCCAGGACCTCCATGTCCTCGGCAGAGTGGGAGGGGGAGTTGAAATGTTGGGCCACGGGGCGGTTTGGTTGATTGGTGCGGGTGTCCCGGAGATGTTCCCTAAAGCGCTCTGCTAGGAGGCACCCAGTCTCCCCAATGTAGAGGAGACTGCATCGGGAGCAACGGATACAATAAATGATATTAGTGGATGTGCAGGTAAAACTTTGATGGATGTGGAAGGCTCCTTTAGGGCCTTGGATGGAGGTGAGGGAGGAGGTGTGGGCGCAGGTTTTACAGTTCCTGCGGTGGCAGGGGAAAGTGCCAGAATGGGAGGGTGGGTCATAGAGGGGCGTGGACCTGACCAGGTAGTCACAGAGGGAACGGTCTTTGCGGAAGGCGGAAAGGGGTGGGGAGGGAAGTATATCCCTGGTGGTGGGGTCCGTTTGGAGGTGGTGGAAATGTCGGTGGATGATTTGGTTTATGCGAAGGTTGGTAGGGTGGGAGGTGAGCACCAGGGGCGTTCTGTCCTTGTTACGGTTGGAGGGGTGGGTTCTGAGGGCGGAGGTGCGGGATGTGGACGAGGTGCGTTGGAGAGCATTTTTAACCACGTGGGAAGGGAAATTGCGGTCTCTAAAGAAGGAGGCCATCTGGTGTGTCCTGTGGTGGAACTGGTCCTCTTGGGAGCAGATACGGCAGAGGCGGAGGAATTGGGAATACGGGATGGCATTTTACGGGAGGTAGGGTGGGAAGAGGTGTAATCCAGGTAGCTGTGGGAGTCGGTGGGTTTGTAAAAAAATGTCAGTGTCAAGTCGGTCGTCATTAATGGAGATGGAGAGGTCCAGGAAGGGGAGCGAGGTGTCAGAGATGGTCCAGGTAAATTTAAGGTCAGGGTGGAATGTGTTGGTGAAGTTGATGAATTGCTCAACCTCCTCGCGGGAGCATGAGGTGGCGCCAGTGCAGTCATCAATGTAGCGGAGGAAGAGGTGGGGAGTGGTGCCAGTGTAATTACGGAAGATCAACTGCTCTACATAGCCAACAAAGAGACAGGCATAGCTGGGGCCCGTACGTGTGCCCATGGCTACCCCTTTGATCTGGAGGAAGTGGGAGGATTCAAAGGAGAAATTGTTAAGGATGAGGACCATTTCGGCCAAACAAATGAGAGTGTCGGTGGAAGGGTACTGTTGGGGACGTCTGGAGAGGAAAAAACGGAGGGCTTGGAGGCCCTGGTCATGGCGAATGGAGGTGTAGAGGGATTGGATATCCATGGTGAAGACGAGGCGTTGGGGGCCAGGGAAACGGAAGTCTTGGAGGAGGTGGAGGGTGTGGGTGGTGTCTCGAACGTATGTGGGGAGTTCCTGGACTAGGGGGGATAGGACAGTGTCGAGATAGGTAGAGATGAGTTCAGTGGGGCAGGAGCATGCTGAGACAATGGGTCGGCCAGGGTGGTCAGGCTTGTGGATCTTGGGAAGGAGGTAGAACCGGGCAGTGCGGGGTTCCCGGACTATGAGGTTGGAAGCTGTGGCTGGGAGATCTCCTGAGGTGTTGAGGTTCTGTATGGTCTGGGAGATGATGGTTGCCCTGAAGCTCTTCAACCATGTCCTGGAACAAACTTGCTACCACAGCCACATTTGCTTCCTCAGTGCCTGCCTCCGTAACCAACCTAATCCCACACGGACTCCGGACCACCTTTAAACCAGCAAAGTTCGGACCCGAACAGGACAAACAGTACAGATTAGATTCAAAAACGCCAGCAACAGTTCTCCTTCAAGATCCTCCGCTCCACGCTCGCAGCAATGTGTCAGCACCTAACCTCTCTCCAGTCAGCCCTGCCTCAGCTGAGGGCCACACTCTCTCAGAATTGCAAAGGACCCACTCTGTACTACATCCTCAGGAGAATTCATACTCTCAACAAACAGTATTTCAATTCCATCTCAAACATCAAAAACTGTAAGTACAACAAACTTTTATCTACCCACCTCCATAACCAGCACTCCTCAAACATTCCAGAAGATTCCCCCGGCCTCCGGAACTATTTGGATGCCATTAGCCATGTGGCTGGTTCAGCTACCACCCCCACACTGATTGATGATGTCACTTCCGCTCCCCATCAGGGCCACTCCCACAACCACTTCCACCCCTCACAATTCCTCATGCACCACACGTGACATCACTTCAAGCCTGACCACCCTGGCCAACCCATTGTCTCAGCATGCTCCTGCCCCACTGAACTCATCTCTACCTACCTCGACACTGTCCTATCCCCCCTAGTCCAGGAGCTCCCCACATACGTTCGAGACACCACCCACGCCCTCCACCTCCTCCAAGACTTCTGTTTCCCTGGCCCCCAACACCTCGTCTTCACCATGGATATCCAATCCCTCTACACCTCCATCCGCCATGACCAGGGCCTCCAAGTCCTCTGTTTTTCCTCTCCAGACGTCCCCAACTGTACCCTTCCACCGACACTCTCATTCGTTTGGCCGAACTGGTCCTCACCCTTAACAATTTCTCCTTTGAATCCTCCCACTTCCTCCAGACCAAAGGGGTAGCCATGGGCACATGTATGGGCCCCAGCTATGCCTGTCTCTTTGTTGGCTATGTAGAACAGTTGATCTTCCCTAATTACACCGGCACCACTCCCCACCTCTTCTTCCACTACATTGATGACTGCATTGGCACCACCTCGTGCTCCCGCGAGGAGGTTGAGCAATTCATCAACTTCACCAACACATTCCACCCTGACCTTAAATTTACCTGGACCATCTCTGACACCTCCCTTCCCTTCCTGGACCTCTCCATCTCCATTAATGACAACCGACTTGACACTGACATTTTTTACAAACCCACCAACTCCCATAGCTACCTGGATTACACCTCTTCCCACCCTACCTCTTGCAGAAATGCTATCCCATATTCCCAATTCCTCCGCCTCCGCCGGATCTGCTCCCAGGAAGACCAGTTCCACCACAGAACACACCAGATGGCCTCCTTCTTTAGAGACCGCAATTTCCCTTCCCACGTGGTTAAAGATGCCCTCCAACGCATCTCGTCCACATCCCACACCTCCGCCCTCAGACCCCACCCCTCCAACCGTAACAAGGACAGAACGCCCCTGGTGCTCACCTTCCACCCTACAAACCTTCGCATCAACCAAATCATCCACCGACATTTCCGCCACCTCCAAAAAGACCCCACCACCAGGGATATATTTCACTCCCCACCCCTTTCCGCCTTCCGCAAAGACCGTTCCCTCTGTGATACCTGGTCAGGTCCACACCCCCCTACGACCCACCCTCCCATTCTGGCACTTTCCCCTGCCACTGCAGGAACTGTAAAACCTGCGCCCACACCTCCTCCCTCACCTCTATCCAAGGCCCTAAAGGAGCCTTCCACATCCATCAAAGTTTCACCTGCACATCCACTAATATCATTTATTGTATCCGTTGCTCCCGATGTGGTCTCCTCTACATTGGGGAGACTGGGCGCCTCCTAGCAGAGCGCTTTAGGGAACATCTCTGGGACACCCGCACCAATCAACCAAACCGTCCCGTGGCCCAACATTTCAACTCCCCCTCCCACTCTGCCGAGGACATGGAGGTCCTGGGCCTCCTTCACCGCCACTCCCTCACCACCAGACGCCTGGAGGAAGAACGCCTCATCTTCCGCCTCGGAACACTTCAACCCCAGGGCATCAATGTGGACTTCAACAGCTTCCTCATTTCCCCTTCCCCCACCTCATCCTAGTTCCAAACTTCCAGCTCAGTAACTGTCCTCTTGACTTGTCCTACCTGCCTATCTTCTTTTCCACCTATCCACTCCACCCTCTCCTCCCTGACCTTTCACCTTCATCTCCTCCCCTACTCACCCATTGTACTCTATGCTACTTTCTCCCCACCCCCACCCTCCTCTAGCTTATCTCTCCATGCTTCAGGCTCTCTGCCTTTATTCCTGATGAAGGGCTTTTGCCCGAAACGTCGATTTCGCTGCTCGTTGGATGCTGCCTGAACTGCTGTGCTCTTCCAGCACCACTAATCCAGAATCTGGTTTCCAGAATCTGCAGTCATTTTTTTTACCTTGCTTATACTCCAGGTGTGGTCTCACCAAGGCCCTGACCAACTGCAGCAAGACATCCCTGCTCCTGTACTCAAACCCTCTCACTATGGAGGCCCAACATCCTATTGACCTTCGCCACCTCCTGCTGCCCCCTGCAGGCTTACTTACAGTGACTGGTGTACAAGGGCACCCAGGTCTCACTGCACCTCCCCCTTTCCCAATCTGTCACCACTCAGAGAATAACCCCTTGCTATCTTGAGGGAAAAGAACATTCCCTCCTTCCTGGACAGCTTCAGGAGATCCCTGTGAAAGTGTGATGCTGTTCTTTGCCTGGTCTCTGACATCTCCAGAGGGGAGGCAAAGGGGATAGTGGGGAAGAACGACAAATTCAGGCTGAGTGATGTTCCTGGATTGCAGAGACTGTAGAGCTTTTAAATATGGCACCCTGAGGCTGGAGGGTGGAAGGTCACGATGGCTCACAGATATTCCTGGGGTATGGAATCCCACATACACACACACACACTGACTCTCACTGGGGTATGGGGTCCCACACACACACTGACTCTCACTGGGGTATGGGGTCCCACACACACACTGACTCTCATTGGGGTATGGGGTCCCACACACACACTGACTCTCTCTGGGGTATTGGGTCCCTCACACACAATGACTCTCACTGGGGTATGGAATCCTACACACACACACTGACTCTCCCTGGGGTATGGGGTCATACACACACACTGACTCTCACTGGGTTTAGATTAGATTAGATTACTTACAGTGTGGAAACAGACCCTTTGGTCCAACAAGTCCACACCGCCCCGCCGAAGCGCAACCCACCCATACCCCTACATCTACCCTTTACCTAACACTATGGGCAATTTAACATGGCCAATTCACCTGACCTGCACATCTTTGGACTGTGGGAGGAAACCGGAGCACCCGGAGGAAACCCACGCAGACACAGGGAGAACGTGCAAACTCCACACAGTCAGTCGCCTGAGGCGGGAATTGAACCCAGGTCTCTGGCGCTGTGAGGCAGCAGTGCTAACCACTGTGCCACCGTGCCGTCCCTGGGTTATGGGGTCCCACACACACACACTGACTCTCCCTGGGGTACGCGGTCCCACACACACACTGACTCTCATTGGGTATGGGGTCCCACATACACTGACGCTCATTGGGTATGGGGTCCCACACACACTGACACTCACTGGGGTACGGGGTCCCACACACACACTGACTCTCCCTGGGGTATGGGGTCCCACACACACACTGACTCTCCCTGGGGGATGTGGTCCCACACACACACTGACTCTCCCTGGGGGATGTGGTCCCACACACACACTGACTCTCTCTGGGGTATTGGGTCCCTCACACACAATGACTCTCACTGGGGTATGGAATCCTACACACACACACTGATTCTTACTGGGGTATGGGGTCCCACACACACATTGACTCTCACTGGGGTATGGAATCCTACACACACACACTGATTCTTACTGGGGGGTGGGGTCCCACACACACACTGACTCTCACTGAGGTACGGGGTCCCACACATAATGACTCTCACTGGGGTATGGGATCCCACACACACACTAACTCTCAATGGGATATGGGGTCCTACATACACACTGATCCTCACTGGGGTATGGGGACCCACACACACACTGACTCTCTCTGGGGTACGGGGTCACACACACACACTGACTCTCCCTGGGGGATGTGGTCCCACACACACACTGACTCTCACTGGGGTATGGGGTCTGACACACACACTTACTCTCACTGGGTTATAGGGTCCCACACACACACTGACTCTCACTGGGTTATGGTGTCCCACACACACACTGACTCTCACTGTGGTATGGGGTCCCACACACACACACTGACTCTCACTGGGTTATGGGCTCCTACACACACATTGACTCTCACAGGGGTATGGGATCCTACACACACACTGATTCTCTCTGGGGTATGGAGTCCCACACACACACTGACTCTCACTGTGGTATGAGGTCCCACACACACACTGACTCTCACTGGGTTATGGGCTCCTACACACACATTGACTCTCACAGGGGTATGGGATCCTACACACACACTGATTCTCTCTGGGGTATGGAGTCCCACACACACACTGACTCTCACTGTGGTATGAGGTCCCACACACACACTGACTCTCACTGGGTTATGGGCTCCTACACACACATTGACTCTCACAGGGGTATGGGATCCTACACACACACTGATTCTCTCTGGGGTATGGAGTCCCACACACACACTGACTCTCACTGGGGTATGGAGTCCTACACACACACACACACACACACACTGAGTCTCACTGGTGTATGCGGTCCCACACACACACACTGACTCTGACTGGGGTATGGGGTCCCACACACACACTGACTCTCATTGGGGTATGGAGTCCTACACACACACACACACACACACACACACACTGAGTCTCACTGGTGTATGCGGTCCCACACACACACACTGACTCTCACTGGGGTATGGGGTCCCACACACACACTGACTCTCATTGGGGTATGGGGTCTGACACACACACACACACACACACACACACACACACACTGAGTCTCACTGGTGTATGTGGTCCCACACACACACACTGACTCTCATTGGGGTATGGAGGTCCCACACACACACTGAATCTCACTGGGTTATAGGGTCCCACACACACACTGACTCTCACTGGGGTATGGGGTCCCACACACACACTCATTCTCACTGGGATATGGAGTCCCTCACACGCACTGACTCGCACTGGGATATGGGGTCCCACGCACACACTGACTCTCACTGTGGTATGGGGTCCCACACACACACTGACTCTCACTGGGTTATGGGCTCCTACACACACATTGACTCTCACAGGGGTATGGGATCCTACACACACACTGATTCTCTCTGGGGTATGGAGTCCCACACACACACTGACTCTCACTGTGGTATGAGGTCCCACACACACACTGACTCTCACTGGGTTATGGGCTCCTACACACACATTGACTCTCACAGGGGTATGGGATCCTACACACACACTGATTCTCTCTGGGGTATGGAGTCCCACACACACACTGACTCTCACTGGGGTATGGGGTCCCACACACACACTGACTCTCACTGGGGTATGGGGTCCCACACACACACTGACTCTCACTGGGGTATGGGGTCCCACACACACACTGACTCTCATTGGGGTATGGGGTCTGACACACATACACACACACACACACACACACACACACACACACACACACACACACACACACACACACACACTGAGTCTCACTGGTGTATGTGGTCCCACACACACACACTGACTCTCATTGGGGTATGGGGTCTGACACACACACTTACTCTCACTGGGTTATAGGGTCCCACACACACACTGACTCTCACTGGGGTATGGAGGTCCCACACACACACTGACTCTCACTGGGTTATAGGGTCCCACACACACACTGACTCTCACTGGGGTATGGGGTCCCACACACACACTCATTCTCACTGGGATATGGAGTCCCTCACACGCACTGACTCGCACTGGGATATGGGGTCCCACGCACACACTGACTAGCACTGGGATATAGCGTCCCACACACACTGACTCTCACTGGGGTATTGGGTACCACACACACACTGACACTCACTGGGGTATGGGGTCCTACACACACACACTGACTCACGCTGGGATACGGGGTACCACGCACATACTGACACTCACTGGGGTACGGGGTCCCTCACATACTCTGACTCGCACAGGGGTATGGAGTCCGACACATACACACACACTGACTCTCACTGGGGTATGGGGCCCCACATACACACACTGTGTCTCACTGGGTTATGGGATCCCACACACACACTGACTCTCACTTGGGTATGGGTCCCTCATACACACTGACTCTCACTGGTGTATGCGGTCCCACACACACACACTGGCTCTCGCTGGGGTATGGGGTCCCTCATTCACATTCACTCTCACTGGGAGATGGGGTCCCACACACACACACTGACTCTCACTGGGGTACGGGGTCCCACACGCACACTGACTCTCATTGTGGTACAGCGTCCCTCACACACATTGACTCTCACTGTGGTACAGCGTCCCTCACACACACTGACTCTCACTGGGGTATTGGGTCCCACACACTGATTCTTATCAGGTCTGGGTTCCACATACTAACACAGACCCAGACACAGTCCCAGACACACACACACACTGACACAGAGACAGACACAGACACACACACACAGACACACACACACGCACAGACACACACAGACATGCACAGACACACACACACAGACACACACACACACACACAGACACAGACACACACAGACACACACACAGACATGCACAGACACAGACACACAGACATGCACAGACAACAGACACACACTGACACAGACACACACACACACAGACACCGACACACACAGACACAGACACAGACACGCACAGACACAGACACACACACGCACACACAGACACACACACCGACACAGACACACACTGACACAGACACAGACACGCACACACAGACACAGACACACACACAGACACCGACACACACAGACACAGACACACACACCGACACAGACGCACACTGACACAGACACAGACACGCACACACAGACACAGACACGCACACAGACACCGACACACACAGACACAGACACACACAGAGACACAGACACACACAGACACAGACACACACACAAACACAGACATGCACAGACACACACAGACACAGACACACACACACAGACACCGACACACACATACACAGACACACACACAGACACGCACAGACACAGACACACACAGACACAGACACGCACACACAGACACAGACACACACAGACACAGACACACACACAGACACAGACACGCACAGACACAGACACACACAGACACAGACACGTACACACAGACACAGACACACACAGACACAGACACATACAGACACAGACACACGCACAGACACATACAGACACACACAGACACATACAGACACAGACACATACAGACAGACACAGACACATACAGACACAGACACATACAGACACACACAGACACACACAAACACAGACACACACACAGACATGCACAGACACACACACAGACATAGACACACACAGACACACACTCAGACAGAGACACACACACAGACACGTACAGACACATAGAGACACAGACACCGACACACACAGACACAAACATGCACAGACACAGACACAGACACACACAGAGACACGCACAGACACAGACACACACACATACAGACCCAGACACAGACACAGCCACACACAGACACAGACACAGACACACACAGACACGCACAGATATAGACACACACAGACATACACACAGACACAGACACACAGACACAGACACACACACAGACACAGCCACACACAGACACATACGGACACACACAGACCCAGACACAGACCCAGGCACAGACACAGACACACACAGACACAGACACGCACAGACCCAGACAGATTCTCATTGCCCCCCATGTGTATTCCTCCTCCTTCTTTGCTGACAGAAGCATCAAGGAGCTGATTTCGGAATTCCCTTGGAATGGTCGATCCTTTGTGGTGCCAGTATGCACAGACCTCGCTTCAGATTCATTGGGCGATCCCAAATCTGAGTTTGCATTGCAAGTTCAGCCGAAAGCATTGGTCAGGAGCTGTGTGACTACAGGGATGTCACAGGGTAACAGCCAGGCAGAAGTGGTTGCATCAAACCCGGTTCTCTCCCGGATTGGGAAGGTGGTGTCAGGGACCGAATATACTTGGGAGTGGACACATGGACTGTTTTATTAACCCTAGCGCCAAGTTAACTCATCATTCAATTCCACAAATTACAACCACCTCCCATCAGGGGCACTATTACAATAAACAAGGGAGAGAGTAAATCAAATGGAGTTACCCCTGCCTCTTGCCAAGCCTTGAGGATACTGGTAGTCACCACCTTCTCCCGCTGCAGAAGACACCCAGGCCTGGAAGCCAGGACATTTTGTCACTGAGTTTGTACAAATTCCCTGTTGTGATTCCCACATTATCATTGTGACGGCACTCCAAACATTATATCAGTGGTTGTAAAATGATTTGCGACCTCCTGAGGTTGTGAAGTGTGTGCTCGAAATGAAAGGCTTCCTTCTGTTGAGTTGCACCTGGGCCTCACCCGCCTGTGCCCGTTGATGCCCCTGTATGTTACAGGGCAGGATTTGGGTATCCAATCGCCAAGATTATGGCGAACTCGCTGTGACATCGAAGAGCACAGAAATAATATCGGTCTTCATGTGAAGATGATGATCAATGGCCTAAGTTGCCAAGGCAACCAGATACTTTGTGGAATTTTTCTGGGACAGAAGCGGGCTATGTGGTCTACCTTCCCTCCATCGGCTCTCCAAACGAGTCTCATTCCCTAGTGCCAAGCTCCTGCCTTCTGTCCCTACACTAGTTCTGTCCAAATAACTATCCAAGCCCCCTCTCGAACTCCTCAGTTGAACCTGCCTCCACCACTTTTCCCTGGCAGCGTATTCCACCCCCCGACTGCTCACTGGGTGAGAAAGATTGTCCTCACATCGCTCTTCAAAGTGTGCCCACCACTTCAAACCGACACTCTGCCATTTTTTTACTAGCAGGACTCATAATGTTGCAAAACCTCAATCAGGTCTCATCTCTGCCTTCTTCTGTCCCACCCTCTTCAATCTCTCCTCAGCCCTGACCTTCCTCACCCCTGGCAAATCACGTGTGCACCCTCTCCAATGCATGTACATCTTTCCTGTAATGTGGGAGGTTGACTAGGCGCAGGAGGTAGTGTCCTACCTCTGAGGTGAAAGCTCCCAGCACTGCAAAGCTTGGCGGCCAAGATGTGCCAATAGCCAATCCTTCCAATAGGTAGGAGGAACAGGAGGGCTTCCTACGCAGTCATAGCCTCAGACAGCTCTTTCCTGGTGGTGCAATGTAAATAAAGTTATTTTCACTTGGTGTTTTCACTGTACCTTGCACCTTCACAAACACAAATATGGGTGTTGAGGAATCTAAGCATGACTGCTCTATGGCAGTAGTGTAGGGGGGACAAAAAAGCGAAGATTTATATGTATAAACAGGAGATTTAGAATCAACAAAGACAAAAGGAAAAGTCATACAGCACAGAAACACCCTTCGGTCCAACCAGTCCCATGCCAACTTGCCTGCTCTTGGCCCAAATCCCTTCAAACAATTCAAAATAAAAAATCTTATATGACTGAAATGGAATAGCTACCCCATCTAGAAGCAAATCTAGAAAGAAGCCTGAATCTCAGGGGCAGCTGCAAGATGGATGCTGCTCTCAGTCCACCATTTTGATACCAGGAGAATCTCACTCCACCTTCGATGTTTTTAACGAGGTTCTCGCTGGGCAGCAGTGAGTTACCAGTGAAAGGGGGTTTACTGCTGCTGAGACACCCAGGCCTCACTAATAGTCAGCTCCTTACCTTCTCAAACAAACGTGGAGAGAGTCCAGGAGCCTTCACCATAGCTGCAGCATGCAGGGGGAAGGAATACACAAGAGCAGAGATCAGAAGGGCAGGGAGGTGATGGTGAACTTGGGGAAGACACTCACTAAGATTTCAGCACTGCGTACATTCTGTGGCCACCACATTATGGGAGAGAGAGGTGAATGTGCATCAGCCAAGTAAAACGCAAAGCAGGCGATTTGGTGATGAAGCCTGGCCTTGAGCTCACCCAACCTTTCAGCGGGGCTTACCAGATTCTGTTCAGGGCTGGGTGCCCAGGCTGATTTCACCTTCACCACCTGGGGGTATGTTGAGACTGAGGTGAGACAGATTGATCCCACACAGGGCAGAGGTGAAACTTGGTGGGGGTTCAGCTCTGGCTGCCTTAACCATGCTGAAGACTGAGTGAACAGGAAGGTTTTTTTTAATGTACTTGTAGGATGTGGGTGTCACAGGCTGGGCCCAGTATGTACTGTCCTGTCCCCAGTTGCCCCCCTTGGTGGGGGTGAGCTGCCATCTTGAATCGCTGCAGTCCGTGTGCTGTGGGTTGACCCACAATGCCCTGAGGGAGGGAATTCCAGGATTCTATCCCAGTGACACTGAAGGAATGGCGATATATTTCCAAGTCAGGATGGTGAGGGGCTTGGAGGGGAACTTGCAGGGGGTGGTGTTCCCATGTATCTGCTGCCCTTGTCCTTCTCGATGGAAGTGGTCGTGGGTTTGGAAGGTGCTGTCTGAGGATCTTTGGTGAGTTTCTGCAGTACATCTTGTAGATGGGACACACTGCTGTTACTGAGCGTCGGTGGGGGGAGGGAGTGGGTGTTTGTGGATGTGGGGCCAATCAAGCGGCTGTTTTGTCCTGGATGGTGTTGAGCTTCTTGAGTGTTGTTGGAGCTGCCCCCATCCAGGGGCAAGTGGGGAGTATTCCATCACCCTCCTGACTTGTGCCTTGGAGATGGTGGGACAGGCTTAGGGGAGTCAGGAGGGGAATTACTCACTGAAGGATTCCCAGCCTCTGACCTGCTCTTGTAGCCACAGTGTGTATGTGGTGAGTCCAGTTCAGTTTCTGGTTAATGGTAACCTCCAGGGTGTTGAGAATGGGGGATTCAGTGACAGTAACACCACTGAATGTCAAGGGGCAGTGGTTAGATTGTCTCGAATTGGGGACGTTAAAGTAGTCAAAGAAGGAGAGAGAGAAAAATCAAGGAAAACGATTGAACTGCTTGGAAATTCTATATTGAATTAGAGACGTGGATGGTTTGGTGGTGGAGAAAATATTTAGGAAAAGCACAAAGCACAAGTGCTGATTTGTGATGATTAAAACAATGCATGAAAGGTGAGGATCAAATGGGGCGAAGGAGAAGGGGCAGAGAGTTTTGGGGTGGACATAGTGGTCATGGAGGTTTAAGGGTGCTGTTGTTCGCCCCATACCTCAACAGGACTGATGAATGTAGTCCATGCCGAGGGACAGTTGACTTTCAGTTTCAGAAGTCGCTTGAGATGTTTCCAAAGTTTGTTTATTTTCTCTGCCGTGGTCAGGCACGGGAAGCTCCCTTGGCAGATGTGCTCCCTGCATTTGTGCCTGGTTGGCTGAGCGAAGGGCTCTGAGAGAGCTGACCACGCCCCGCCCTGCGCTATTCCCCCATCCCTCTGGGCCGAGTCTGACGGGTGGTGGGGCTGAAGTTGGCGGAAGTGGTTTGCTCTCGCAGTGCCAACCTTCATTTGTTGACCATGGAGCAAAGCAGTCCTGCTTTAGTTCAGGGTTCTTGTGACGCAGTGGTTCCTCACCCATGGAGGAGACCATCCAGCTCAGAGTTTGCAGTGTCAGTCACAACTTCAGAAGGGATTGGTATTTTAGAGACATGGTATTTTAGAGCTGCGGACTTTTTCCAGCATGAGAAAGATCCTTGGGCCCTTCAGATCCCTGCTGGTCATCAAACATCCATCCATTCTAACCCCATTTTCCAGCACTTGACTCTGTCTCTCTCTCTCTCTCTCCCCACACACATACGATCTGATCTGATGTGCATTTACAGCAAACTTGTGAGTTTTTTAAATGCAGGGATTCATTTTGAAGCAGTCAAAAAGCGCGCAGACTCAGCTCAGAGGAACAGCAGCCACCAGGTCTGCTATCTGGGGTGAAGTTGACCCAGGCTGCAGGGGGTGGGGAGGTTTGGGGGAACAGACAAATGGAGGCCAGAAAGTTCCGCCGAATGAAATTACGGACACTGAAGGGAAAAGAAAGCTTGACATTTCTCAATCATTTCAGGCTCGGTTTCAGGGCGTTCAAACGACACAATGTGATAGGTCCCACACGAGCTGAGCAGCAGATTTCAGGGCCCTGGTGTGCGAGTGCTACAAAGGAATGCATTTAGGTTCTCGTGTGAATGGAAAACTCAATCTGGAATGTGAACGTCGAGCACAAGAATTTGAGTATTTCAGCGTGTGGAAAATATTTGTCGATGATAGAATGGGGATTTACCACAGCTCCATATCAGGCCCAGGCTGATGAGGGAGCCAGACAGCACTTCCTGTGTTGCCTTGCCGACACAAGGCTACTCTGTTCAGGCCGATGTGCTCGTCCTCGAGAGGGCAAGTGAGCCCTCTGTGTGCTGCTCAATGGACGGCCTGTTCTGTGGGTTCACACACGCCTCACAGAGACTGAGGTTCCACTCAAGGCCAGCATTAACGCAGGAAGTCTGTCGCTTCCTCTCCTTATATATAGCCCCGGAGTAGACACCAATATCGAACTGTGGGCTTCACATCACCACTGCTGGCACCGCTCAGGGAACAAGGCTGTCAAAGAAAATTGAGAGCCGTTTCAGTTTGGTTCCCAGCACCCTCACGACAACCCCCCACCGCCCCAACCCGAACGCAAACAAGCCAGGCCGGTGCATGAGGACAAAAGGGCGAGTGTTCCAAGGCTCTCCTCCTGCGAGCAAAAGGTGGCAACTGTGGGATCTGAGGGCTAAAGGGAGACAGGCACAAGCCCACAGAGACAAGGAGGAGGTGTCAAATCTTTCACTGCAAGGCTCAGCTCCTGGGTCAAGTGAGACAGCAGCTCCCTCAGCTGGAGGGACAGGCGTCCCCCAGGGTACAGGACAGGGTGAGGTGGGGAGACACTGACCTCAATTGGTCCAGGGCTCGGCCTGGGAGCAGTTGATCTGCAATGCCACAGCGCCATGGTCAAGGGGAACTGGGTCAACACGTATTGGGACAGGGCACAGGTGGGCACTGCAGATGCTGGAGCTTGGAGTCAAGATAAGAGTGGTGCTGGAAAAGCACAGCAGGTCAGGCAGCATCCGAAAGGAAGGAAAATCAACTTCTCGGGCAAATGCACTTGATCAGGAATTCCTGATGAAGGGCGTTTGCCCAGAAACGTCGATGTTCCTGCCCCTCGGATGTGGCCTGACCTGCTGTGCTTTTCCAGCACCACTCTCATCTTGACATGACAGACAGGCCCACCAAAGAATTGTCACCCGTACACATGGAGCCCAGAGAAAACCACAGAACAATGAGGGCAGGAGGAAACAAGAGAGATAATGAATGAGCACATCCACTATCCCCAGGACAGGCAACACAAACACATGTCACTTCCAACACGATACCAACCATTCTGACTCCAACATTCACACAACTGGGACACACACACACACTGAGACTTACACACCACCCACATTGGCACGGCACTGTCGGAAGGTCAGTGCTGAGGGAGTGCCGCACTGTCGGAAGGTCAGTACTGAGGGGGTGCTGCACTGTCGGAAGGTCAGTACTGAGGGAGTGCCGCACTGTCGGAGGGTCAGTGCTGAGAGAGTGTCGCACTGTCGGAGGGTCAGTACTGAGAGAATGCCGCGCTGTCGGAGGGTCAGTGCTGAGGGAGTGCCGCACTGTCGGAGAGTCAGTGCTGAGGGAGTGCTGCACTGTCAGAGGGTCAGTGCTGAGGGAGTGCCGCACTGTCAGACGGTCAGCACTGAGGGGGTGCCGCACTGTCGGAGGGTCAGTACTGAGGGTGTGCCGCACTGTCAGAGGGTCAGTGCTGAGGGAGTGCCGCACTGTCGGAGGGTCAGTGCTGAGGGAGTGCCGCACTGTCGGAGGGTCAGTACTGAGGGAGTGCTGCACTGTCGGAGGTCAGTACTGAGGGAGTGCCATACTGTCGGAGGGTCAGTACTGAGGGAGCACCACAGTGTCGGAGGGTCAGTGCTGAGGGAGCGCCACAGTGTCGGAGGGTCAGTACTGAGGGAGTGCCGCACTGTCGGAGGGTCAGTACTGAGGGAGTGCCGCACTGTCGGAGGGTCAGTACTGAGGGAGTGCCGCACTGTCAGAGGGTCAGTGCTGAGGGAGTGCTGCACTGTCAGAGGGTCAGTACTGAGGGAGTGCTGCACTATCGGAGGGTCAGTACTGAGGGAGTGCCACACTGTCAGAGGGTCAGTGATGTGAGATTGCCACACTGTCGGAGGGTCAGTGCTGAGGGTGTGCCTCACTGTCGGAGGGTCAGTGCTGAGGGTGTGCCGCACTGTCGGAGGGTCAGTACTGAGGGAGTGCCGCACTGTCAGAGGGTCAGTGATGTGAGATTGCCACACTGTTGGAGGGTCAGTGCTGAGGGTGTGCCTCACTGTCGGAGGGTCAGTACTGAGGGAGTGCCGCACTGTCGGAGGGTCAGTACTGAGGGAGTGCCGCACTGTCAGAGGGTCAGTGCTGAGGGAGTGCCGCACTGTCAGAGGGTCAGTACTGAGGGAGTGCTGCACTATCGGAGGGTCAGTACTGAGGGAGTGCCACACTGTCAGAGGGTCAATACTGAGTGAGTGCCGCACTGTCAGAGGGTCAGTACTGAGGGAGCGCCGCACTGTCAGAGGGTCAGTGCTGAGGGAGCGCCGCACTTTCGGAGGGTCAGTGCTGAGGGAGTGCCGCACTGTCGGAGGGTCAGTGCTGAGGGAGTACCGCACTGTCGGAGGGTCAGTGCTGAGGGAGTGCCACACTGTCGGAGGGTCAGTACTGAGGGAGTGCCGCACTGTCGGAGGGTCAGTGCTGAGGGAGTGCTGCACTGTCAGAGGGTCAGTGCTGAGGGAGCGCCGCACTGTCGGAGGGTCAGTGCTGCGGGAGTGCCGCACTGTCGGAGGATCAGTGCTGAGGGAGCGCCGCACTTTCGGAGGGTCAGTGCTGAGGGAGTGCTGCACTGTCAGAGGGTCAGTGCTGAGGGAGTGCCACACTGTCGGAGGGTCAGTGCTGAGGGAGCGCCGCACTTTCGGAGGGTCAGTGCTGAGGGAGTGCTGCACTGTCAGAGGGTCAGTGCTGAGGGAGTGCCGCACTGTCGGAGGGTCAGTACCGAGGATTGTGCCAGTGCTGCAGCTACCGTTGTTTCCAATGAGCCAGGAACCTCAGCCTGTGTTCCATGTTGGGTGACCAACCACCAATCCATGGCTGGTTTTGAAACGTGCTGTGTGAAGAAAGTGTGCAAAACAGATTTCTGCTTGATACCTGATCGGTGTGTTCTGAATTTTGTTGCTTCAAATGGTTTGTCCTATTTCGTGTTTTGTGTCTTTCCAGATATTGTCCAATCTGCCATCTATTTCTGTCATTGTGGCCTGAATCTACCTTGGCCTGTTCTGTTTGCATGGTTTCTGTCTCAGCCTGTGCGACTCCAGGACACTGTGACTTCTTCCAACCCTCTGTCTGTTCCTCTTGCAGTTCCTACGCTTTCCTGCACAGGGACCTGCAATTTGCACCTTCCCCAGTCGCAAAAGACGGTGGTGAACAATTCATCCGCATTTGGTGGCCTGGGTGAAAAGTCAGGTGAGCCATCTGCTCAGAGTGGGCACAGAGACTGGCACACTAGATGCCTGGCCCAGCGGCTGTGGGGCAGGGGTACTTGATCACTGGAGTGAGAAGGTTTTTTTTCGTGGGAGCAGGAGGGAATTCCTAGAGGCCTGGCATTCAAACCAGAACTCCAGCAATAAACACATCGATATGGACCCCATCTACCAACCTCTAAGAAAAAGAACCAGAAATGATATTACCCACTACAACAGACCAAGACACACAAACAGACAGGGGACATGACACCAGCGCTTCACTGGAGGCTCATTGAAGATGTTACCTAGTAGGGTGACGAAACGTCTGGAAATGAACCTTCCAGCTCAGCGAGCAAACCTACATCCAGAACCTCAACCTGAGCTCCAAATCTTCACAGGAATCGCAAATCCTTCCATTCTGTTGGAGCTAGCAATGTTTTGTCTGGAATGTGGCCTTTTGCCTCTGTTCGACAGTGACTATGTTCCGGAATACACAGGCCAGGGAAGCAGCAGCCTCTGCAACACCTTAGCCCACTTCTCAAACAAAGAAGGAAATCTCGAAGAGTCAACCGAAAGAGTTTGCACCTCCCTGTGAACATGTACAAATACCCAACTGTCAGAGCTTCAGATGGGAGTGACACTACAACAGACCAAGACACACAAACAGACAGGGGACATGGGAGTGACATCGGTCTGCCATCTTGTAGCAGGGTGGCTCTCAGTCCTTTCCGCACAGCTGAGATCTGCAGAAGGACAGCTTCCAATCGCTCACAGTCAGACCCACACAACATTTCCTTGGCACTTGAGCCAGGTTGGGAGTGGATTTGTCAGAACCAGAGGGCGGGTGTTGGTGCCATAACCAGAGGGTGGGGCTGTTGGAACTATCGGAGTAGGGGTGAGGGTGGGGAGGCTGGAGAGGGTGGTTTGGTGGCGGAGGATGGTGAAACTAGGAGTTCTACCCATCCTGTCAGAGCCACCGGCCAGGGTTATTGGCAAGAGGGCAGGTGCTCAAAGAAGTACCACACGCACAAAATCCGAGGCTTGGGCTCACAGGCCAAACCACACCCGAGCAGGAAGCCATCTGGGATAGGGGACATTGGCCTCAAAATGGTGGCAGAGTTCTGAAAAATCCAGATGGTTGACAACCCTGTGCGACTCTGACCAATCACTTCCCTCATCAACTCTTGGAGAGTTGCCGGGCAACTGGACACACAGAGAGAAGGAGGGCTGAACTCATCTCGCTGGCATCTTGGACGGCCATTTTCAGCGCAAGTACTTCCTGTTTGTTTATCAATGAGGTAAAAATATGCAGAATCCCCATTTCAATGTTGACACTTCTCGGCACAGGCCAATAACAGTGTAATTATTTTGGAGAGCGGAAATAACAGCCGAAAGACTGGAAACAATCAGCAGGCCGAGCAGCCTCTGGGGAGAGAGAGAGAAACAAAGACAACGTTTCACTTGAAAGTCGGATTCCATCCTCTCTGAGTCGTCCGGGTTGTGGCCTGTCACGGACTTGCACATGCTCCATGCCTGTTCCCAGCGATTCTCACCTGAAACCTCCCGACATTCCTCTCACTCGTGGACAGGCGAACCTCCTCTTCCCCCCTCCAGCCCCCGCGCACCCTCGCCCCAACCTTCCCATCGTTTTCTTCTCAGGCAGCCTGTACCCCAAACCCCCCTCCTCTCCCCCCCACCCCCTCCCCTCCCAAACCCCCCTCCTCTTCCCCCCCACCCCCTCCCCTCCCAAACCCCCCTCCTCTCCCCCCCACCCCCTCCCCTCCCAAACCCCCCTCCCCTCCACAACCCCCTCCCCTCCACAAACCCATCCCCTCCCCTCCCCAACCATCTCCCTCCACAACCCCCTTCCCTCCCCAGCCCCCTCCCCTCCCCAACCCGCTCCCCTCCCCAAACACCCTCCCATCTCCACATCCCCTCCCCCCAACCCCCTCCCCTCCCCAAACCCCCTCCCCTGCCCAACCCCCTCCCCTCCCCAAAGCCCTCCTCTCCCCAACCCGCTCCCCTCCACACCCGCTCCCTCCACAATCCCCTCCCCAACCCACTCCCCTCCCCAAAGCCCTCCTCTCCCCAACCCGCTCCCTCCACAATCCCCTCCCCAAACCCCTCCCCTCCTCAACCCCTCCCCTCTCCACATCCCCTCCCCTCCAACCCCCTCCGCTCCCCAAACCCCCTCCGCTCCCCAAACCCCCTCCGCTCCCCAAACCACCTCCTCTCCCCAACCCCCTCCCCTCCCCAAATCCCCTCCCCTCCCCAAAGCCATCCTCTCCCCAACCTGCTCCCCTCCACACCCCCTCCCTCCTCAACCCCCTCCCCTCCCCAAACCCCCTCCCCTCCCCAACCGCCTCCATCCACAACACCCTCCTCTCCCCAACCCACTCCCCTCCACAACCCCCTCCATTCCCCAAAACCCATTCCCTCCCCTCCCCAACCCCCTCCCTGCACAACCCCCTCCCTGCACAACCCCCTACCCTTCCCAAACCCACTCCACTCCCCAACCCCCTACCCTCCCCAAACCCCCTCCCCTCCCCAAACCCATTCCCTCCCCAAACCTCCTCCCCTCACCAACCCCCTCCGCTCCCCAAACCCTCTCCTCTCCCCAACCCCCTCCCTCCTCAACCCCCACCCCTCCCACAAACCCCTCCCTTCCCCAAACCCCTCCCTCCTCAACCCCCGCCCCTCCCACAAACCCCTCCCTTCCCCAACCCCCTCCCTCCTCAACCCCCGCCCCTCCCCAAACCCCCTCCCCCCAACCCC
Organism: Chiloscyllium punctatum; assembly: GCF_047496795.1. NCBI lineage: Eukaryota > Metazoa > Chordata > Chondrichthyes > Orectolobiformes > Hemiscylliidae > Chiloscyllium > Chiloscyllium punctatum. The sequence goes on along the minus strand of NC_092791.1, from coordinate 19,033,085 downwards.
CTCCCCCCCACAACTCCCTCCCCTCCCCAACACCCTCTCCTCCCCAAACCCCCTCCCCTCCCCAAACCCACTCCACTCCCCAACCCCCTACCTTCCCCAAACCCCCTGCCCTCCACAACCCTGTCCCCTCCCCAAACCCCCTCCCCTCCCCAATACCCTCCCCTCCCCAAACCCATTCCCTCCCCAAACCTCCTCCCCTCACCAACCCCCTCCGCTCCCCAAACCCCCTCCTCTCCCCAACCCCCTCCCTCCTCAACCCCTGCCCCTCCCACAACCCCCTCCTTTCCACAAACCCCTCCCCTCCCAAAACCCCCTCCCCCAAACCCATCCCCTCCGCACACCCCCTCCCCTCCACACCCCCTCCCTCCACAACCCACGACCCTCCCCAAACCCCCTCCTCTCCACAACCCACTCCCTCTACAACCCCCCACCACAAAACCCTCCCCCAAACCCCTCCATTCACAACCCCCTCCCCTCCCCAACCCCCTCCCCTCCACAACCCCCTCCCCTCCCCAAACCCATTCCCTCCCCAAACCCCCTCGCCTCCCCAACCCCCTCCCTCCACAACCCCCTCCCCTCCTCAAAACCCCCTCCCCTCCCCAACACCCTCCATCCACAACCCCTCCCCTCCACAACCCCCTCCCCTCCACAACTCCTTCCCCCCTCCCCAAACCCCCTCCCTTCCCCAACCCCCTCCCATCCACAAACCCCCTCCCCTCCCCAACACCCTCCCCTCTCCAAACCCCCTCCCCTCCCCAAATCCCCTCCCCTCCCCAAACCCACTCCACTCCCCAAACCCACTCCACTCCCCAACCCCCTACCTTCACCAAACCCCCTCCCCTCCCCAAACCCACTCCACTCCCCAAACCCCCTCCCCTCCCCAAACCCACTCCACTCCCCAAACCCCCTCCCCTCCACAACCCCCTCCCCTCACCAAACCCCCTACCCTCCCCAAACCCCCTCCGCTCCCCAAACCCCCTCCCCTCCCCAAACCCCTCCCTCCACAAATCTCTCCCCTCCCCAAACCCCCTGACTTCCCCAACCCCCTCCCATGCACAACCCCCCTCCCCTCGCCAAAACCCTCCCCTCCCCAAACCCCCTCCCCTCCACAACCCCCCCTCCCCAAGCCCCCTCCCCAAACCCTCTCCCCTCCCCAACCCCCTCCCCTCCACAGCCCCTCCTCTCTCCAACCCCCTCCCCTCCCCAAACCCCCTCCACTCCCCTCCCCAACCCCCTCCCCTCCCCAAACCCCCTCCACTCCACACCCTCTCCCCTCCCCAAACCCCCACCTCTCTCCAAACCCCTCCCCTCTCCAACTCCATCCCCTCCACAACCTCCTCCCCTCCCCAAACCCCCTCCCCTCCCCAAACCCCCACCGCTCTCCAAACCCCTCCCCTCTCCAACTCCCTCCCCTCCACAACCCCCTCCCCACCACAACCCCCTCCCCTCCCCAAACCCCCACCGCTCTCCAAACCCCTCCCCTCTCCAACTCCATCCCCTCCACAACCTCCTCCCCTCCCCAACCGCCTCCCCTCCCCAACCCCCACCCCTTCCCAACCTCCTCTCCTCCACAACTCCCTCCCCTCCACAACCCCCTCCCCTCCACAACCCTCTCCTCTCCCCAACCCCCACCCCTCCCCTCCCCCTCCCCCAACCGCCTCCCCTCCCCAAACCCCCTCCCCTCTCCACACCCTCCCCTCCCCAAACCCCCTCCTCTCTCCAAACCACTCCCCTTCACAACCCCCTCCCCTCCAACCCCCCTCCCCCAATCCACTCCCCTCCCCATTCCCCTCCCCTCCACAACCCCCTCCCCAAACCCCTCCCCTCCCCAAACCCCCTCTCTCCACACCTCCTCCCCCCAACAACCTCCCATCCCCAACCCATTCCCTCTCCAAACACCTCCCCTCCCCAACCCCCTCCCCCAACCCCTCCCCTCCCCAACCCCCTTCCCAACCCCCTCCCTGTACAACTCCATCCCCTCACCAAACCCCCTTCTCTCCCCAACTCCATCCCCTCCTCAATCCCTTCCCAAATCTCCACCCAAACCCCACCGCCCCAACCCCCTCCCCTCCCGAACTCCCTCCCTCCACAGCCCGCTCCCCCAATCCCGTCCCCTCCACAACCCCCTCCACGCCCAACCCCCTCCCCTCCCCAAACCCCTCCCCTCCCCAAACCCCTCCCCTCCCCTCCCCATCCCCAAACCCCTCCCCTCCCCATCCCCTTCCCTCCCAATCCCTTCCCTAACCCCCTCTTGCTCCCCCCCCCCCCCCCCCACCCCCCCCACTGGTTCCCCAAAACGTTAACTCTGCTGTCTGTGCACAGATGCTGCCAGATCTGCTGCGCTTTTCCAGCACTTTCTGCTTTTGTAGCCGAGCCTGACCTTGGGTTGGTTTCATTCCTGAGATAATACAATGGTTTTGACTGTGTGTCGGTGTCACTGAATATCACCATTATTTTCTCATTTCCTCCTGGGATCTGTGATGCTGGATTTTGTCTCTTTCTTTATATCTTTCCCGAGTTCTCTAACCGGAAGATATTGTCTTGAAGAATCTGTACCGAGAGATGTTTGTAAATAAGAAGGCTCTGTGAGCAGTGACAATCAAGTGAATTCAAACTGGGAACGCATCGAAGGTTTGGTCACTGTCTTCAGTTACAAAGGGCTCTACCTTTTCCTTTTGAGTTCCTTGGTAACAGATAATGACCTGTTTCAGGTCAATACCTGCTGAGATGAAACACACAGCCCATTCCCCTTTATTGACTCCAGCTGGCCAACAGATGTGCCACTATCAATCCTGCCTCTGCAAAGGCAATCAGCCACCGTGGACCAATGGAATCAGCCCGTTTCTGAAAAGCCCCAGAGGCTGACCATCACAGCCAGCCCCCCCCACCCCCAACGTCTGCTCACACCCGCGAACATTCAGCCCATCAGCTCCTGTGCAATCCCTTTGAAAGCGCAATCGAGCTCCTTCCCCTCCTCCCCCGACCTCTCCCGATGTCCCGCAATGTCTGCTTTCGGTCACCTTCCCAATCGGGAGGTGGAGGGGCCAGTGTTGGGACTCGTCAGGTGGACAAGGTCAGAAGTCACACGCCACCAGGTCATAGTCCAACGGGGTTGTGTGAAATCTCGAGCTTTCGCTGCATTGCGCCTTTGTCAAGGTGACCTAAGGAAAGAGCAGCACCCCGAAACCTTGTGATTTCACCTACACGCGTTGGACTATGACCGGGTGGCGTGTGAGTGCTGACCTTACAGTCAGGAAACTCCAGGTCATTCCATTAAAAATACCCCTCACTTCCCAGGCACCTCCATATTCTTTGCAACTAATCTTGTTTCAGTGGAAATCAGAGAATCCCAACAGTGTGGAAGCAGGCCATTCGGCCCATCGGGTCCACACTGACCCTCCAAAGATTATCCCACCCCCCCAACCTCCTACCTATGCCGTGACCCTGCATTTCCCATGGCCAATCCACCCTAACCTGCAAATCCCTGGGCACTATGGGGCAATTTAGCATGGCCAATCCACCCAAACCTACACATCCCTGGACACTATGGGACAATTTAGCATGGCCAATCCACCCTAACCTGCACATCCCTGGGCACTATGGGACAATTTAGCATGGCCAATCCACCCAAACCTACACATCCCTGGACACTATGGGACAATTTAGCATGGCCAATCCACCCTAACCTGCACATCCCTGGGCACTATGGGACAATTTAGCATGGCCAATCCACCCTAACCTACACATCCCTGTACACTATTGGACAATTTAGCACGGCCAATCCACCCTAACCTACACATCCCTGGACACTATGGGACAATTTAGCATGGCCAATCCACCCTAACCTGCACATCCCTGGGCACTATGGGACAATTTAGCATGGCCAATCCACCCTAACCTGCACATCCCTGGGCACTATGGGACAATTTAGCATGGCCAATCCACCCTAACCTGCACATCCCTGGGCACTATGGGACAATTTAGCATGGCCAATCCACCCTAACCTGCACATCCCTGGGCACTATGGGACAATTTAGCATGGCCAATCCACCCTAACCGACACATCCCTGGGGACAGTGGGACAATTTAGCATGGCCAATCCACCCTAACCTGCACATCCCTGGGGACAGTGGGACAATTTAGCATGGCCAATCCACCCTAACCTGCACATCCTGGGACACTATGGGTAATTTAGCATGGCCAATCCACCCTAACCTACACATCCCTGGACACTATGGGCAATTTAGCACGGCCAATCCACCCTAACCTGCACATCCCTGGGCACTATGGGCAATTTAGCACGGCCAATCCACCCTAACCTGCACATCCCTGGGCACTATGGGCAATTTAGCACGGCCAATCCACCCTAACCTGCACATCCCTGGACACTATGGGCAATTTAGCATGGCCAATCCACCCTAACCTGCACATCCCTGGGGACAGTGGGACAATTTAGCATGGCCAATCCACCTTAACCTGCACATCCTGGGACACTATGGGTAATTTAGCATGGCCAATCCACCCTAACCTGCACATCCCTAGGGACAGTGGGACAATTTAGCACGGCCAATCCACCCTAACCTGCACATCCCTGGGGACAGTGTGACAATTTAGCATGGCCAATCCACCCTAACCTGCACATCCTGGGACACTATGGGTAATTTAGCACAGCCAATCCACCCTAACCTACACATCCCTGGACACTATGGGCAATTTAGCACGGCCAATCCACCCTAACCTGCCCATCCCTGGGGACAGTGGGACAATTTAGCATGGCCAATCCAACCTAACCTGCACATCCCTGGACACTATGGGACAATTTAGCATGGCCAATCCACCCTAACCTACACATCCCTGGACACTATGGGACAATTTAGCATGGCCAATCCACCCTAACCTACACATCCCTGGACACTATGGGCAATTTAGCACGGCCAATCCAACCTAACCTGCACATCCCTGTACACTATGGGCAATTTAGCACGGCCAATCCAGCCTAACCTGCACATCCCTGGGCACTATGGGACAATTTAGCATGGCCAATCCACCCTAACCTGCACATCCCTGGGGACAGTGGGACAATTTAGCATGGCCAATCCACCCTAACCTGCACATCCTGGGACACTATGGGTAATTTAGCACAGCCAATCCACCCTAACCTACACATCCCTGGACACTATGGGCAATTTAGCACGGCCAATCCACCCTAACCTGCCCATCCCTGGGGACAGTGGGACAATTTAGCATGGCCAATCCAACCTAACCTGCACATCCCTGGACACTATGGGACAATTTAGCATGGCCAATCCACCCTAACCTACACATCCCTGGACACTATGGGACAATTTAGCATGGCCAATCCACCCTAACCTACACATCCCTGGACACTATGGGCAATTTAGCACGGCCAATCCAACCTAACCTGCACATCCCTGTACACTATGGGCAATTTAGCACGGCCAATCCAGCCTAACCTGCACATCCCTGGGCACTATGGGACAATTTAGCATGGCCAATCCACCCTAACCTGCACATCCCTGGGGACAGTGGGACAATTTAGCATGGCCAATCCACCCTAACCTGCACATCCCTGGACACTATGGGCAATTTAGCATGGCCAATCCACCCTAACCTGCACATCCCTGGGGACAGTGGGACAATTTAGCATGGCCAATCCACCCTAACCTGCACATCCTGGGACACTATGGGTAATTTAGCATGGCCAATCCACCCTAACCTGCACATCCCTGGACACTATGGGTAATTTAGCATGGCCAATCCACCCTAACCTGCACATCCCTGGACACTATGGGATAATTTAGCATGGCCAATCCACGCTAACCTGCACATCCCTGGGCACTATGGGTAATTTAGCATGGCCAATCCACCCTAACCTGCACATCCTGGGACACTATGGGTAATTTAGCACAGACAATCCACCCTAACCTGCACATCCTGGGGCACTATGGGTAATTTAGCACAGCCAATCCACCCTAACCTGCACATCCCTGGGCACTAAGGGACAATTTAGCATGGCCAATCCACCCTAACCTGCACATCCCTGGGCACTATGGGACAATTTAGCATGGCCAATCCACCCTAACCTACACATTCCTGGGCACTATAGGTAATTTAGCATGGCTAATCCACCCTAACCTGCACATCCCTGGGGACTATGGGACAATTTAGCACGGCCAATCCACCCTGACCTACACATCCCTGGGCTCTATAGGACAATTTAGCATGGCCAATCTACCCTAAACTACATATCCTTGGGCAATGTGGGACAATTTAGCACGGCCAATCCACCCTAACCTGCACATCCCTGGGCATTATGGGTAATTAAGCATGGCCAATCCACCCTAACCTGCACATCCCTGGACAATATGGGACAATTTAGCATGGCCAATCCACCCTAACCTGCGCATCCCTGGGCACTATGGGTATTTTCCCATGGCCAATCCACCCTAACCAACAGATCCCTGGGCACTATGGGACAATTTCCCATGGCCAATCCACCCTAACCTGCACATCCCTGGACAATATGGGACAATTTCCCATGGCCTATCCACCCTAACCTGTACATCCCTGGACACTATGGGACAATTTAGCATGGCAAATCCACCCTAACCTGCGCATCCCTGGGCACTATGGGTATTTTCCCATGGCCAATCCACCCTAACCTACAGATCCCTGGACACTATGGGACAATTTTCCATGGCCAATCCACCCTAACCTGCACATCCCTGGACAATATGGGACAATTTCCCATGGCCTATCCACCCTAACCTGCACATCCCTGGACACTATGGGTAATTTAGCATGGCCAATCCACACTAACCTGCACATCCCTGAACACTATGGGACAATTTTCCATGGCCTATCCACCCGAACCTGCATATCCCTGGACACTATGGGACAATTTTCCATGGCCAATCCACCCTAACCTGCATATCTTTGGATTGTGGGAGGAAACTCATGTAGACACGGGGAGAATGTTCAAACTCCACCCAGACAGTCACCCGAGGGTGCAGTCAAACCCCGGTCCCTTCGCGCTGTTTGGCAGCGGTGCTAACCACTGAGCCACTGTGCCGCCCTTGATCGGGGATGGGTGTCTGAGTGTCAGCAGTCAATGCCAAGTCACAACGAAAAACAGAGGAGATGGGGATAGAATGATGGGAAATGACACGGTATCATCTAAACACACCTTGGTAACTCACTGGAGGGTGAAGTCACCTAAGCAGCTCTCTGAAAGCTTGTGGTTTCAAAGAGACTTGTTGGACTAAAACCCGGTGTCGGGTGAATTCTGACCTTGCCGCATATTGGCATGTCCTGCTTTGGAGGCTTTCCTGTTGTGTTTGTGTCACTGAGTCAGGGAGAATTGTTCAGCCAAGACTCCCCTCATGATCTCCCGGCAGTCACCCACGCATGCAAGGTGTACATGGTGCCAGTATCAGGCTCAGCTGTGAGGCCTCCCCCAGTCGAATGTCTAACCGGAACTCGCCCTTATGCGCCCGTACAGCATGAACGGCCATTTGAGCTGAGGGCTCACAGAACAGGAATGGAAAACTTCAAAAAGCACGGTTGAGAATTAGCCTCCTGCTTTCATCACGAATGGAGGGAAATCACATCGAGTCATAGTGCCCGGGCCACGCACCTTAAAACAAAAGCCTTGCCTTATCTCAGCTTTGACAAGGATGGGGATTCTAACAAAGATTTTGATTCTAACATAGATCGACACTCTCTGACCTCAGGCTTTAACACTGACATCCCCGGTGCGACACCATCTTGTGGCTTTCTTGGCGAACAGAAGTGGGTGCTGTGCGTCGTCCCTTTAAACCAGGCCCTGGATGTCTGCCTGAAGGGAGCATGTCCTCAGAGCACGCCAACCACCCACTGCGGCTCACAGACACTGTCTGTGTTGCCGGGAAATGTCATTGGATAATTCCTGCCATTTCAGCCTCCCACAGGGAGTCACATTTCATTGAGCTCCTATTTCCACACCAGCTCCAGATGGAAACCTCCCCCCCCCCCAAGTCCAAAGGCATTGCCACTTGTTTTCAGTTCCTGGTTTTCCACATGACTGTGGGGCCCAGCTGGTGGATTGGCGCCCTCATCTGGCAATAGCATTTACTAGCAGAGTGCTTTAGGGAACATCTCCGAGACACTCGCACCAATCAACCACACCGCCCCGTGGCCCAACATTTCAACTCCCCCTCCCACTCTGCCGAGGACATGGAGGTCCTGGGCCTCCTTCACCGCCACTCCCTCACCACCAGACGCCTGGAGGAAGAACGCCTCATCTTCCGCCTCGGAACACTTCAACCCCAGGGCATCAATGTGGACTTCAACAGTTTCCTCATTTCCCCTTTCCCCACCTCACCCTAGTTCTAAACTTCCAGCTCAGTAACTGTCTCCTTGACTTGTCCGGACTTGTCCTACCTGCCTATCTCCTTTTCCACCTATCCGCCCCACCCTCCTCCTTGACCTATCACCTTTGCCCCCACCTCCATCCACCTATTGCACTCTCAGCTACATTCCCCCAGCCCCACCACACCCCCCCCTCCCATTTATCTCTCAGCCCTCAGGCCCACAAGCCTCATTCCTGATGAAGGGCTCCTACCAGAAACATCGATTCTCCTGCTCCTCGGATGCTGCCTGACCTGCTGAGCTTTTCCAGCGCCACACTCTCGCCTGTTTCCTTCTTAATTCATGGGATATGAGACACCTCACAGCGCCAGGGACCTGGGTTCGATTCCAGCCTCGGATGCCTGTCCATCCGTCTGGGATTTGCACGTTCTCCTCGTGTCTGCGTGCACTTCCTCCTACAATCCAAAGAATTGGCCATGCTACGTTGTCCTTTAGTGTCCAGGTTAGGTGGATTGGCCATAGGACAGGCAGGGTTAGAGGGATGGGGTGGGGTGCTCTTTTGGAGGGTCGGTGTGGACTTGATGGGCCGAATGACCCTACTTCCACACTGTAGGGATTCTCTGTGAGAGTCTGACATTTGCCTATTTAGATAATGATACCTCTAAGGAAGGGGCAGAGTTGATGGCTCTTCAATAGATGTTGCATTGAAGAGCGCCTCATCTTCCGCCTAGGAACCCCCCAACCACAAGGGATGAATGCAGATTTCTCCAGCTTCCTCATTTCCCCTCCCCCCACCTTGTCTCAGTCCCAACCCTTGAAGTCAGCACCGCCTTCCTAACCTGCAATCTTCTTCCTGACCTCTCCGCCCCCACCCCCTCTCCGGCCTAACACCCTCACCTTGACCTCCTTCCACCTATCGCATTTCCAACGCCCCTCCCCCAAGTCCCTCCTCCCTACCTTTTATCTTAGCCTGCTGGACACACTTTCCTCATTCCTGAAGAAGGGCTCATGCCCGAAACGTCGATTCTCCTGCTCCTTGGATGCTGCCTGACCTGCTGCGCTTTTCCAGCAACACTTTTTCAGTTCTAAATAAATTAGTTGATTAATGACACAAATAGCGGTTTATGGGTATGATCTTAGAGCCTTGAGAGAATTACTTACAAAGAAACAAAAAGCTGGGATCTCAATATTCAGGGGCATGTGACATGAAGGACAGGCAGGAAGGAGAGGGTGGTGGGGTAGCTATGTTAGTATGGGATGGAATACTTGTGATAGCACAGAATGCTTATGGTTCGAAAGATGTCGAATCTGTTTTGGTGGAGTTAAGATAATAAGGGGAGGAAGACACAGTAGTCCATGGGACACCGAAAGGTAGATAAAGAATGGAACTGAGAATAATTCAGGCGATGATGAGGGTATTTAAAAATGGGAGTTAATATTAATATATATAGCATCTTCATGGACAGTTAGATTGGCAGAGGAAGCCATGAGGACACTTTCCAAGATCCAATGTTGTAGAATGTTGTCGATCCAACCAGGCTGGTTTGGATCGGTTTGTGTGGAAGGAAGCAGCTTTAAGCAATGATGTCAGCGTCACAAGATGGTGGTGCAGTAGGATGCTCCACCTGTTCTTCGTCTTTGTTTCTTCTCTTTTTCTGTTTGACTCCCGGCCTCCAGTGATGATGCCCAGCCTCCTTGGGTGCAGCAGGCTCCGGTGGCATCCTCCCAGCGTGGGGCGGTGACCTCCCGGAGTTGGCATGGTGACCTCCTGTAGTGACCTGCTGGCATTAATGTGATGACGTCCCAGTGTTGGTGTGACAGCCTCTCCAACTCCCAGTGTTGGTGTGACAGCCTCCCGGCCTCCCAGTGTTGGTGTGACAGCCTCTCGGCCTCCCAGTGTTGGTGTGACAGACTCCCGGCCTCCCAGTGTTGGTGTGACAGCCTCCCGGCCTCCCAGCGTTGGTGTGACAGCCTCTCCGACTCCCAGTGTTGGTGTGACAGCCTCTCCAACTGCCAATGTTGGTGTGACAGACTCCCAGCCTCCCAGTGTTGGTGTGACAGCTTCTCCGACTCCCAGTGTTGGTGTGACAGACTCTCGGCCTCCCAGTGTTGGTGTGACAGCCTCTCCAACTCCCAATGTTGGTGTGACAGCCTCTCGGCCTCCCAGTGTTGGTGTGACAGCCTCCTGACCTCCCAGTGTTGGTGTGACAGCCTCTCAGCCTCCCAGTGTTGGTGTGACAGCCTCCCGGCCTCCCAGTGTTGGTGTGACAGCCTCTCGACCTCCCAGTGTTGCTGTGACAGCCTCCCGGCCTCCCAGTGTTGGTGTGACAGCCTCTCGGCCTCCCAGTGTTGGTGTGACAGCCTCTCGGCCTCCCAGTGTTGGTGTGACAGCCTCTCCAACTCCCAGTGTTGGTGTGACAGCCTCTCGGCCTCCCAGTGTTGGTGTGACAGCCTCTCGGCCTCCCAGTGTTGGTGTGACAGCCTCTCAGCCTCCCAGTGTTGGTGTGACAGCCTCTCAGCCTCCCAGTGTTGCTGTGACAGCCTCCCGGCCTCCCAGTGTTGCTGTGACAGCCTCCCAGCCTCCCAGTGTTGGTGTGACAGCCTCTCCGACTCCCAGTGTTGGTGTGACAGCCTCTCGGCCTCCCAGTGTTGGTGTGACAGCCTCCTGACCTCCCAGTGTTGGTGTGACAGCCTCCCGGCCTCCCAGTGTTGGTGTGACAGCCTCTCGGCCTCCCAGTGTTGGTGTGACAGCCTCTCCAACTCCCAGTGTTGGTGTGACAGCCTCTCGGCCTCCCAGTGTTGGTGTGACAGCCTCCCGACCTCCCAGTGTTGGTGTGACAGCCTCCCGACCTCCCAGTGTTGGTGTGACAGCCTCCTGACCTCCCAGTGTTGGTGTGACAGCCTCTCGGCCTCCCAGTGTTGGTGTGACAGCCTCCTGACCTCCCAGTGTTGGTGTGACAGCCTCCCGGCCTCCCAGTGTTGGTGTGACAGCCTCTCCAACTCCCAGTGTTGGTGTGACAGCCTCTCGGCCTCCCAGTGTTGGTGTGACAGCCTCTCGGCCTCCCAGTGTTGGTGTGACAGCCTCCCGACCTCCCAGTGTTGGTGTGACAGCCTCCTGACCTCCCAGTGTTGGTGTGACAGCCTCTCGGCCTCCCAGTGTTGGTGTGACAGCCTCCTGACCTCCCAGTGTTGGTGTGACAGCCTCTCGGCCTCCCAGTGTTGGTGTGACAGACTCCCTGACCTCCCAGTGTTGGTGTGACAGCCTCTCGGCCTCCCAGTGTTGGTGTGACAGCCTCTCCAACTCCCAGTGTTGGTGTGACAGCCTCCCGGCCTCCCAGTGTTGGTGTGACAGCCTCTCGGCCTCCCAGTGTTGGTGTGACAGCCTCTCCAACTCCCAGTGTTGGTGTGACAGCCTCTCGGCCTCCCAGTGTTGGTGTGACAGCCTCCTGACCTCCCAGTGTTGGTGTGACAGCCTCCTGACCTCCCAGTGTTGGTGTGACAGCCTCCTGACCTCCCAGTGTTGGTGTGACAGCCTCCCAGCCTCCCAGTGTTGGTGTGACAGCCTCTCGGCCTCCCAGTGTTGGTGTGACAGCCTCTCGGCCTCCCAGTGTTGGTGTGACAGCCTCTCGGCCTCCCAGTGTTGGTGTGACAGCCTCTCCGACTCCCAGTGTTGGTGTGACAGCCTCCTGACCTCCCAGTGTTGGTGTGACAGCCTCTCGGCCTCCCAGTGTTGGTGTGACAGCCTCCCGGCCTCCCAGTGTTGGTGTGACAGCCTCTCCGACTCCCAGCGTTGGTGTGACAGCCTCTCGGACTCCCAGTGTTGGTGTGACAGCCTCTCGGCCTCCCAGTGTTGGTGTGACAGCCTCTCGGCCTCCCAGTGTTGGTGTGACAGACTCCCAGCCTCCCAGTGTTGGTGTGACAGCCTCCCGGCCTCCCAGTGTTGGTGTGACAGACTCCCAGCCTCCCAGTGTTGGTGTGACAGCCTCCTGACCTCCCAGTGTTGGTGTGACAGCCTCTCGGCCTCCCAGTGTTGGTGTGACAGCCTCGCCAACTCCCAGTGTTGGTGTGACAGCCTCTCGGCCTCCCAGTGTTGGTGTGACAGCCTCCTGACCTCCCAGTGCTGGTGTAACAGCCTCTCGGCCTCCCAGTGTTGGTGTGACAGCCTCGCCAACTCCCAGTGTTGGTGTGACAGCCTCCTCCTGACCTCCCAGTGTTGGTGTGACAGCCTCCTCCTGACCTCCCAGTGTTGGTGTGACAGCCTCTCGGCCTCCCAGTGTTGGTGTGACAGCCTCTCAGCCTCCCAGTGTTGGTGTGACAGCCTGCTGACCTCCCAGTGTTGGTGTGACAGCCTCTCGGCCTCCCAGTGTTGGTGTGACAGCCTCTCAGCCTCCCAGTGTTGGTGTGACAGCCTCTCGACCTCCCAGTGTTGCTGTGACAGCCTCCCGGCCTCCCAGTGTTGGTGTGACAGCCTCTCGGCCTCCCAGTGTTGGTGTGACAGCCTCTCCAACTCCCAGTGTTGGTGTGACAGCCTCTCGGCCTCCCAGTGTTGGTGTGACACCCTCTCGGCCTCCCAGTGTTGGTGTGACAGCCTCTCAGCCTCCCAGTGTTGGTGTGACAGCCTCTCGGCCTCCCAGTGTTGGTGTGACAGCCTCCTGACCTCCCAGTGTTGGTGTGACAGCCTCCTGACCTCCCAGTGTTGGTGTGACAGCCTCTCGGCCTCCCAGTGTTGGTGTGACAGCCTCTCGGCCTCCCAGTGTTGGTGTGACAGCCTCTCGGCCTCCCAGTGTTGGTGTGACAGCCTCTCGGCCTCCCAGTGTTGGTGTGACAGCCTCTCAGCCTCCCAGTGTTGGTATGACAGCCTCTCGGCCTCCCAGTGTTGGTGTGACAGCCTCTCGGCCTCCCAGTGTTGGTGTGACAGCCTCTCAGCCTCCCAGTGTTGGTGTGACAGCCTCTCGGCCTCCCAGTGTTGGTGTGACAGCCTCTCGGCCTCCCAGTGTTGGTGTGACAGACTCCCGGCCTCCCAGTGTTGGTGTGACAGCCTCCCGGCCTCCCAGTGTTGGTGTGACAGCCTCTCCGACTCCCAGTGTTGGTGTGACAGCCTCCCGGCCTCCCAGTGTTGGTGTGACAGCCTCTCCGACTCCCAGCGTGGGTGTGACAGCCTCTCGGCCTCCCAGTGTTGGTGTGACAGCCTCTCGGCCTCCCAGTGTTGGTGTGACAGCCTCTCGGCCTCCCAGTGTTGGTGTGACAGACTCTCAGCCTCCCAGTGTTGGTGTGACAGACTCCCAGCCTCCCAGTGTTGGTGTGACAGCCTCCTGACCTCCCAGTGTTGGTGTGACAGCCTCCTGACCTCCCAGTGTTGGTGTGACAGCCTCTCGGCTTCCCAGTGTTGGTGTGACAGCCTCTCGGCCTCCCAGTGCTGGTGTGACAGACTCCCAGCCTCCCAGTGTTGGTATGACAGCCTCCCGGCCTCCCAGTGTTGGTGTGACAGCCTCTCGGCCTCCCAGTGTTGGTGTGACAGCCTCTCTGACTCCCAGTGTTGGTGTGACAGCCTCTCCGACTCCCAGTGTTGGTGTGACAGCCTCCCGGCCTCCCAGTGTTGGTGTGACAGCCTCTCGGCCTCCCAGTGTTGGTGTGACAGCCTCTCGGCCTCCCAGTGTTGGTGTGACAGCCTCTCGGCCTCCCAGTGTTGGTGTGACAGACTCCCTGCCTCCCAGTGTTGGTGTGACAGCCTCCTGACCTCCCAGTGTTGGTGTGACAGCCTCTCGGCCTCCCAGTGTTGGTGTGACAGCCTCTCGGCCTCCCAGTGTTGGTGTGACAGACTCCCAGCCTCCCAGTGTTGGTGTGACAGCCTCTCGGCCTCCCTGTGTTGGTGTGACAGACTCCCTGACCTCCCAGTGTTGGTGTGACAGCCTCCCGACCTCCCAGTGTTGGTGTGACAGCCTCTCGGCCTCCCAGTGTTGGTGTGACAGCCTCTCGGCCTCCCAGTGTTGGTGTGACAGCCTCTCGGCCTCCCAGTGTTGGTGTGACAGCCTCCCGGCCTCCCAGTGTTGGTGTGACAGCCTCTCCGACTCCCAGTGTTGGTGTGACAGCCTCCCGGCCTCCCAGTGTTGGTGTGACAGCCTCTCGGCCTCCCAGTGTTGGTGTGACAGCCTCTCCGACTCCCAGTGTTGGTGTGACAGCCTCTCGGCCTCCCAGTGTTGGTGTGACAGCCTCTCGGCCTCCCAGTGTTGGTGTGACAGACTCCCTGCCTCCCAGTGTTGGTGTGACAGCCTCCTGACCTCCCAGTGTTGGTGTGACAGCCTCTCGGCCTCTCAGTGCTGGTGTGACAGACTCGCAGCCTCCCAGTGTTGGTGTGACAGCCTCTCGGCCTCCCTGTGTTGGTGTGACAGACTCCCTGCCTCCCAGTGTTGGTGTGACAGCCTCCCGACCTCCCAGTGTTGGTGTGACAGCCTCTCGGCCTCCCAGTGTTGGTGTGACAGCCTCTCGGCCTCCCAGTGTTGGTGTGACAGCCTCTCTGACTCCCAGTGTTGGTGTGACAGCCTCTCGGCCTCCCAGTGTTGGTGTGACAGCCTCTCGGCCTCCCAGTGTTGGTGTGACAGCCTCTCCGACTCCCAGTGTTGGTGTGACAGCCTCCCGGCCTCCCAGTGTTGGTGTGACAGCCTCTCGGCCTCCCAGTGTTGGTGTGACAGACTCCCTGCCTCCCAGTGTTGGTGTGACAGCCTCCTGACCTCCCAGTGTTGGTGTGACAGCCTCTCGGCCTCCCAGTGCTGGTGTGACAGACTGCCAGCCTCCCAGTGTTGGTGTGACAGCCTCTCGGCCTCCCTGTGTTGGTGTGACAGACTCCCTGCCTCCCAGTGTTGGTGTGACAGCTTCCCGACCTCCCAGTGTTGGTGTGACAGCCTCTCAGCCTCCCAGTGTTGGTGTGACAGCCTCTCGGCCTCCCAGTGTTGGTGTGACAGCTTCCTGACCTCCCAGTGTTGGTGTGACAGCCTCTCGGCCTCCCAGTGTTGGTGTGACAGCCTCCCGGCCTCCCAGTGTTGGTGTGACAGCCTCTCGGCCTCCCAGTGTTGGTGTGACAGCCTCTCGGCCTCCCAGCGTTGGTGTGACAGCCTCCCGGCCTCCCAGTGTTGGTGTGACAGCCTCCCGGCCTCCCAGTGTTGGTGTGACAGCCTCTCGGCCTCCCAGTGTTGGTGTTACAGCCTCTCGGCCTCCCAGTGTTGGTGTGACAGCCTCTCCGACTCCCAGTGTTGGTGTGACAGCCTCCCGGCCTCCCAGTGTTGGTGTGACAGTCTCTCAGCCTCCCAGTGTTGGTGTGACAGCCTCTCAGCCTCCCAGTGTTGGTGTGACAGCCTCCTGACCTCCCAGTGTTGGTGTGACAGCCTCCTGACCTCCCAGTGTTGGTGTGACAGCCTCCTGACCTCCCAGTGTTGGTGTGACAGCCTCCCGGCCTCTCAGCGTTGGTGTGACAGCCTCTCGGCCTCCCAGTGTTGGTGTGACAGCCTCTCCGACTCCCAGTGTTGGTGTGACAGTCTCCCAGCCTCCCAGTGTTGGTGTGACAGACTCCCTGACCTCCCAGTGTTGGTGTGACAGCCTCTCGGCCTCCCAGTGTTGGTGTGACAGCCTCTCGGCCTCCCAGTGTTGGTGTGACAGCCTCTCGGCCTCCCAGTGTTGGTGTGACAGACTCTCCGACTCCCAGTGTTGGTGTGACAGCCTCTCCGACTCCCAGTGTTGGTGTGACAGCCTCTCGGCCTCCCAGTGTTGGTGTGACAGACTCCCTGCCTCCCAGTGTTGGTGTGACAGCCTCCTGACCTCCCAGTGTTGGTGTGACAGCCTCTCGGCCTCCCAGTGTTGGCGTGACAGCCTCTCCGACTCCCAGTGTTGGTGTGACAGACTCCCAGCCTCCCAGTGTTGGTGTGACAGCCTCCCGGCCTCCCAGTGTTGGTGTGACAGCCTCTCGGCCTCCCAGTGTTGGTGTGACAGCCTCCCAGCCTCCCAGTGTTGGCGTGACAGCCTCTCCGACTCCCAGTGTTGGTGTGACAGCCTCTCGGCCTCCCAGTGTTGGTGTGACAGACTCCCAGCCTCCCAGTGTTGGTGTGACAGACTCCCAGCCTCCCAGTGTTGGTGTGACAGCCTCTCGGCCTCCCAGTGTTGGTGTGACAGCCTCCCGGCCTCCCAGTGTTGGTGTGACAGCCTCTCAGCCTCCCAGTGTTGCTGTGACAGCCTCCCGGCCTCCCAGTGTTGGTGTGACAGACTCCCAGCCTCCCAGTGTTGGTGTGACAGCCTCTCCGACTCCCAGTGTTGGTGTGACAGCCTCCCGGCCTCCCAGTGTTGGTGTGACAGACTCCCAGCCTCCCAGTGTTGGTGTGACAGACTCCCTGCCTCCCAGTGTTGGTGTGACAGCCTCTCGGCCTCCCAGTGTTGGTGTGACAGCCTCTCCGACTCCCAGCGTTGGTGTGACAGCCTCTCCGACTCCCAGTGTTGGTGTGACAGCCTCTCGGCCTCCCAGTGTTGGTGTGACAGCCTCTCGACCTCCCAGTGTTGGTGTGACAGCCTCTCGACCTCCCAGTGTTGGTGTGACAGCCTCTCGACCTCCCAGTGTTGGTGTGACAGCCTCTCAGCCTCCCAGTGTTGGTGTGACAGCCTCTCCGACTCCCAGTGTTGGTGTGACAGCCTCTCGGCCTCCCAGTGTTGGTGTGACAGCCTCTCCAACTCCCAGTGTTGGTGTGACAGCCTCTCGGCCTCCCAGTGTTGGTGTGACAGCCTCCTCCTGACCTCCCAGTGTTGGTGTGACAGCCTCTCGGCCTCCCAGTGTTGGTGTGACAGCCTCTCCGACTCCCAGTGTTGGTGTGACAGCCTCCCGGCCTCCCAGTGTTGGTGTGACAGCCTCTCGGCCTCCCAGTGTTGGTGTGACAGCCTCCCGGCCTCCCAGTGTTGGTGTGACAGCCTCTCGGCCTCCCAGTGTTGGTGTGACAGCCTCTCCGACTCCCAGTGTTGGTGTGACAGCCTCTCGGCCTCCCAGTGTTGGTGTGACAGCCTCTCGGCCTCCCAGTGTTGGTGTGACAGACTCCCTGCCTCCCAGTGTTGGTGTGACAGCCTCCTGACCTCCCAGTGTTGGTGTGACAGCCTCTCGGCCTCCCAGTGCTGGTGTGACAGACTCCCAGCCTCCCAGTGTTGGTGTGACAGCCTCTCGGCCTCCCTGTGTTGGTGTGACAGACTCCCAGCCTCCCAGTGTTGGTGTGACAGCCTCCCGGCCTCCCAGTGCTGGTGTGACAGCCTCTCCGACTCCCAGTGTTGGTGTGACAGCCTCCCGGCCTCCCAGTGTTGGTGTGACAGCCTCTCGGCCTCCCAGTGTTGGTGTGACAGCCTCTCTGACTCCCAGTGTTGGTGTGACAGCCTCCTGACCTCCCAGTGTTGGTGTGACAGCCTCTCGGCCTCCCAGTGCTGGTGTGACAGACTCCCAGCCTCCCAGTGTTGGTGTGACAGCCTCTCGGCCTCCCAGTGTTGGTGTGACAGCCTCTCGGCCTCCCAGTGTTGGTGTGACAGGCTCCCAGCCTCCCTGTGTTGGTGTGACAGACTCCCTGCCTCCCAGTGTTGGTGTGACAGCCTCCCGACCTCCCAGTGATGGTGTGACAGCCTCTCGGCCTCCCAGTGTTGGTGTGACAGACTCCCTGCCTCCCAGTGTTGGTGTGACAGCCTCCTGACCTCCCAGTGTTGGTGTGACAGCCTCTCTGACTCCCAGTGTTGGTGTGACAGCCTCTCCGACTCCCAGTGTTGGTGTGACAGCCTCTCGGCCTCCCAGTGTTGGTGTGACAGCCTCTCGGCCTCCCAGTGTTGGTGTGACAGCCTCTCCGACTCCCAGTGTTGGTGTGACAGCCTCTCGGCCTCCCAGTGTTGGTGTGACAGCCTCTCGGCCTCCCAGTGTTGGTGTGACAGACTCCCTGCCTCCCAGTGTTGGTGTGACAGCCTCCTGACCTCCCAGTGTTGGTGTGACAGCCTCTCGGCCTCCCAGTGCTGGTGTGACAGACTCCCAGCCTCCCAGTGTTGGTGTGACAGCCTCTCGGCGTCCCTGTGTTGGTGTGACAGACTCCCTGCCTCCCAGTGTTGGTGTGACAGCCTCCCGACCTCCCAGTGTTGGTGTGACAGCCTCTCAGCCTCCCAGTGTTGGTGTGACAGCCTCTCGGCCTCCCAGTGTTGGTGTGACAGCTTCCTGACCTCCCAGTGTTGGTGTGACAGCCTCTCGGCCTCCCAGTGTTGGTGTGACAGCCTCCCGGCCTCCCAGTGTTGGTGTGACAGCCTCCCGGCCTCCCAGTGTTGGTGTGACAGCCTCTCGGCCTCCCAGTGTTGGTGTGACAGCCTCTCGGCCTCCCAGTGTTGGTGTGACAGCCTCTCAGCCTCCCAGTGTTGGTGTGACAGCCTCTCGGCCTCCCAGTGTTGGTGTGACAGACTCCCGGCCTCCCAGTGTTGGTGTGACAGACTCCCAGCCTCCCAGTGTTGGTGTGACAGCCTCTCGGCCTCCCAGTGTTGGTGTGACAGCCTCCCGGCCTCCCAGTGTTGGTGTGACAGCCTCTCGGCCTCCCAGTGTTGGTGTGACAGCCTCTCAGCCTCCCAGTGTTGGTGTGACAGCCTCCTGACCTCCCAGTGTTGGTGTGACAGCCTCCTGACCTCCCAGTGTTGGTGTGACAGCCTCCTGACCTCCCAGTGTTGGTGTGACAGCCTCTCGGCCTCCCAGTGTTGGTGTGACAGCCTCTCCGACTCCCAGTGTTGGTGTGACAGTCTCCCAGCCTCCCAGTGTTGGTGTGACAGACTCCCTGACCTCCCAGTGTTGGTGTGACAGCCTCTCGGCCTCCCAGTGTTGGTGTGACAGCCTCCCGGCCTCCCAGTGTTGGTGTGACAGACTCTCCGACTCCCAGTGTTGGTGTGACAGCCTCCTGACCTCCCAGTGTTGGTGTGACAGACACCCGGCCTCCCAGTGTTGGTGTGACAGCCTCCTGACCTCCCAGTGTTGGTGTGACAGCCTCCTGACCTCCCAGTGTTGGTGTGACAGCCTCTCGGCCTCCCAGTGTTGGTGTGACAGCCTCTCGTCCTCCCAGTGTTGGTGTGACAGCCTCTCCAACTCCCAGTGTTGGTGTGACAGCCTCCTGACCTCCCAGTGTTGGTGTGACAGCCTCCTGACCTCCCAGTGTTGGTGTGACAGCCTCTCGGCCTCCCAGTGTTGGTGTGACAGCCTCTCCGACTCCCAGTGTTGGTGTGACAGCCTCTCAGCCTCCCAGTGTTGGTGTGACAGCCTCCTGACCTCCCAGTGTTGGTGTGACAGCCTCCTGACCTCGCACTGTTGGTGTGACAGCCTCCTGACCTCCCAGTGTTGGTGTGACAGACTCCCGGCCTCCCAGTGTTGGTGTGACAGCCTCTCGGCCTCCCAGTGTTGGTGTGACAGCCTCTCAGCCTCCCAGTGTTGGTGTGACAGCCTCCCGACCTCCCAGTGTTGGTGTGACAGCCTCTCGGCCTCCCAGTGTTGGTGTGACAGCCTCTCGGCCTCCCAGTGTTGGTGTGACAGACTCCCGGCCTCCCAGTGTTGGTGTGACAGCCTCTCGGCCTCCCAGTGTTGGTGTGACAGCCTCCCGACCTCCCAGTGTTGGTGTGACAGCCTCTCGGCCTCCCAGTGTTGGTGTGACAGCCTCTCGGCCTCCCAGTGTTGGTGTGACAGCCTCTCCGACTCCCAGTGTTGGTGTGACAGCCTCTCCAACTCCCAGTGTTGGTGTGACAGACTCCCGGCCTCCCAGTGTTGGTGTGACAGCCTCTCCGACTCCCAGTGTTGGTGTGACAGCCTCCCGGCCTCCCAGTGTTGGTGTGACAGCCTCTCGGCCTCCCAGTGTTGGTGTGACAGCCTCTCGGCCTCACAGTGTTGGTGTGACAGCCTCTCGGCCTCCCAGTGTTGGTGTGACAGACTCCCAGCCTCCCAGTGTTGGTGTGACAGCCTCTCCGACTCCCAGTGTTGGTGTGACAACCTCTCGGCCTCCCAGTGTTGGTGTGACAGACTCCCAGCCTCCCAGTGTTGGTGTGACAGCCTCCCGGCCTCCCAGTGTTGGTGTGACAGACTCCCAGCCTCCCAGTGTTGGTGTGACAGCCTCTCGGCCTCCCAGTGTTGGTGTGACAGCCTCCCGGCCTCCCAGTGTTGGTGTGACAGCCTCTCGGCCTCCCAGTGTTGGTGTGACAGCCTCTCGGCCTCCCAGTGTTGGTGTGACAGCCTCTCCGACTCCCAGTGTTGGTGTGACAGCCTCTCGGCCTCCCAGTGTTGGTGTGACAGCCTCCTGACCTCCCAGTGTTGGTGTGACAGCCTCCTGACCTCCCAGTGTTGGTGTGACAGCCTCTCGGCCTCCCAGTGTTGGTGTGACAGCCTCTCGGCCTCACAGTGTTGGTGTGACAGCCTCCTGACCTCCCAGTGTTGGTGTGACAGCCTCTCGGCCTCCCAGTGTTGGTGTGACAGCCTCCTGACCTCCCAGTGTTGGTGTGACAGCCTCTCGGCCTCCCAGTGTTGGTGTGACAGCCTCCTGACCTCCCAGTGTTGGTGTGACAGCCTCTCGGCCTCCCAGTGTTGGTGTGACAGCCTCTCAGCCTCCCAGTGTTGGTGTGACAGCCTCTCGGCCTCCCAGTGTTGGTGTGACAGACTCTCCGACTCCCAGTGGTGGTGTGACAGACTCTCCGACTCCCAGTGTTGGTGTGACAGCCTCCCGGCCTCCCAGTGTTGGTGTGACAGCCTCCCGGCCTCCCAGTGTTGGTGTGACAGCCTCTCCGACTCCCAGTGTTGGTGTGACAGCCTCTCGGCCTCCCAGTGTTGGTGTGACAGCCTCCTGACCTCCCAGTGTTGGTGTGACAGCCTCCTGACCTCCCAGTGTTGGTGTGACAGCCTCTCGGCCTCCCAGTGTTGGTGTGACAGCCTCTCGTCCTCCCAGTGTTGGTGTGACAGCCTCTCGGCCTCCCAGTGGTGGTGTGACAGCCTCTCCGACTCCCAGTGTTGGTGTGACAGCCTCTCGGCCTCCCAGTGTTGGTGTGACAGCCTCCTGACCTCCCAGTGTTGGTGTGACAGCTTCCTGACCTCCCAGTGTTGGTGTGACAGCCTCCTGACCTCCCAGTGTTGGTGTGACAGCCTCCTGACCTCCCAGTGTTGGTGTGACAGCCTCTCAGCCTCCCAGTGTTGGTGTGACAGCCTCTCGGCCTCCCAATGTTGGTGTGACGGACTCCCGGCCTCCCAGTGTTGGTGTGACAGCCTCCCGGCCTCTCAGCGTTGGTGTGACAGCCTCCCAGAGTGGTATGTCACTGGCTCGGTGTGGAGACAAGCCTGGTGTGTACTGGAAGCTTAGTGCCGGTGTGGGTCCCTTCTATCTCTGTCACATTGGACACTTCATTTCTGCATTGTTTAAATCGTGTAACTAAGATGGTGCTGTAATTGGCATCTGATCTCATTGAGTATATGTGACAATAAAGGCTATTCTATTTTATTCCAAAAGAAAACAGCGACCATAACCTTTGGCATTCAGTTTGAGAGTGAGTGACTTGGGTCAGAAACATCTGTGCCAAGCTTAAATAAGGGTAATGAGAGAGGGATTTGGTCAGAGCTGGTTGGAGGAGACTGGTAATGGAGTTTAGCAACAGAGACGGTTCAGGGACAACGGCAGATGTTTAAGAAAGTCGTTTTTGGCTGGAAACAAAGATCCATCTCAGTGTGGAAGAAGGATTGTCCGGAGGGAATAACCTAAACATGGTTAACCTGGCAAGTGAAGGATCGTATCAAATTGAAAGCAAAAACATACATTGTCTCAAATCCCAGCAGCAAACCAAAGGACAGGGAAAGTTTTAAAACCAACAAACAAAAGAAGAACCAAAAATAACCTTTGAGGATAAGCTTGTGGCACAGTGGTTAGCACTGCTGCCTCACAGCGCCAGGGTCCCAGGTTCAATCCCAGCCTCGGGCAGCTGTTTGTGTGGAGTTTACACATTCTGCATGGGTTTCTTCCAGGTGCTCCAGTTTCCTCCCACAATCCAAAGATGTGCAGGTTAGGGTGGATTGGCCATGTTAAATTGTCCCATAGTGCCCAGGGATGTGTAGGGTAGGGTGGATCGGCCATGCTAAATTGTCCCATAGTGCCCAGGGATGTGTAGGGTAGGGTGGATTGGCCATGCTAAATTGTTCCATAGTGCCCAGGGATGTGCAGGTTAGGGTGGATTGACCATGTTAAATTGTCCCATAGTGCCCAGGGATGTGTAGGGTAGGGTGGATCGGCCATGCTAAATTGTCCCATAGTGCCCAGGGATGTGCAGGTTAGGGTGGATTGGCTGTGCTAAATTACCCATAGTGTCCAGGGATGTGCAGGTTAGGGTGGATTGGCCATGCTAAATTGTTCCATAGTGCCCAGGGATGTGCAGGTTAGGGTGGATTGACCATGTTAAATTATCCCATAGTGCCCAGGGATGTGTAGGGTAGGGTGGATTGGCCATGCTAAATTGTTCCATAGTGCCCAGGGATGTGTAGGGTAGGGTGGATTGGCCATGCTAAATTGTCCCATAGTGCCCAGGGATGTGCAGGTTAGGGTGGATTGGCCATGCTAAATTGTCCCATAGTGTCCAGGGATGTGCAGGTTAGGGTGGATTGGCCATGCTAAATTGTCCCATAGTGTTCAGGGATGTGTAGGTTAGGGTGGATTGGCCGTGCTAAATTGTCCCATAGTGTCCAGGGATGTGCAGGTTAGGGTGGATTGGCCGTGCTAAATTGTCCCATAGTGTCCAGGGATGTGCAGGTTAGGGTGGATTGGCCATGCTAAATTGTCCCATAGTGCCCAGGGATGTGCAGGTTAGGGTGGATTGGCCATGCTAAATTGTCCCATAGTGTCCAGGGATGTGCAGGTTAGAGTGGATTGGCCATGCTAAATTGTCCCATAGTGCCCAGGGATGTGCAGGTTAGGGTGGATTGGCCATGCTAAATTGTCCCATAGTGTCCAGGGATGTGCAGGTCAGGGTGGATTGGCCATGCTAAATTGTCCCATAGTGTCCAGGGATGTGCAGGTCAGGGTGGATTGGCCATGCTAAATTGTCCCATAGTGTCCAGGGATGTGCAGGTTAGGGTGGATTGGCCATGCTAAATTGTCCCATAGTGCCCAGGGATGTGCAGGTCAGGGTGGATTGGCCATGCTAAATTACCCATAGTGTCCAGGGATGTGCAGGTTCGGGTGGATTGACCATGGGAAATTGTCCCATAGTGCCCAGGGATGTGCAGGTTAGGGTGGATTGGCCATGCTAAATTACCCATAGTGTCCAGGGATGTGCAGGTTAGGGTGGATCTGTCAATGTAACAGCTTTACTTAAAAAGGGGAGGGCACAACAAAGCAGATAACTCGTGGCCAGTTAACTTCACGTCTGCTACTGGGAAAATGTTGGTGTCTGTTATAAAGGACGCAACAGCAGAACATTTCGAAGTGCATCATATGATCAAGCAGACTGCATAAAAGGGAAGTCATGCCTGGTAAATTTATCAGCATTGCCATAGAAACTGTATGATTTATATATTTGCTCCACCATTTCTGTTATATTTGGATTAGCAATATGTGAGTTTTCTCTGTCTCTGAGGTTAATAGTTAACTTGTAAGTATTTCTGTACCCAAGGAGATTTCTTTCAGAACAGTTTTTGACAGCTACTTTGGCAGTACCAATATTTCATTTTCCTTTGGGATGCTTTACAATACATCAGGTGGTTGTGGAGAATAAGATTGTAAGACACAGAATTTATAGCAAAAGTTTACAGTGTGATGTAACTGAAATTATACATTGAAAAAGACCGGGATTGTTTGTTAAGTCTCTCGTCTTTTACCACTCCGAAAGCTAGTGCTTCCAAATAAACCTGTTGGACTATAACCTGGTGTTGGGTGACTTTTAACATTTTACCTGGTCTGGCCTACATGTGACTCCAGACCCACAGCGATGTGAATTGAATGGAATTGAATTTATTGTCCTGCGTGCCGAGGCACAGTGAAAAGCTTTGTCCTGCGAGCAATCCAGGCAGATCGCAGAGTTAAGGAGCATAGATCGTAAATTATCGGGAATCAGTGGCAAAACCCAAAACACAGGTACAGGTGAATGCTAAGAGTTTGTGAATCCATTCAGTATTCTAACAACAGGAGGGTAGAAACTGTTACAAAACTGGCTGGTGCATGTGTTCAGGCTTCTGTACCTTCTCCCTGATGGTAGAGATTGTAGAAAAACATTACCAGGGTGGGATGGATCTTTGAGAATGCTGGCGGCCTTTCCCTGACAGTGGGCCTGGTAGATGGATTCTATAGATGGGAGGTTGGCCTTTGTGATTGTCCAGGCCGAGTTCAACACTCTCTGTAACTGTCTCCGATCTTGAATGGTACAGTTAGCATACCAGGTAGTGATACATCCAGACAGAATGCTCTCAATGGTGCACCTAAAAAGTTGGCAAGGATATTCACCATCATGCCAAATTTCCTCAGCTGCCTGGGGAAGAAGGGATATTGTTGGGCCATTGTAACCAGTCCGTCCACGTGAAGAGTCCCTGACTGTTATACTGCCCCCTGGGCAAGTAGGCATGGGTAATAAACACTGGTCTAGCCAGCAACGCCCTCATCCCATTAATGTGTAAAGGAAAAAACAAGTTCAGTTTATTCTATTTTATCTTCATTTCTTTTGTTTAATAAATGTCTGTTTTATTGTTAAAACAAAACATGCAATGTCACACATTACGATTTCAGAGAGACCACCTCACTGAAATCAAATCAAAATGACATTGGCTAACCAATAGACGACAGACAGTTGGGATACAGGTGGCGTTTTGAGGATGCCAACCTGGAATTAGTGACAAGATGAGAGTGGTGCTGGAAAAGCACAGCAGGTCAGGCAGCATCCGAGGAGCAGGAGGATCGACGTTTCGGGCAAAAGCCCTTCATCAGGAAGCCTGTAATTAATGCAGAGCCACAGGGAACAGTGCTGGGGCCACGGTTCTTTACAATCTTTATCAATGACTCAGATGAGGGAAGTGAACGTAACGGAGCCAAGTTTGGGGATGGCGCAAAAATAGTTGGGGAAGGCAAGGGCGGAGAATGACACAAGGAATCTGCAGAGGGATATGGACAGGTTAGGCAAGTGGGTAAACACTTGGCAGGGGGGATTTAATGTGGGCACACCTGAGGTTATGCTTTTGTTTGCAGGAAGAACAGAGGCTCTGAATATCATTTAAACAGACAAAGACTGCAGAAAACCGCAGTGCCCAGGGATCTGGGAGTCTTTGTCTGTGAATCCCAGAAAGCTAGCAGCCGTGTTGAGCAGGTTGTACGGAAGGTAAATGGCATGTGGGCCTTAAGAGATTGGAGTGTAAAAGTTGGGAGGTTTGGCTAAAATTATACAAAGCACTGGTCAGACCACAGCTGGGATTCTGTGAACAGTTTGGATCCCCGTACCAAAAGAAGGATATCCTCCCATTGGAAGCAGTCCAGAGAAGGTTGCCTCGGTTGTTCTTGGGTATAGAGGGAGTGTCTCCAGAGGACAGCTTAGAACCTATGAACTCGGAGCAGGATTGGGCAATTCAGCCCCTCAAGCCTGCTCCTCCATTTGATACGATCGTGGTTAATCGTATCTTGGACTCAACTCCACGTTCCTACCCGCTCTCCAGAACCCCGCAACCCATTATTAATTAAAAATCTGTCTACCTCCTTGTTCGATTTACTCATGTCCCAGCATGCACCGCACTCTGGGCTAGTGCATTCCACAGAGCCATGACCGCTTGAGAGAAATCATTTCTCCTCATCTCTGTTTTAAATCTGCCACCCTTTATCCTAAAACTATGCCCTCTAGCTCTCAACTGCCCTACAAGGGGAAACGTCCTTTCAACATCGATTCTGTCAATACCTCAGTTAGCTCCCCTCTGATTTTCCTAATCTCGAGAGAAGACAGGTCGAAATGATTCATTCTCTCTTCATTAGACAAGCCTTTCATCTCTGTGATCAATCGAGTGATCCTTCTCTGAACTGCCTCCAAAACAATCACATGTAGGTCCTGGACTCATTGGGATTGAGAAGAATGAGAGACGACCTTATTGAAACATCCAAGATTCCCTGGGGGACGTGACAGGGGGGGATGTGGAGAGGTTGTTTCCCCTTGTGGGAGAGAGTCTGGGACCAGAGGGTACAATCCCAGAGTGAGGGGTCGTCCATTGCAGACAGAGATGGGGAGGAGTTTCCTCTCTCAGAGGGGAGTGAGTCTGTGGAATTCTTTGCTGTAGGGGGTTGGGGACTGGGCCAGTAAGTATGTTCAAGGTTGAGACAGAGAGGTTTTTAATCAGAATTGAGGGTGATGGAGCGAAGGTAGGAAAGTGCAATTGAGAATGATCAGATCAGATTTAACGGGCTGAATGCTGCACTTAACATCTTGTAGTGTTATGATTGGTATCCCATTGAAAGTGTGCGAAACTATTGAGGGGCCTACTACCCTATGACATGCTCTTATTTGCTTGGATTTGAAAATTAAGGAATTAATTTTCGAGGTTGCTCTTATCTGACCCCTACAATCGTAAACAGGGTGGATGGCATGGGGATAGTTCCACTGGAGAGACAATTGAGAATGAGTGATAATGAAATCAGGGGTCACACATTTCAGCAGAAATTGTACAAATCATTTTCATCATTTATATAAATGATTTGGATGCGAGCATAAGAGGTATAGTTATTAGGTTTGCTGATGACACCAAAATTGGAGGTGTAGTGGACAGCAAAGAGGGTTATCTCCGATTACAACAGGATCTTGACCAGATGGGCCAATGGGCTGAGAAGTGGCAGATGGAGTTCAATTCAGATAAATGCGAGGTGCTACATTTTGGGAAAGCAAATCTTAGCAGGACTTATACACTTAATGGTAAGGTCCTAGGGAGTGTTGCTGAACAAAGAGACCTTGGAGCACAGGTTCATAGCTCCTTGAAAGTGGAGTCGCAGGTAGATAGGATAGTGAAGGCGGTGTTTGGTATGCTTTCCTTTATTGGTCAGAGTATTGAGTGCAGGAGTTGGGAGGTCATGTTGCGGCTGTACAGTACATTGGTTAGACCACTGTTGGAATATTGCGTGCAGTTCTGGTCTCCTTCCTATCGGAAAGATGTTGTGAAACTTGAAAGGGTTCAGAAAAGATTTACAAGGATGTTGCCAGGGTTGGAGGATTTGAGCTACAGGGAGAGGCTGAACAGGCTGGGGCTGTTTTCCCTGGAGCGTCGGAGGCTGAGGGGTGACCTTATAGAGGTTTACAAAATCATGAGGGGCATGAATAGGGTAAATAGGCAAAGTCTTTTCCCTGGGGTGGGGGAGTCCAGAACTAGAGGGCATAGGTTTAGGGTGAGAGGGGAAAAATATAAAAGAGACCTAAGGGCAACCTTTTCACACAGAGGGTGGTACGTGTATGGAATGAACTGCCAGAGGAAGTGGTGGAGGCTGGTACAATTACAACATTTAAAAGGCATCTGGATGGGTATATGAATAGGAAGGGTTTGGAGGGATATGGGCCAAGTGCTGGCAGGTGGGACTAGATTGGGTTGGGATATCTGGTCGGCATGGACGGGATGGACCGAAGGGTCTGTTTCCATACTGTACATCTCTATGACTCCATGACTCTAAATCATTTCTCCTAGAGGCTGGAGAATCTTTGGCACTATCTTCCTGAAAAGATGGTGGAATATCCAACGAGCCAGTGTCGGCATGATGGGAGGGAGGGCCTATCCTGAAGGCCTCATGCCTGCTTCTTGCTTCGAAAGTTGACAATTGCTCCTGAGCATGTGCGGAAGGAGCTATGTGACGAAAGTGTCAGAGTACATGAGCACAAGCTATTCATAATATTGGGACAACCTGAAATGGGAAAAAAAAACAGTGACGGGGGGGTGAAGACAGAGTGGACTGGAAAGCTAGGGCATGGGGTAAGATGGCAAAGGGGCAGACATTGGCTCGGAGTGCAGGTGTATTCCAGTGAGGCAGGGTGACTCTTGAACTGGATTAAATTACTTACAGAATGGAAACAGGCCCTTCGGCCCAACAAGTCCACACCCACCCTCCAAAGAGCAACCCTACATTTACCCCTACACTTAACACTATGGGACAATTTAGCATGGCCAATTCACCCTAACCTGCACATCCCTGGGCACTATGGGTAATTTAGCATGGCCAATCCACCCTAACCTGCACATCCCTGGGCACTATGGGTAATTTAGCATGGCCAATTCACCCTAACCTGCACATCCCTGGGCACTATGGGTAATTTAGCATGGCTAATCCACCCTAACCTGCACATCCCTCGGCACTATGCGACAATTTAGCATGGCTAATCCACCCTAACCTGCACATCCCTCGGCACTATGCGACAATTTAGCATGGCCAGTCCACCTGACCTGCACATCTTTGGATTGTGGGAGGAAACCAGAGCACCCGGAGGAAACCCACGCAGACACGGGGAGAACGTGCAAACTCCACACAGACAAGGATGAGGAAGATGGCACAGTTTCTCCATCGCACACTTGAAGAGTCAGCAAGCATTTTATGGGAGACAATGGCAACGACGTGGCACATCTGCCCCTCATTTGAAGACAAACTGCAAGATGATTCTTTACTTTGTTTCAAAAAACCAATGGGATGAAGACAGCAGTGGATTTAATTGCTCAGATACGGGGAAAGTTATGGATTGATAGGATCCAAGTGACAGGCCAATGAGTAGAATGACTTGGTCTCTGCCTGCGTTTTGTACAATCTACAAGATGACCTGTAGCACCTCCTTCCTCCATACTTCCTTCAACAGCACCTTCCCCCAAGGGCAGCAGATACATGGGAACACCACCCCCGGCAAGTTCCCCTCTGAGCCCCTCACCATCCCGACTTGGAAATATATCCCCGTTCCTTCAGTGTCACTGGGTCAGAATCCTGGAATTCCCTCCCTCAGGCCATTGTGGGTCAACCCACAGCACACGGACTGCAGCAATTCAAGATGGCAGCTCACCCCCACCTACTCAAGGGGCAACTAGGGACGAGGTAATAAATGCTGGGCCCAGCCAGCAATGCCCAAGTCCCAGCAATGAACTTTACGATTCCACAAACTGTGGGAAATTTCAAAAACGGCTGATCTGCAATGTCAACGGGCGGCCACGTGGTGGCAGTACGGGCACATTGTTTGGCTCATCGTGACAGTGTATGGGACAGAGTGTGTGTGAATGGGACAGAGATTGTGTGAATGGGAGTCAGTGTATGTGAATGGGACAGAGAGTGTGTGTGAGTGGGACAGAGAGTGTGTGAGTGGGACAGAGAGTGTGAGTGGGACAGAGAGTTTGTGAATGGGACAGAGATTGTGAGTGGGACAGAGAGTGTGTGAATGGGACAGAGATTGTGAATGGGACAGAGAGTGTGTGTATGGGACAGAGTGTGCGAAAGGGACAGAGAGTGTGTATGGGACAGAGTGTGTGTGTATGGGACAGAGAGTGTGTGAATGGGACAGGGAGTGTGTGAATGGGACAGAGAGTGTGTGAATGGGACAGAGTGTGTGTGTATGGGACAGAGTGTGTGTGAATGGGACAGAGAGTGTGTGAATGGGACAGAGTGTGTGTGAATGGGACAGAGTGTGTGTGAATGGGACAGTGTGTGTGTGAATGGGACAGAGTGTGTGTGAATGAGACAGAGAGTGTGTATGGAATAGAGAGTGTGTGAATGGGACAGAGAGTGTGTGAATGGGAGAGAGTGTGTGTGAATGGGACAGAGTGTGTGTGAATGGGACAGTGTGTGTGTTAATGGGACAGAGAGTGTGAAAGGGACAGAGTGTGTGTTTATGGGACAGAGAGTGTGAATGGGACAGAGAGAATGTGAGTGGGACAGTGTGTATGAATGGGACAGAGAGTGTGTGAATGGGACAGAGTGTCTGTGAATGGGACAGAGTGTGTGTGAATGGGACAGAGAGTGTGTGAATGGGACAGAGAGTGTGTATGGGACAGAGAGTGTGAATAGGACAGAGTGTCTGTGAATGGGACAGAGAGTGTGAGTGAATGGGACAGTGTGTGTGTGAATGGGACAGAGAGTGTGTATGGGACAGTGTGTGTGTGAATGGGACAGAGAGTGTGTGAATGGGACAGTGTGTGTGTGAATGGGACAGAGTGTGTGTGAATGGGACAGAGTGTGTGTGTGAATGGGACAGTGTGTGTGAATAGGACAGTGTGTGTGAAAGGGACAGAGAGTGTGTGTGAATGGGACAGAGAGTGTGTATGGGACAGAGAGTGTGTGAATGGGACTGAGAGTGTGTGTGAATGGGACAGAGAGTGTGTGAATGGGACAGAGAGTGTGTGAATGGCACAGACTGTGTGAATGGGACAGAGAGTGTGTGAATGGGACAGAGAGGGTGTGTATGGGATAGAGTGTGTGTGAATGGGACAGAGAGTGTGATGGGAGAGAGTGTGTGTGAATGGGACAGAGAGTGTGAAAGGGACAGAGAGTGTGAATGGGAGAGAGAGTGTGTGAATGGGACAGAGAGTGTGTGTATGGGATAGAGAGTGTGAAAGGGACAGAGTGTGTGAATGGGAGAGAGTGGGTGTGTATGGGACAGAGAGTGTGAATGGGACAGAGAGTGTGTGAATGGGACAGAGTGTGTGAAAGGGACAGAGAGTGTGAACGGGACAGAGAGTGTGAGTGGGACAGAGAGTGTGTGTATGGGACAGAGTGTGTGAAAGGGACAGAGAGTGTGTGAATGGGACAGAGAGTGTGAAAGGGACAGAGAGTGTGTATGGGACAGAGTGTGTGTGTATGGGACAGAGTGTGTGTGAATGGGACAGAGAGTGTGAACGGGACAGAGAGTGTGTGAATGGGACAGAGAGGGTGTGTATGGGACAGAGAGTGTGTGAATGGGACTGAGAGTGTGTGTGAATGGGACAGAGAGTGTGTGAATGGGACAGAGAGTGTGTGAATGGCACAGACTGTGTGAATGGGACAGAGAGTGTGTGAATGGGACAGAGAGGGTGTGTATGGGATAGAGTGTGTGTGAATGGGACAGAGAGTGTGATGGGAGAGAGTGTGTGTGAATGGGACAGAGAGTGTGAAAGGGACAGAGAGTGTGAATGGGAGAGAGAGTGTGTGAATGGGACAGAGAGTGTGTGTATGGGATAGAGAGTGTGAAAGGGACAGAGTGTGTGAATGGGAGAGAGTGGGTGTGTATGGGACAGAGAGTGTGAATGGGACAGAGAGTGTGTGAATGGGACAGAGTGTGTGAAAGGGACAGAGAGTGTGTGTGGGACAGAGTGTGTGTGAATGGGACAGAGAGTGTGTGAATGGGACAGAGAGTGTGTGAATGGGACAGAGAGTGTGTGAATGGGACAGAGTGTGTGTGAATGGGACAGAGTGTGTGTGAATGGGACAGAGAGTGTGTGTATGGGATAGAGATTGTGTATGGGACAGAGAGTGTGTGTATGGGACAGAAAGTGTGTGTGAATGGGACAGTGTGTGTGTGAATGGGACAGAGAGTGTGTGTGAATGGGACAGAGAGTA
This sequence comes from Chiloscyllium punctatum, assembly GCF_047496795.1. Lineage (NCBI taxonomy): Eukaryota > Metazoa > Chordata > Chondrichthyes > Orectolobiformes > Hemiscylliidae > Chiloscyllium > Chiloscyllium punctatum. The sequence goes on along the minus strand of NC_092791.1, from coordinate 19,001,166 downwards.
TGTGAATGGGACAGAGTGTGTGTGAATGGGACAGAGAGTGTGTATGGGACAGAGAGGGTGAATAGGACAGTGTGTGTGAATAGGACAGAGTGTCTGTGAATGGGACAGAGAGTGTGTGAATGGGACAGAGAGTGTGTATGGGACAGAGAGTGTGAATAGGACAGGGTGTCTGTGAATGGGACAGAGAGTGTGTGAATGGGACAGAGAGTTTGTGAATGGGACAGAGAGTGTGTATGGGACAGTGTGTGTGTGAATGGGACAGAGAGTGTGTGAATGGGACAGTGTGTGTGTGAATGGGACAGAGTGTGTGTGAATGGGACAGAGTGTGTGTGTGAATGGGACAGTGTGAGTGAATAGGACAGTGTGTGTGAATGGGACAGAGAGTGTGTGTGAATGGGACAGAGAGTGTGTGAATGGGACAGAGAGTGTGTGTATGGGACAGAGAGTGTGTGAATGGGACAGAGTGTGTGAATGGGACAGTGTGTGTGTGAATGGGACAGAGTGTGTGCATGGGACAGTGTGTGTGTGTGAATGGGACAGTGTGTGTGAATAGGACAGTGTGTGTGAATGGGACAGAGAGTGTGTGAATGGGACAGTGTGTGTGTGAATGGGACAGAGTGTGTGTGAATGGGACAGAGTGTGTGTAAATGGGACAGAAAGTGTGAATGGGTCAGAGTGTGTGAATGGGACAGAGAGTGTGTGAATGGGACAGAGTGTGTGTATGGGACAGAGTGTGTGAATGGGACAGTGTGTGTGTGAATGGGACAGAGTGTGTGTGAATGGGACAGAGTGTGTGTGTGAATGGGACAGTGTGTGTGAATGGGACAGAGAGTGTGTGTGAATGGGACAGAGAGTGTGTGTATGGGACAGTGTGTGTGAATAGGACAGTGTGTGTGAATGGGACAGAGAGTGTGTGAATGGGACAGAGAGTGTGTGAATGGGACAGTGTGTGTGTGAATGGGACAGTGTGTGTGAATAGGACAGTGTGTGTGAATGGGACAGAGAGTATGTGAATGGGACAGTGTGTGTGTGAATGGGACAAAGTGTGTGTGAATGGGACAGAGTGTGTGTGTGAATGGGACAGTGTGTGTGAATAGGACAGTGTGTGTGAATGGGACAGAGAGTGTGTGTGAATGGGACAGTGTGTGTGAATAGGACAGTGTGTGTGAATGGGACAGAGAGTGTGTGAATGGGACAGAGAGTGTGAATAGGACAGAGTGTGCGTATGGGACAGAGAGTGTGTGTGAGTGGGACAGTGTGTGTGTAAATGGGACAGAGAGTGTGTGAATGATACAGAGAGTGTGTTTTTGGGACAGATTGTGTTTGTATGGGACAGACAGTGTGTGAATGGGACACAGTGTGTGTGAATGGGACAGAGAGTGTGTGAATGGGACAGAGAGTGTGTGTATGGGACACAGTGTATGAATGGGACAGAGAGTGTGTGAATGGGACAGTGTGTGTGAATGGGACAGAGAGTGTGTGAATGATACAGAGAGTGTGTTTTTGGGACAGATTGTGTTTGTATGGGACAGACAGTGTGTGAATGGGACACAGTGTGTGTGAATGGGACAGAGAGTGTGAATGGGAGAGAGTGTGTGAATGGGATAGAGAGTGTGAAAGGGACAGAGAGTGTGAATGGGTCAGAGTGTGTGTAAATGGGACAGAGAGTGTGTGAATGGGACACAGTGTGTGTGAATGGGACAGAGAGTGTGTGAATGGGACAGAGAGTGTGTGTATGGGACACAGTGTGTGAATGGGACAGAGAGTGTGTGAATGGGACAGTGTGTGTGAATGGGACAGAGAGTGTGTGAATGATACAGAGAGTGTGTTTTTGGGACAGATTGTGTTTGTATGGGACAGACAGTGTGTGAATGGGACACAGTGTGTGTGAATGGGACAGAGAGTGTGAAAGGGACAGAGAGTGTGAATGGGTCAGAGTGTGTGTGAATGGGACAGAGAGTGTGTGAATGGGACAGAGTGTGTGTGTGAATGGGACAGAGTGTGTGTGAATGGGACAGTGTGTGTATGAATGGGACAGAGAGTGTGTGAATGGGACAGAGTGTGTGTGTGAATGGGACAGAGTGTGTGTGTGAATGGGACAGAGTGTGTGTGAATGGGACAGAGAGTGTGTGAGAGTGGGACAGTGTGTGTGTGAATGGGACAGAGTGTGTGTGAATGGGACAGAGAATGTGTGTATTGGATAGAGACTGTGTGAATGGGACAGAGAGTGTGTGAATGGGACAGAGAGTGTGAATGGGACAGAGAGTGTGTGAATGGGACAGAGAGTGTGTGAATGGGACAGAGAGTGTGTCTGAATGGGACAGAGAGTGTGAATGGGACAGTGTGTGTGTGAATGGGACAGAGAGTGTGAAAGGGACAGAGAGTGTGAATGGGTCAGAGTGTGTGTGAATGGGACAGAGAGTGTGTGAATGGGACAGTGTGTGTGTGAATGGGACAGAGAGTGTGTGGATGGGACAGAGAGTGTGTGAATGGGACAGAGTGTGGGTGAATGGGACACAGTGTGTGTGAATGGGACAGAGAGTGTGTGTGAATGGGACAGTGTGTGTGTGAATGGGACAGAGAGTGTGTGAATGGGACAGAGAGTGTGTGTGAATGGAACAGAGAGTGTGTGTGAATGGGACAGAGATTGTGTGTATTGGATAGAGACTGTGTGAATGGGACAGAGAGTGTGTGAATGGAACAGAGAGTGTGTGAATGGCACAGAGTGTGTGAATGGGACAGAGAGTGTGTGTATGGGACAGAGAGGGTGTGTATGGGATAGAGTGTGTGTGAATCGGACACAGTGTGTGTGAATGGGACTGAGAGTGTGTGTGAATGGGACTGAGAGTGTGTGTGAGTGGAAAAGACAGAGTGTGTGAATGGGACAGAGAGTGTGTGTATGGGACAGAGAGTGTGTGAATGGGACAGAGTGTGTGTGAATGGGACAGAGTGTGTGTGAATGGGACAGAGAGTGTGTGTGAATGGGACAGAGAGTGTGTGTGAATGGGACAGAGAGTGTGAACGGGACAGAGAGTGTGTGAATGGGACAGAGAGGGTGTGTATGGGACAGAGAGTGTGTGAATGGGACTGAGAGTGTGTGTGAATGGGACAGAGAGTGTGTAAATGGGACGGAGAGTGTGTGAATGGCACAGACTGTGTGAATGGGACAGAGAGTGTGTGAATGGTACAGAGAGGGTGTGTATGGGATAGAGTGTGTGTGAATGGGACAGAGAGTGTGATGGGAGAGAGTGTGTGTGAATGGGACAGAGAGTGTGAAAGGGACAGAGAGTGTGAATGGGAGAGAGAGTGTGTGAATGGGACAGAGAGTGTGTGGATGGGATAGAGAGTGTGAAAGGGACAGAGTGTGTGAATGGGAGAGAGTGGGTGTGTATGGGACAGAGAGTGTGAATGGGACACAGAGTGTGTGAATGGGACAGAGTGTGTGAAAGGGACAGAGTGTGTGTGAATGGGACAGAGTGTGTGAAAGGGACAGAGAGTGTGAATGGGAGAGAGTGGGTGTGTATGGGACAGAGAGTGTGAATGGGACAGAGAGTGTGTGAATGGGACAGAGTGTGTGAAAGGGACAGAGTGTGTGTGAATGGGACAAAGAGTGTGTGAATGGGACAGAGAGTGTGTGAATGGGACAGAGAGTGTGTGAATGGGACAGAGTGTGTGAAAGGGACAGAGTGTGTGTGAATGGGACAGAGTGTGTGAAAGGGACAGAGAGTGTGTGTATGGGATAGAGATTGTGTATGGGACAGAGAGTGTGTGTATGGGACAGAGAGTGTGTGAATGGGACAGATAGTGTGTGAATGGGACAGAGAGTGTGTTTGAATGGGACAGAGAGTTTGTGAATGGGACAGAGAGTGTGTGTGAATGGGACAGAAAGTGTGTGTGAATGGGACAGGGAGTGTGTGAATGGGACAGAGAGTGTGTGTATGGGACAGAGAGTGTGTGTATGGGACAGAGTGTGTGTGAATGGGACAGAGTGAGTGTATGTGACAGAGAGTGTGTGTATGGGACAGAGTGTGTGTATGGGACAGAGAGTGTGTTTTTGGGACAGGTTGTGTTTGTATGGGACAGAGAGTGTGTGAATGGGACACAGTGTGTGTGAACGGGATAGACAGTGAGTGTGAATGGGACAGAGAGTGTGTGAATAGGACAGAGTTTGTGTGAATGGGACAGAGAGTGTGTGAATGGGACAGAGTGTGTGTGAATGGGACAGAGAGTGTTTGTATGGGACAGAGAGTGTGTATGGGACAGAGAGTGTGTTTTTGGGACAGATTGTGTTTGTATGGGACAGAGAGTGTGTGAATGGGACACAGTGTGTGTGAATGGTACAGAGTGTGTGAATGGGACACAGTGTGTGTGTATGGGACAGAGTGTGTGTGAATGGGACAGAATGTGTGTGTATGGGACAGAGAGTGTGTATGGGACAGAGAGTGCGTGAATGGGACAAAATGTGTGTGTATGGGACACAGTGTGTGAATGGGACAGAGAGTGTGTATGGGACAGAGAGTGTGTGTATGGGACAGAGAGTGTGTGAATGGGACACAGTGTGTGAATGGGAAACAGTGTGTGTGAATGGGACAGAGAGTGTGTGAATGGGACAGTGTGTGTGTGTGGATGGGACAGAGAGTGTGTGTGAATGGGACAGAGTGTGTGTGTGAATGGGACAGAGAGTGTGTGGATGGGACAGAGAGTGTGTGAACGGGACAGAGTGTGTGAATGGGACAGAGTGTGTGTGAATGGGACAGAGTGTGTGTATGGGACAGAGTGTGTGCGAATGGGACAAAATGTGTGTGTATGGGACACAGTGTGTGAATGGGACAGAGAGTGTGTATGGGACAGAGAGTGTGTGTATGGGACAGAGAGTGTGTGAATGGGACACAGTGTGTGAATGGGAAACAGTGTGTGTGAATGGGACAGAGAGTGTGTGAATGGGACAGTGTGTGTGTGTGGATGGGACAGAGAGTGTGTGTGAATGGGACAGAGTGTGTGTGTGAATGGGACAGAGAGTGTGTGGATGGGACAGAGAGTGTGTGAATGGGACAGAGAGTGTGTATGGGACAGAGAGTGTGTTTTTGGGACAGATTGTGTTTGTATGGGACAGAGAGTGTGTGAATGGGACACAGTGTGTGTGAATGGGACAGAGTGTGTGAATGGGACAGAGTGTGTGTGTATGGGACAGAGAGTGTGTGTCAGTGGGAAAGACAGTGTGTGTGAATGGGACAGAGTGTGTGAATGGGACAGAGAGTGTGTATGGGACAGAGAGTGTGTGAATGGGACAGAGTGTGTGTGAATGGGACAGAGAGTGTGTGTGAATGGGACAGAGTGTGTGTGTGAATGGGACAGAGAGTGTGTGGATGGGACAGAGAGTGTGTGTGAATGGGACAGAGTGTGTGTGTGAATGGGACAGAGAGTGTGTGAATGGGACAGAGTGTGTGTGCATGGGACAGAGAGTGTGTATGGGACAGAGAGTGTGTTTTTGGGACGGATTGTGTTTGTATGGGACAGACAGTGTGTGAATGGGACACAGTGTGTGTGAATGGGACAGAGAGTGTGAATGGGAGAGAGTGTGTGAATGGGATAGAGAGTGTGAAAGGGACAGAGAGTGTGAATGGGTCAGAGTGTGTGTAAATGGGACAGAGAGTGTGTGAATGGGACACAGTGTGTGTGAATGGGACAGAGAGTGTGTGAATGGGACAGAGAGTGTGTGTATGGGACACAGTGTGTGAATGGGACAGAGAGTGTGTGAATGGGACAGTGTGTGTGAATGGGACAGAGAGTGTGTGAATGATACAGAGAGTGTGTTTTTGGGACAGATTGTGTTTGTATGGGACAGACAGTGTGTGAATGGGACACAGTGTGTGTGAATGGGACAGAGAGTGTGAATGGGAGAGAGTGTGTGAATGGGATAGAGAGTGTGAAAGGGACAGAGAGTGTGATTGGGTCAGAGTGTGTGTGAATGGGACAGAGAGTGTGAAAGGGACAGAGAGTGTGAATGGGTCAGAGTGTGTGTGAATGGGACAGAGAGTGTGTGAATGGGACAGAGTGTGTGTGTGAATGGGACAGAGTGTGTGTGAATGGGACAGAGTGTGTGTGAATGGGACAGTGTGTGTATGAATGGGACAGAGAGTGTGTGAATGGGACAGAGTGTGTGTGTGAATGGGACAGAGTGTGTGTGTGAATGGGACAGAGTGTGTGTGAATGGGACAGAGAGTGTGTGAGAGTGGGACAGTGTGTGTGTGAATGGGACAGAGTGTGTGTGAATGGGACAGAGAATGTGTGTATTGGATAGAGACTGTGTGAATGGGACAGAGAGTGTGTGAATGGGACAGAGAGTGTGAATGGGACAGAGAGTGTGTGAATGGGACAGAGAGTGTGTGAATGGGACAGAGAGTGTGTCTGAATGGGACAGAGAGTGTGAATGGGACAGTGTGTGTGTGAATGGGACAGAGAGTGTGAAAGGGACAGAGAGTGTGAATGGGTCAGAGTGTGTGTGAATGGGACAGAGAGTGTGTGAATGGGACAGTGTGTGTGTGAATGGGACAGAGAGTGTGTGGATGGGACAGAGAGTGTGTGAATGGGACAGAGTGTGGGTGAATGGGACAGAGTGTGTGTGAATGGGACAGAGAGTGTGTGTGAATGGGACAGTGTGTGTGTGAATGGGACAGAGAGTGTGTGAATGGGACAGAGAGTGTGTGTGAATGGAACAGAGAGTGTGTGTGAATGGGACAGAGATTGTGTGTATTGGATAGAGACTGTGTGAATGGGACAGAGAGTGTGTGAATGGAACAGAGAGTGTGTGAATGGCACAGAGTGTGTGAATGGGACAGAGAGTGTGTGTATGGGACAGAGAGGGTGTGTATGGGATAGAGTGTGTGTGAATCGGACACAGTGTGTGTGAATGGGACTGAGAGTGTGTGTGAATGGGACTGAGAGTGTGTGTGAATGGGAAAGACAGAGTGTGTGAATGGGACAGAGAGTGTGTGTATGGGACAGAGAGTGTGTGAATGGGACAGAGTGTGTGTGAATGGGACAGAGTGTGTGTGAATGGGACAGAGAGTGTGTGTGAATGGGACAGAGAGTGTGTGTGAATGGGACAGAGAGTGTGAACGGGACAGAGAGTGTGTGAATGGGACAGAGAGGGTGTGTATGGGACAGAGAGTGTGTGAATGGGACTGAGAGTGTGTGTGAATGGGACAGAGAGTGTGTAAATGGGACGGAGAGTGTGTGAATGGCACAGACTGTGTGAATGGGACAGAGAGTGTGTGAATGGGACAGAGAGTGTGTGAATGATACAGAGAGTGTGTTTTTGGGACAGATTGTGTTTGTATGGGACAGACAGTGTGTGAATGGGACACAGTGTGTGTGAATGGGACAGAGAGTGTGAATGGGAGAGAGTGTGTGAATGGGATAGAGAGTGTGAAAGGGACAGAGAGTGTGAATGGGTCAGAGTGTGTGTAAATGGGACAGAGAGTGTGTGAATGGGACACAGTGTGTGTGAATGGGACAGAGAGTGTGTGAATGGGACAGAGAGTGTGTGTATGGGACACAGTGTGTGAATGGGACAGAGAGTGTGTGAATGGGACAGTGTGTGTGAATGGGACAGAGAGTGTGTGAATGATACAGAGAGTGTGTTTTTGGGACAGATTGTGTTTGTATGGGACAGACAGTGTGTGAATGGGACACAGTGTGTGTGAATGGGACAGAGAGTGTGAAAGGGACAGAGAGTGTGAATGGGTCAGAGTGTGTGTGAATGGGACAGAGAGTGTGTGAATGGGACAGAGTGTGTGTGTGAATGGGACAGAGTGTGTGTGAATGGGACAGTGTGTGTATGAATGGGACAGAGAGTGTGTGAATGGGACAGAGTGTGTGTGTGAATGGGACAGAGTGTGTGTGTGAATGGGACAGAGTGTGTGTGAATGGGACAGAGAGTGTGTGAGAGTGGGACAGTGTGTGTGTGAATGGGACAGAGTGTGTGTGAATGGGACAGAGAATGTGTGTATTGGATAGAGACTGTGTGAATGGGACAGAGAGTGTGTGAATGGGACAGAGAGTGTGAATGGGACAGAGAGTGTGTGAATGGGACAGAGAGTGTGTGAATGGGACAGAGAGTGTGTCTGAATGGGACAGAGAGTGTGAATGGGACAGTGTGTGTGTGAATGGGACAGAGAGTGTGAAAGGGACAGAGAGTGTGAATGGGTCAGAGTGTGTGTGAATGGGACAGAGAGTGTGTGAATGGGACAGTGTGTGTGTGAATGGGACAGAGAGTGTGTGGATGGGACAGAGAGTGTGTGAATGGGACAGAGTGTGGGTGAATGGGACACAGTGTGTGTGAATGGGACAGAGAGTGTGTGTGAATGGGACAGTGTGTGTGTGAATGGGACAGAGAGTGTGTGAATGGGACAGAGAGTGTGTGTGAATGGAACAGAGAGTGTGTGTGAATGGGACAGAGATTGTGTGTATTGGATAGAGACTGTGTGAATGGGACAGAGAGTGTGTGAATGGAACAGAGAGTGTGTGAATGGCACAGAGTGTGTGAATGGGACAGAGAGTGTGTGTATGGGACAGAGAGGGTGTGTATGGGATAGAGTGTGTGTGAATCGGACACAGTGTGTGTGAATGGGACTGAGAGTGTGTGTGAATGGGACTGAGAGTGTGTGTGAGTGGAAAAGACAGAGTGTGTGAATGGGACAGAGAGTGTGTGTATGGGACAGAGAGTGTGTGAATGGGACAGAGTGTGTGTGAATGGGACAGAGTGTGTGTGAATGGGACAGAGAGTGTGTGTGAATGGGACAGAGAGTGTGTGTGAATGGGACAGAGAGTGTGAACGGGACAGAGAGTGTGTGAATGGGACAGAGAGGGTGTGTATGGGACAGAGAGTGTGTGAATGGGACTGAGAGTGTGTGTGAATGGGACAGAGAGTGTGTAAATGGGACGGAGAGTGTGTGAATGGCACAGACTGTGTGAATGGGACAGAGAGTGTGTGAATGGTACAGAGAGGGTGTGTATGGGATAGAGTGTGTGTGAATGGGACAGAGAGTGTGATGGGAGAGAGTGTGTGTGAATGGGACAGAGAGTGTGAAAGGGACAGAGAGTGTGAATGGGAGAGAGAGTGTGTGAATGGGACAGAGAGTGTGTGGATGGGATAGAGAGTGTGAAAGGGACAGAGTGTGTGAATGGGAGAGAGTGGGTGTGTATGGGACAGAGAGTGTGAATGGGACACAGAGTGTGTGAATGGGACAGAGTGTGTGAAAGGGACAGAGTGTGTGTGAATGGGACAGAGTGTGTGAAAGGGACAGAGAGTGTGAATGGGAGAGAGTGGGTGTGTATGGGACAGAGAGTGTGAATGGGACAGAGAGTGTGTGAATGGGACAGAGTGTGTGAAAGGGACAGAGTGTGTGTGAATGGGACAAAGAGTGTGTGAATGGGACAGAGAGTGTGTGAATGGGACAGAGAGTGTGTGAATGGGACAGAGTGTGTGAAAGGGACAGAGTGTGTGTGAATGGGACAGAGTGTTTGAAAGGGACAGAGAGTGTGTGTATGGGATAGAGATTGTGTATGGGACAGAGAGTGTGTGTATGGGACAGAGAGTGTGTGAATGGGACAGATAGTGTGTGAATGGGACAGAGAGTGTGTTTGAATGGGACAGAGAGTTTGTGAATGGGACAGAGAGTGTGTGTGAATGGGACAGAAAGTGTGTGTGAATGGGACAGGGAGTGTGTGAATGGGACAGAGAGTGTGTGTATGGGACAGAGAGTGTGTGTATGGGACAGAGTGTGTGTGAATGGGACAGAGTGAGTGTATGTGACAGAGAGTGTGTGTATGGGACAGAGTGTGTGTATGGGACAGAGAGTGTGTTTTTGGGACAGGTTGTGTTTGTATGGGACAGAGAGTGTGTGAATGGGACACAGTGTGTGTGAACGGGATAGACAGTGAGTGTGAATGGGACAGAGAGTGTGTGAATAGGACAGAGTTTGTGTGAATGGGACAGAGAGTGTGTGAATGGGACAGAGTGTGTGTGAATGGGACAGAGAGTGTTTGTATGGGACAGAGAGTGTGTATGGGACAGAGAGTGTGTTTTTGGGACAGATTGTGTTTGTATGGGACAGAGAGTGTGTGAATGGGACACAGTGTGTGTGAATGGTACAGAGTGTGTGAATGGGACACAGTGTGTGTGTATGGGACAGAGTGTGTGTGAATGGGACAGAATGTGTGTGTATGGGACAGAGAGTGTGTATGGGACAGAGAGTGCGTGAATGGGACAAAATGTGTGTGTATGGGACACAGTGTGTGAATGGGACAGAGAGTGTGTATGGGACAGAGAGTGTGTGTATGGGACAGAGAGTGTGTGAATGGGACACAGTGTGTGAATGGGAAACAGTGTGTGTGAATGGGACAGAGAGTGTGTGAATGGGACAGTGTGTGTGTGTGGATGGGACAGAGAGTGTGTGTGAATGGGACAGAGTGTGTGTGTGAATGGGACAGAGAGTGTGTGGATGGGACAGAGAGTGTGTGAACGGGACAGAGTGTGTGAATGGGACAGAGTGTGTGTGAATGGGACAGAGTGTGTGTATGGGACAGAGTGTGTGCGAATGGGACAAAATGTGTGTGTATGGGACACAGTGTGTGAATGGGACAGAGAGTGTGTATGGGACAGAGAGTGTGTGTATGGGACAGAGAGTGTGTGAATGGGACACAGTGTGTGAATGGGAAACAGTGTGTGTGAATGGGACAGAGAGTGTGTGAATGGGACAGTGTGTGTGTGTGGATGGGACAGAGAGTGTGTGTGAATGGGACAGAGTGTGTGTGTGAATGGGACAGAGAGTGTGTGGATGGGACAGAGAGTGTGTGAATGGGACAGAGAGTGTGTATGGGACAGAGAGTGTGTTTTTGGGACAGATTGTGTTTGTATGGGACAGAGAGTGTGTGAATGGGACACAGTGTGTGTGAATGGGACAGAGTGTGTGAATGGGACAGAGTGTGTGTGTATGGGACAGAGAGTGTGTGTCAGTGGGAAAGACAGTGTGTGTGAATGGGACAGAGTGTGTGAATGGGACAGAGAGTGTGTATGGGACAGAGAGTGTGTGAATGGGACAGAGTGTGTGTGAATGGGACAGAGAGTGTGTGTGAATGGGACAGAGTGTGTGTGTGAATGGGACAGAGAGTGTGTGGATGGGACAGAGAGTGTGTGTGAATGGGACAGAGTGTGTGTGTGAATGGGACAGAGAGTGTGTGAATGGGACAGAGTGTGTGTGCATGGGACAGAGAGTGTGTATGGGACAGAGAGTGTGTTTTTGGGACGGATTGTGTTTGTATGGGACAGACAGTGTGTGAATGGGACACAGTGTGTGTGAATGGGACAGAGAGTGTGAATGGGAGAGAGTGTGTGAATGGGATAGAGAGTGTGAAAGGGACAGAGAGTGTGAATGGGTCAGAGTGTGTGTAAATGGGACAGAGAGTGTGTGAATGGGACACAGTGTGTGTGAATGGGACAGAGAGTGTGTGAATGGGACAGAGAGTGTGTGTATGGGACACAGTGTGTGAATGGGACAGAGAGTGTGTGAATGGGACAGTGTGTGTGAATGGGACAGAGAGTGTGTGAATGATACAGAGAGTGTGTTTTTGGGACAGATTGTGTTTGTATGGGACAGACAGTGTGTGAATGGGACACAGTGTGTGTGAATGGGACAGAGAGTGTGAATGGGAGAGAGTGTGTGAATGGGATAGAGAGTGTGAAAGGGACAGAGAGTGTGATTGGGTCAGAGTGTGTGTGAATGGGACAGAGAGTGTGAAAGGGACAGAGAGTGTGAATGGGTCAGAGTGTGTGTGAATGGGACAGAGAGTGTGTGAATGGGACAGAGTGTGTGTGTGAATGGGACAGAGTGTGTGTGAATGGGACAGAGTGTGTGTGAATGGGACAGTGTGTGTATGAATGGGACAGAGAGTGTGTGAATGGGACAGAGTGTGTGTGTGAATGGGACAGAGTGTGTGTGTGAATGGGACAGAGTGTGTGTGAATGGGACAGAGAGTGTGTGAGAGTGGGACAGTGTGTGTGTGAATGGGACAGAGTGTGTGTGAATGGGACAGAGAATGTGTGTATTGGATAGAGACTGTGTGAATGGGACAGAGAGTGTGTGAATGGGACAGAGAGTGTGAATGGGACAGAGAGTGTGTGAATGGGACAGAGAGTGTGTGAATGGGACAGAGAGTGTGTCTGAATGGGACAGAGAGTGTGAATGGGACAGTGTGTGTGTGAATGGGACAGAGAGTGTGAAAGGGACAGAGAGTGTGAATGGGTCAGAGTGTGTGTGAATGGGACAGAGAGTGTGTGAATGGGACAGTGTGTGTGTGAATGGGACAGAGAGTGTGTGGATGGGACAGAGAGTGTGTGAATGGGACAGAGTGTGGGTGAATGGGACAGAGTGTGTGTGAATGGGACAGAGAGTGTGTGTGAATGGGACAGTGTGTGTGTGAATGGGACAGAGAGTGTGTGAATGGGACAGAGAGTGTGTGTGAATGGAACAGAGAGTGTGTGTGAATGGGACAGAGATTGTGTGTATTGGATAGAGACTGTGTGAATGGGACAGAGAGTGTGTGAATGGAACAGAGAGTGTGTGAATGGCACAGAGTGTGTGAATGGGACAGAGAGTGTGTGTATGGGACAGAGAGGGTGTGTATGGGATAGAGTGTGTGTGAATCGGACACAGTGTGTGTGAATGGGACTGAGAGTGTGTGTGAATGGGACTGAGAGTGTGTGTGAATGGGAAAGACAGAGTGTGTGAATGGGACAGAGAGTGTGTGTATGGGACAGAGAGTGTGTGAATGGGACAGAGTGTGTGTGAATGGGACAGAGTGTGTGTGAATGGGACAGAGAGTGTGTGTGAATGGGACAGAGAGTGTGTGTGAATGGGACAGAGAGTGTGAACGGGACAGAGAGTGTGTGAATGGGACAGAGAGGGTGTGTATGGGACAGAGAGTGTGTGAATGGGACTGAGAGTGTGTGTGAATGGGACAGAGAGTGTGTAAATGGGACGGAGAGTGTGTGAATGGCACAGACTGTGTGAATGGGACAGAGAGTGTGTGAATGGGACAGAGAGGGTGTGTATGGGATAGAGTGTGTGTGAATGGGACAGAGAGTGTGATGGGAGAGAGTGTGTGTGAATGGGACAGAGAGTGTGAAAGGGACAGAGAGTGTGAATGGGAGAGAGAGTGTGTGAATGGGACAGAGAGTGTGTGGATGGGATAGAGAGTGTGAAAGGGACAGAGTGTGTGAATGGGAGAGAGTGGGTGTGTATGGGACAGAGAGTGTGAATGGGACATAGAGTGTGTGAATTGGACAGAGTGTGTGAAAGGGACAGAGTGTGTGTGAATGGGACAGAGTGTGTGAAAGGGACAGAGAGTGTGAATGGGAGAGAGTGGGTGTGTATGGGACAGAGAGTGTGAATGGGACAGAGAGTGTGTGAATGGGACAGAGTGTGTGAAAGGGACAGAGTGTGTGTGAATGGGACAAAGAGTGTGTGAATGGGACAGAGAGTGTGTGAATGGGACAGAGAGTGTGTGAATGGGACAGAGTGTGTGAAAGGGACAGAGTGTGTGTGAATGGGACAGAGTGTGTGAAAGGGACAGAGAGTGTGTGTATGGGATAGAGATTGTGTATGGGACAGAGAGTGTGTGTATGGGACAGAGAGTGTGTGAATGGGACAGATAGTGTGTGAATGGGACAGAGAGTGTGTTTGAATGGGACAGAGAGTTTGTGAATGGGACAGAGAGTGTGTGTGAATGGGACAGAAAGTGTGTGTGAATGGGACAGGGAGTGTGTGAATGGGACAGAGAGTGTGTGTATGGGACAGAGAGTGTGTGTATGGGACAGAGTGTGTGTGAATGGGACAGAGTGAGTGTATGTGACAGAGAGTGTGTGTATGGGACAGAGAGTGTGTATGGGACAGAGAGTGTGTTTTTGGGACAGGTTGTGTTTGTATGGGACAGAGAGTGTGTGAATGGGACACAGTGTGTGTGAACGGGATAGACAGTGAGTGTGAATGGGACAGAGAGTGTGTGAATAGGACAGAGTTTGTGTGAATGGGACAGAGAGTGTGTGAATGGGACAGAGTGTGAGTGAATGGGACAGAGAGTGTTTGTATGGGACAGAGAGTGTGTATGGGACAGAGAGTGTGTTTTTGGGACAGATTGTGTTTGTATGGGACAGAGAGTGTGTGAATGGGACACAGTGTGTGTGAATGGTACAGAGTGTGTGAATGGGACACAGTGTGTGTGTATGGAACAGAGTGTGTGTGAATGGGACAGAATGTGTGTGTATGGGACAGAGAGTGTGTATGGGACAGAGAGTGCGTGAATGGGACAGAGAGTGTGTGAACGGGACAGAGTGTGTGAATGGGACAGAGTGTGTGTGAATGGGACAGAGTGTGTGTATGGGACAGAGTGTGTGCGAATGGGACAAAATGTGTGTGTATGGGACACAGTGTGTGAATGGGACAGAGAGTGTGTGAATGGCACAGAGTGTGTGAATGGGACAGAGAGTGTGTGAATGGGACAGAGAGTGTGTGAATGGGACACAGTGTGTGAATGGGAAACAGTGTGTGTGAATGGGACAGAGAGTGTGTGAATGGGACAGTGTGTGTGTGTGGATGGGACAGAGAGTGTGTGTGAATGGGACAGAGTGTGTGTGTGAATGGGACAGAGAGTGTGTGGATGGGACAGAGAGTGTGTGAATGGGACAGAGAGTGTGTATGGGACAGAGAGTGTGTTTTTGGGACAGATTGTGTTTGTATGGGACAGAGAGTGTGTGAATGGGACACAGTGTGTGTGAATGGGACAGAGTGTGTGAATGGGACAGAGTGTGTGTGTATGGGACAGAGAGTGTGTGTCAGTGGGAAAGACAGTGTGTGTGAATGGGACAGAGTGTGTGAATGGGACAGAGAGTGTGTATGGGACAGAGAGTGTGTGAATGGGACAGAGAGTGTGTGAATGGGACAGAGAGTGTGTGTGAATGGGACAGAGTGTGTGTGTGAATGGGACAGAGAGTGTGTGGATGGGACAGAGAGTGTGTGTGAATGGGACAGAGTGTGTGTGTGAATGGGACAGAGAGTGTGTGGATGGGACAGAGAGTGTGTGAATGGGACAGAGTGTGTGTGCATGGGACAGAGAGTGTGTATGGGACAGAGAGTGTGTTCTTGGGACGGATTGTGTTTGTATGGGACAGAGAGTGTGTGAATGGGACACAGTGTGTGTGAATGGTACAGAGTGTGTGAATGGGACAGAGTGTGTGTGTATGGGACAGAGAGTGTCTGTCAGTGGGAAAGACAGTGTGTGTGAATGGGACAAAGTGTGTGTGTATGGGACAGAGAGTGTGTGAATGGGACACAGTGTGTGTGAAAGGTACAGAGTGTGTGATTGGGACAGGGAGTGTGTGAATGGGACAGAGAGTGTGTGAATGGGACAGAGAGTGTGTGAATGGGACAGAGTGTGTGAAAGGGACAGAGTGTGTGTGAATGGGACAGAGTGTGTGAAAGGGACAGAGAGTGTGTGTATGGGATAGAGATTGTGTATGGGACAGAGAGTGTGTGTATGGGACAGAGAGTGTGTGAATGGGACAGATAGTGTGTGAATGGGACAGAGAGTGTGTTTGAATGGGACAGAGATTTTGTGAATGGGACAGAGAGTGTGTGTGAATGGGACAGAAAGTGTGTGTGAATGGGACAGGGAGTGTGTGAATGGGACAGAGAGTGTGTGTATGGGACAGAGAGTGTGTGTATGGGACAGAGTGTGTGTGAATGGGACAGAGTGAGTGTATGTGACAGAGAGTGTGTGTATGGGACAGAGAGTGTGTATGGGACAGAGAGTGTGTTTTTGGGACAGGTTGTGTTTGTATGGGACAGAGAGTGTGTGAATGGGACACTGTGTGTGTGAACGGGATAGACAGTGAGTGTGAATGGGACAGAGAGTGTGTGAATAGGACATAGTTTGTGTGAATGGGACAGAGAGTGTGTGAATGGGACAGAGTGTGTGTGAATGGGACAGAGAGTGTTTGTATGGGACAGAGAGTGTGTATGGGACAGAGAGTGTGTTTTTGGGACAGATTGTGTTTGTATGGGACAGAGAGTGTGTGAATGGGACACAGTGTGTGTGAATGGTACAGAGTGTGTGAATGGGACACAGTGTGTGTGTATGGGACAGAGTGTGTGTGAATGGGACAGAATGTGTGTGTATGGGACAGAGAGTGTGTATGGGACAGAGAGTGCGTGAATGGGACAGAGTGTGTGTGAATGGGACAGAGTGTGTGTATGGGACAGCGTGTGTGCGAATGGGACAAAATGTGTGTGTATGGGACACAGTGTGTGAATGGGACAGAGAGTGTGTATGGGACAGAGAGTGTGTGTATGGGACAGAGAGTGTGTGAATGGGACAGAGAGTGTGTGAATGGGACACAGTGTGTGAATGGGAAACAGTGTGTGTGAATGGGACAGAGAGTGTGTGAATGGGACAGTGTGTGTGTGTGGATGGGACAGAGAGTGTGTGTGAATGGGACAGAGTGTGTGTGTGAATGGGACAGAGAGTGTGTGGATGGGACAGAGAGTGTGTGAATGGGACAGAGAGTGTGTATGGGACAGAGAGTGTGTTTTTGGGACAGATTGTGTTTGCATGGGACAGAGAGTGTGTGAATGGGACACAGTGTGTGTGAATGGGACAGAGTGTGTGAATGGGACAGAGAGTGTGTATGGGACAGAGAGTGTGTGAATGGGACAGAGAGTGTGTGAATGGGACAGAGAGTGTGTGTGAATGGGACAGAGAGTGTGTGGATGGGACAGAGAGTGTGTGTGAATGGGACAGAGTGTGTGTGTGAATGGGACAGAGAGTGTGTGGATGGGACAGAGAGTGTGTGAATGGGACAGAGTGTGTGTGTATGGGACAGAGAGTGTGTATGGGACAGAGAGTGTGTTTTTGGGACAGATTGTGTTTGTATGGGACAGAGAGTGTGTGAATGGGACACAGTGTGTGTGAATGGTACAGAGTGTGTGAATGGGACAGAGTGTGTGTTTATGGGACAGAGAGTGTCTGTCAGTGGGAAAGACAGTGTGTGTGAATGGGACAAAGTGTGTGTGTATGGGACAGAGTGTGTGTGAATGGGACAGAGTGTGTGTGAATGGGACAGAGAGGTTGTGTATGGGACAGAGTGTGTGTGAATGGGACAGAGTGTGTGTGAATGGGACAGAGTGTGTGAATGGGCCAGAGTGTGTGAATGGGACAGAGAGTGTGTGAATGGGACACAGTGTGTGTGAAAGGTACAGAGTGTGTGATTGGGACAGGGAGTTTGTGAATGGGGCAGAGTGTGTGAATGGGACAGAGTGTGTGTAAATGGGACGGAGAGTGTGTGAATGGCACAGACTGTGTGAATGGGACAGAGAGTGTGTGAATGGGACAGAGAGGGTGTGTATGGGATAGAGTGTGTGTGAATGGGACAGAGAGTGTGATGGGAGAGAGTGTGTGTGAATGGGACAGAGAGTGTGAAAGGGACAGTGTGTGTGTGAATGGGACAGAGAGTGTGTGGATGGGACAGAGAGTGTGTGAATGGGACAGAGTGTGGGTGAATGGGACACAGTGTGTGTGAATGGGACAGAGAGTGTGTGTGAATGGGACAGTGTGTGTGTGAATGGGACAGAGAGTGTGTGAATGGGACAGAGAGTGTGTGTGAATGGAACAGAGAGTGTGTGTGAATGGGACAGAGATTGTGTGTATTGGATAGAGACTGTGTGAATGGGACAGAGAGTGTGTGAATGGAACAGAGAGTGTGTGAATGGCACAGAGTGTGTGAATGGGACAGAGAGTGTGTGTATGGGACAGAGAGGGTGTGTATGGGATAGAGTGTGTGTGAATCGGACACAGTGTGTGTGAATGGGACTGAGAGTGTGTGTGAATGGGACTGAGAGTGTGTGTGAGTGGAAAAGACAGAGTGTGTGAATGGGACAGAGAGTGTGTGTATGGGACAGAGAGTGTGTGAATGGGACAGAGTGTGTGTGAATGGGACAGAGTGTGTGTGAATGGGACAGAGAGTGTGTGTGAATGGGACAGAGAGTGTGTGTGAATGGGACAGAGAGTGTGAACGGGACAGAGAGTGTGTGAATGGGACAGAGAGGGTGTGTATGGGACAGAGAGTGTGTGAATGGGACTGAGAGTGTGTGTGAATGGGACAGAGAGTGTGTAAATGGGACGGAGAGTGTGTGAATGGCACAGACTGTGTGAATGGGACAGAGAGTGTGTGAATGGGACAGAGAGGGTGTGTATGGGATAGAGTGTGTGTGAATGGGACAGAGAGTGTGATGGGAGAGAGTGTGTGTGAATGGGACAGAGAGTGTGAAAGGGACAGAGAGTGTGAATGGGAGAGAGAGTGTGTGAATGGGACAGAGAGTGTGTGGATGGGATAGAGAGTGTGAAAGGGACAGAGTGTGTGAATGGGAGAGAGTGGGTGTGTATGGGACAGAGAGTGTGAATGGGACACAGAGTGTGTGAATGGGACAGAGTGTGTGAAAGGGACAGAGTGTGTGTGAATGGGACAGAGTGTGTGAAAGGGACAGAGAGTGTGAATGGGAGAGAGTGGGTGTGTATGGGACAGAGAGTGTGAATGGGACAGAGAGTGTGTGAATGGGACAGAGTGTGTGAAAGGGACAGAGTGTGTGTGAATGGGACAAAGAGTGTGTGAATGGGACAGAGAGTGTGTGAATGGGACAGAGAGTGTGTGAATGGGACAGAGTGTGTGAAAGGGACAGAGTGTGTGTGAATGGGACAGAGTGTGTGAAAGGGACAGAGAGTGTGTGTATGGGATAGAGATTGTGTATGGGACAGAGAGTGTGTGTATGGGACAGAGAGTGTGTGAATGGGACAGATAGTGTGTGAATGGGACAGAGAGTGTGTTTGAATGGGACAGAGAGTTTGTGAATGGGACAGAGAGTGTGTGTGAATGGGACAGAAAGTGTGTGTGAATGGGACAGGGAGTGTGTGAATGGGACAGAGAGTGTGTGTATGGGACAGAGAGTGTGTGTATGGGACAGAGTGTGTGTGAATGGGACAGAGTGAGTGTATGTGACAGAGAGTGTGTGTATGGGACAGAGAGTGTGTATGGGACAGAGAGTGTGTTTTTGGGACAGGTTGTGTTTGTATGGGACAGAGAGTGTGTGAATGGGACACAGTGTGTGTGAACGGGATAGACAGTGAGTGTGAATGGGACAGAGAGTGTGTGAATAGGACAGAGTTTGTGTGAATGGGACAGAGAGTGTGTGAATGGGACAGAGTGTGTGTGAATGGGACAGAGAGTGTTTGTATGGGACAGAGAGTGTGTATGGGACAGAGAGTGTGTTTTTGGGACAGATTGTGTTTGTATGGGACAGAGAGTGTGTGAATGGGACACAGTGTGTGTGAATGGTACAGAGTGTGTGAATGGGACACAGTGTGTGTGTATGGGACAGAGTGTGTGTGAATGGGACAGAATGTGTGTGTATGGGACAGAGAGTGTGTATGGGACAGAGAGTGCGTGAATGGGACAAAATGTGTGTGTATGGGACACAGTGTGTGAATGGGACAGAGAGTGTGTATGGGACAGAGAGTGTGTGTATGGGACAGAGAGTGTGTGAATGGGACACAGTGTGTGAATGGGAAACAGTGTGTGTGAATGGGACAGAGAGTGTGTGAATGGGACAGTGTGTGTGTGTGGATGGGACAGAGAGTGTGTGTGAATGGGACAGAGTGTGTGTGTGAATGGGACAGAGAGTGTGTGGATGGGACAGAGAGTGTGTGAACGGGACAGAGTGTGTGAATGGGACAGAGTGTGTGTGAATGGGACAGAGTGTGTGTATGGGACAGAGTGTGTGCGAATGGGACAAAATGTGTGTGTATGGGACACAGTGTGTGAATGGGACAGAGAGTGTGTATGGGACAGAGAGTGTGTGTATGGGACAGAGAGTGTGTGAATGGGACACAGTGTGTGAATGGGAAACAGTGTGTGTGAATGGGACAGAGAGTGTGTGAATGGGACAGTGTGTGTGTGTGGATGGGACAGAGAGTGTGTGTGAATGGGACAGAGTGTGTGTGTGAATGGGACAGAGAGTGTGTGGATGGGACAGAGAGTGTGTGAATGGGACAGAGAGTGTGTATGGGACAGAGAGTGTGTTTTTGGGACAGATTGTGTTTGTATGGGACAGAGAGTGTGTGAATGGGACACAGTGTGTGTGAATGGGACAGAGTGTGTGAATGGGACAGAGTGTGTGTGTATGGGACAGAGAGTGTGTGTCAGTGGGAAAGACAGTGTGTGTGAATGGGACAGAGTGTGTGAATGGGACAGAGAGTGTGTATGGGACAGAGAGTGTGTGAATGGGACAGAGTGTGTGTGAATGGGACAGAGAGTGTGTGTGAATGGGACAGAGTGTGTGTGTGAATGGGACAGAGAGTGTGTGGATGGGACAGAGAGTGTGTGTGAATGGGACAGAGTGTGTGTGTGAATGGGACAGAGAGTGTGTGAATGGGACAGAGTGTGTGTGCATGGGACAGAGAGTGTGTATGGGACAGAGAGTGTGTTTTTGGGACGGATTGTGTTTGTATGGGACAGACAGTGTGTGAATGGGACACAGTGTGTGTGAATGGGACAGAGAGTGTGAATGGGAGAGAGTGTGTGAATGGGATAGAGAGTGTGAAAGGGACAGAGAGTGTGAATGGGTCAGAGTGTGTGTAAATGGGACAGAGAGTGTGTGAATGGGACACAGTGTGTGTGAATGGGACAGAGAGTGTGTGAATGGGACAGAGAGTGTGTGTATGGGACACAGTGTGTGAATGGGACAGAGAGTGTGTGAATGGGACAGTGTGTGTGAATGGGACAGAGAGTGTGTGAATGATACAGAGAGTGTGTTTTTGGGACAGATTGTGTTTGTATGGGACAGACAGTGTGTGAATGGGACACAGTGTGTGTGAATGGGACAGAGAGTGTGAATGGGAGAGAGTGTGTGAATGGGATAGAGAGTGTGAAAGGGACAGAGAGTGTGATTGGGTCAGAGTGTGTGTGAATGGGACAGAGAGTGTGAAAGGGACAGAGAGTGTGAATGGGTCAGAGTGTGTGTGAATGGGACAGAGAGTGTGTGAATGGGACAGAGTGTGTGTGTGAATGGGACAGAGTGTGTGTGAATGGGACAGAGTGTGTGTGAATGGGACAGTGTGTGTATGAATGGGACAGAGAGTGTGTGAATGGGACAGAGTGTGTGTGTGAATGGGACAGAGTGTGTGTGTGAATGGGACAGAGTGTGTGTGAATGGGACAGAGAGTGTGTGAGAGTGGGACAGTGTGTGTGTGAATGGGACAGAGTGTGTGTGAATGGGACAGAGAATGTGTGTATTGGATAGAGACTGTGTGAATGGGACAGAGAGTGTGTGAATGGGACAGAGAGTGTGAATGGGACAGAGAGTGTGTGAATGGGACAGAGAGTGTGTGAATGGGACAGAGAGTGTGTCTGAATGGGACAGAGAGTGTGAATGGGACAGTGTGTGTGTGAATGGGACAGAGAGTGTGAAAGGGACAGAGAGTGTGAATGGGTCAGAGTGTGTGTGAATGGGACAGAGAGTGTGTGAATGGGACAGTGTGTGTGTGAATGGGACAGAGAGTGTGTGGATGGGACAGAGAGTGTGTGAATGGGACAGAGTGTGGGTGAATGGGACAGAGTGTGTGTGAATGGGACAGAGAGTGTGTGTGAATGGGACAGTGTGTGTGTGAATGGGACAGAGAGTGTGTGAATGGGACAGAGAGTGTGTGTGAATGGAACAGAGAGTGTGTGTGAATGGGACAGAGATTGTGTGTATTGGATAGAGACTGTGTGAATGGGACAGAGAGTGTGTGAATGGAACAGAGAGTGTGTGAATGGCACAGAGTGTGTGAATGGGACAGAGAGTGTGTGTATGGGACAGAGAGGGTGTGTATGGGATAGAGTGTGTGTGAATCGGACACAGTGTGTGTGAATGGGACTGAGAGTGTGTGTGAATGGGACTGAGAGTGTGTGTGAGTGGAAAAGACAGAGTGTGTGAATGGGACAGAGAGTGTGTGTATGGGACAGAGAGTGTGTGAATGGGACAGAGTGTGTGTGAATGGGACAGAGTGTGTGTGAATGGGACAGAGAGTGTGTGTGAATGGGACAGAGAGTGTGTGTGAATGGGACAGAGAGTGTGAACGGGACAGAGAGTGTGTGAATGGGACAGAGAGGGTGTGTATGGGACAGAGAGTGTGTGAATGGGACTGAGAGTGTGTGTGAATGGGACAGAGAGTGTGTAAATGGGACGGAGAGTGTGTGAATGGCACAGACTGTGTGAATGGGACAGAGAGTGTGTGAATGGGACAGAGAGGGTGTGTATGGGATAGAGTGTGTGTGAATGGGACAGAGAGTGTGATGGGAGAGAGTGTGTGTGAATGGGACAGAGAGTGTGAAAGGGACAGAGAGTGTGAATGGGAGAGAGAGTGTGTGAATGGGACAGAGAGTGTGTGGATGGGATAGAGAGTGTGAAAGGGACAGAGTGTGTGAATGGGAGAGAGTGGGTGTGTATGGGACAGAGAGTGTGAATGGGACATAGAGTGTGTGAATTGGACAGAGTGTGTGAAAGGGACAGAGTGTGTGTGAATGGGACAGAGTGTGTGAAAGGGACAGAGAGTGTGAATGGGAGAGAGTGGGTGTGTATGGGACAGAGAGTGTGAATGGGACAGAGAGTGTGTGAATGGGACAGAGTGTGTGAAAGGGACAGAGTGTGTGTGAATGGGACAAAGAGTGTGTGAATGGGACAGAGAGTGTGTGAATGGGACAGAGAGTGTGTGAATGGGACAGAGTGTGTGAAAGGGACAGAGTGTGTGTGAATGGGACAGAGTGTGTGAAAGGGACAGAGAGTGTGTGTATGGGATAGAGATTGTGTATGGGACAGAGAGTGTGTGTATGGGACAGAGAGTGTGTGAATGGGACAGATAGTGTGTGAATGGGACAGAGAGTGTGTTTGAATGGGACAGAGAGTTTGTGAATGGGACAGAGAGTGTGTGTGAATGGGACAGAAAGTGTGTGTGAATGGGACAGGGAGTGTGTGAATGGGACAGAGAGTGTGTGTATGGGACAGAGAGTGTGTGTATGGGACAGAGTGTGTGTGAATGGGACAGAGTGAGTGTATGTGACAGAGAGTGTGTGTATGGGACAGAGAGTGTGTATGGGACAGAGAGTGTGTTTTTGGGACAGGTTGTGTTTGTATGGGACAGAGAGTGTGTGAATGGGACACAGTGTGTGTGAACGGGATAGACAGTGAGTGTGAATGGGACAGAGAGTGTGTGAATAGGACAGAGTTTGTGTGAATGGGACAGAGAGTGTGTGAATGGGACAGAGTGTGAGTGAATGGGACAGAGAGTGTTTGTATGGGACAGAGAGTGTGTATGGGACAGAGAGTGTGTTTTTGGGACAGATTGTGTTTGTATGGGACAGAGAGTGTGTGAATGGGACACAGTGTGTGTGAATGGTACAGAGTGTGTGAATGGGACACAGTGTGTGTGTATGGAACAGAGTGTGTGTGAATGGGACAGAATGTGTGTGTATGGGACAGAGAGTGTGTATGGGACAGAGAGTGCGTGAATGGGACAGAGAGTGTGTGAACGGGACAGAGTGTGTGAATGGGACAGAGTGTGTGTGAATGGGACAGAGTGTGTGTATGGGACAGAGTGTGTGCGAATGGGACAAAATGTGTGTGTATGGGACACAGTGTGTGAATGGGACAGAGAGTGTGTATGGGACAGAGAGTGTGTGTATGGGACAGAGAGTGTGTGAATGGGACAGAGAGTGTGTGAATGGGACACAGTGTGTGAATGGGAAACAGTGTGTGTGAATGGGACAGAGAGTGTGTGAATGGGACAGTGTGTGTGTGTGGATGGGACAGAGAGTGTGTGTGAATGGGACAGAGTGTGTGTGTGAATGGGACAGAGAGTGTGTGGATGGGACAGAGAGTGTGTGAATGGGACAGAGAGTGTGTATGGGACAGAGAGTGTGTTTTTGGGACAGATTGTGTTTGTATGGGACAGAGAGTGTGTGAATGGGACACAGTGTGTGTGAATGGGACAGAGTGTGTGAATGGGACAGAGTGTGTGTGTATGGGACAGAGAGTGTGTGTCAGTGGGAAAGACAGTGTGTGTGAATGGGACAGAGTGTGTGAATGGGACAGAGAGTGTGTATGGGACAGAGAGTGTGTGAATGGGACAGAGAGTGTGTGAATGGGACAGAGAGTGTGTGTGAATGGGACAGAGTGTGTGTGTGAATGGGACAGAGAGTGTGTGGATGGGACAGAGAGTGTGTGTGAATGGGACAGAGTGTGTGTGTGAATGGGACAGAGAGTGTGTGGATGGGACAGAGAGTGTGTGAATGGGACAGAGTGTGTGTGCATGGGACAGAGAGTGTGTATGGGACAGAGAGTGTGTTCTTGGGACGGATTGTGTTTGTATGGGACAGAGAGTGTGTGAATGGGACACAGTGTGTGTGAATGGTACAGAGTGTGTGAATGGGACAGAGTGTGTGTGTATGGGACAGAGAGTGTCTGTCAGTGGGAAAGACAGTGTGTGTGAATGGGACAAAGTGTGTGTGTATGGGACAGAGAGTGTGTGAATGGGACACAGTGTGTGTGAAAGGTACAGAGTGTGTGATTGGGACAGGGAGTGTGTGAATGGGACAGAGAGTGTGTGAATGGGACAGAGAGTGTGTGAATGGGACAGAGTGTGTGAAAGGGACAGAGTGTGTGTGAATGGGACAGAGTGTGTGAAAGGGACAGAGAGTGTGTGTATGGGATAGAGATTGTGTATGGGACAGAGAGTGTGTGTATGGGACAGAGAGTGTGTGAATGGGACAGATAGTGTGTGAATGGGACAGAGAGTGTGTTTGAATGGGACAGAGATTTTGTGAATGGGACAGAGAGTGTGTGTGAATGGGACAGAAAGTGTGTGTGAATGGGACAGGGAGTGTGTGAATGGGACAGAGAGTGTGTGTATGGGACAGAGAGTGTGTGTATGGGACAGAGTGTGTGTGAATGGGACAGAGTGAGTGTATGTGACAGAGAGTGTGTGTATGGGACAGAGAGTGTGTATGGGACAGAGAGTGTGTTTTTGGGACAGGTTGTGTTTGTATGGGACAGAGAGTGTGTGAATGGGACACTGTGTGTGTGAACGGGATAGACAGTGAGTGTGAATGGGACAGAGAGTGTGTGAATAGGACATAGTTTGTGTGAATGGGACAGAGAGTGTGTGAATGGGACAGAGTGTGTGTGAATGGGACAGAGAGTGTTTGTATGGGACAGAGAGTGTGTATGGGACAGAGAGTGTGTTTTTGGGACAGATTGTGTTTGTATGGGACAGAGAGTGTGTGAATGGGACACAGTGTGTGTGAATGGTACAGAGTGTGTGAATGGGACACAGTGTGTGTGTATGGGACAGAGTGTGTGTGAATGGGACAGAATGTGTGTGTATGGGACAGAGAGTGTGTATGGGACAGAGAGTGCGTGAATGGGACAGAGTGTGTGTGAATGGGACAGAGTGTGTGTATGGGACAGCGTGTGTGCGAATGGGACAAAATGTGTGTGTATGGGACACAGTGTGTGAATGGGACAGAGAGTGTGTATGGGACAGAGAGTGTGTGTATGGGACAGAGAGTGTGTGAATGGGACAGAGAGTGTGTGAATGGGACACAGTGTGTGAATGGGAAACAGTGTGTGTGAATGGGACAGAGAGTGTGTGAATGGGACAGTGTGTGTGTGTGGATGGGACAGAGAGTGTGTGTGAATGGGACAGAGTGTGTGTGTGAATGGGACAGAGAGTGTGTGGATGGGACAGAGAGTGTGTGAATGGGACAGAGAGTGTGTATGGGACAGAGAGTGTGTTTTTGGGACAGATTGTGTTTGTATGGGACAGAGAGTGTGTGAATGGGACACAGTGTGTGTGAATGGGACAGAGTGTGTGAATGGGACAGAGAGTGTGTATGGGACAGAGAGTGTGTGAATGGGACAGAGAGTGTGTGAATGGGACAGAGAGTGTGTGTGAATGGGACAGAGAGTGTGTGGATGGGACAGAGAGTGTGTGTGAATGGGACAGAGTGTGTGTGTGAATGGGACAGAGAGTGTGTGGATGGGACAGAGAGTGTGTGAATGGGACAGAGTGTGTGTGTATGGGACAGAGAGTGTGTATGGGACAGAGAGTGTGTTTTTGGGACAGATTGTGTTTGTATGGGACAGAGAGTGTGTGAATGGGACAGAGAGGGTGTGTATGGGACAGAGAGTGCGTGTATGGGACAGAGAGTGTGTATGGGACAGAGAGTGTGTGAATGGGACAGAGAATGTGTGTATGGGACAGAGAGTGTGTGTGAATGGGACAGTGTGTGTGTGAATGGGACAGTGTGTGTGTGAATGGGACAGAGAGTGTGTGAATGGGACAGTGTGTGTGTGAATGGGACAGAGAGTGTGTGAATGGGACAGTGTGTGTGTGAATGGGACAGAGTGTGTGTGTGAATAGGACAGAGTGTGTGTATGGGACAGAGCGTGTGTGTATGGGACTGAGAGTGTGTGAATGGGACAGAGAGTGTGTGAATGGGACAGAGAGTGTGTGAATGGGACACAGTGTGTGTGAAAGGTACAGAGTGTGTGATTGGGACAGGGAGTTTGTGAATGGGGCAGAGTGTGTGAATGGGACCGAGTGTGTGAATGGGACATAGAGTGTGTGTATGGGATAGAGAATGTGAATGGGACAGAGAATGTGTGAATTTGACAGAGTGTGTGAATGGGACAGAGAGGGTGTGTATGGGACAGAGTGTGTGAATGGGACAGAGTGTGTGTTTATGGGACAGAGAGTGTCTGTCAGTGGGAAAGACAGTGTGTGTGAATGGGACAAAGTGTGTGTGTATGGGACAGAGTGTGTGTGAATGGGACAGAGTGTGTGTGAATGGGACAGAGAGGTTGTGTATGGGACAGAGTGTGTGTGAATGGGACAGAGTGTGTGTGAATGGGACAGAGTGTGTGAATGGGCCAGAGTGTGTGAATGGGACAGAGAGTGTGTGAATGGGACACAGTGTGTGTGAAAGGTACAGAGTGTGTGATTGGGACAGGGAGTTTGTGAATGGGGCAGAGTGTGTGAATGGGACAGAGTGTGTGAATGGGACATAGAGTGTGTGTATGGGATAGAGAATGTGAATGGGACAGAGAATGTGTGAATTTGACAGAGTGTGTGAATGGGACAGAGAGGGTGTGTATGGGACAGAGTGTGTGTGAATGGGACAGACTGTGTGTGAATGGGACAGAGAGTGTGTATGGGACAGAGAATGTGTGTATGGGACAGAGAGTGTGTGTGAATGGGACAGTGTGTGTGTGAATGGGACAGAGAGTGTGTGAATGGGACAGAGAGTGTGTATGGGACAGAGAGTGTGTGAATGGGACAGAGAATGTGTGTATGGGACAGAGAGTGCGTGAATGGGACAGAGAGTGTGTGAACGGGACAGAGTGTGTGAATGGGACAGAGTGTGTGTGAATGGGACAGAGTGTGTGTATGGGACAGAGTGTGTGCGAATGGGACAAAATGTGTGTGTATGGGACACAGTGTGTGAATGGGACAGAGAGTGTGTATGGGAAAGAGAGTGTGTGAATGAGACACAGTGTGTGAATGGGAAACAGTGTGTGTGAATGGGACAGAGAGTGTGTGAATGGGACAGTGTGTGTGTGTGGATGGGACAGAGAGTGTGTGTGAATGGGACAGAGTGTGTGTGTGAATGGGACAGAGAGTGTGTGGATGGGACAGAGAGTGTGTGAATGGGACAGAGAGTGTGTATGGGACAGAGAGTGTGTTTTTGGGACAGATTGTGTTTGTATGGGACACAGTGTGTGTGAATGGGACAGAGTGTGTGAATGGGACAGAGTGTGTGTGTATGGGACAGAGAGTGTGTGTCAGTGGGAAAGACAGTGTGTGTGAATGGGACAGAGTGTGTGAATGGGACAGAGAGTGTGTATGGGACAGAGAGTGTGTGAATGGGACAGAGAGTGTGTGAATGGGACAGAGAGTGTGTGTGAATGGGACAGAGTGTGTGTGTGAATGGGACAGAGAGTGTGTGGATGGGACAGAGAGTGTGTGTGAATGGGACAGAGTGTGTGTGTGAATGGGACAGAGAGTGTGTGGATGGGACAGAGAGTGTGTGAATGGGACAGAGTGTGTGTGTATGGGACAGAGAGTGTGTATGGGACAGAGAGTGTGTTTTTGGGACAGATTGTGTTTGTATGGGACAGAGAGTGTGTGAATGGGACACAGTGTGTGTGAATGGTACAGAGTGTGTGAATGGGACACAGTGTGTGTGTATGGGACAGAGAGTGTCTGTCAGTGGGAAAGACAGTGTGTGTGAATGGGACAAAGTGTGTGTGTATGGGACAGAGTGTGTGTGAATGGGACAGAGTGTGTGTGAATGGGACAGAGAGGGTGTGTATGGGACAGAGTGTGTGTGAATGGGACAGAGTGTGTGTGAATGGGACAGAGTGTGTGAATGGGCCAGAGTGTGTGAATGGGACAGAGAGTGTGTGAATGGGACACAGTGTGTGTGAAAGGTACAGAGTGTGTGATTGGGACAGGGAGTTTGTGAATGGGGCAGAGTGTGTGAATGGGACAGAGTGTGTGAATGGGACATAGAGTGTGTGTATGGGATAGAGAATGTGAATGGGACAGAGAATGTGTGAATTTGACAGAGTGTGTGAATGGGACAGAGAGGGTGTGTATGGGACAGAGTGTGTGTGAATGGGACAGACTGTGTGTGAATGGGACAGAGAGTGTGTATGGGACAGAGAATGTGTGTATGGGACAGAGAGTGTGTGTGAATAGGACAGTGTGTGTGTGAATGGGACAGAGAGTGTGTGAATGGGACAGAGAGTGTGTATGGGACAGAGAGTGTGTGAATGAGACAGAGAATGTGTGTATGGGACAGAGAGTGTGTGTGAATGGGACAGTGTGTGTGTGAATGGGACAGAGAGTGTGTGAATGGGACAGAGAGCGTGTATGGGACAGTGTGTGTGTGAATGGGACAGAGAGTGTGTGAATGGGACAGTGTGTGTGTGAATGGGACAGAGTGTGTGTGAATGGGACAGTGTGTGTGTGAATGGGACAGTGTGTGTGTGAATGGGACAGAGAGTGTGTGTGAATGGGACAGAGAGTTTGTGAATGGGACAGTGTGTGTGTGAATGGGACAGAGTGTCTGTGAATGGGACAGAGAGTGTGTGAATGGGACAGAGAGTGTGTATGGGACAGAGAGTCTGAATACGACAGAGTGTCTGTGAATGGGACAGAGAGTGTGTGAATGGGACAGAGTGTGTGTGAATGGGACAGAGAGTGCGTGAATGGGACAGAGAGTTTGTGAATTGGACAGAGAGTGTGTATGGGACAGTGTGTGTGTGAATGGGACAGAGAGTGTGTGAATGGGACAGTGTGTGTGTGAATGGGACAGAGTGTGTGTGAATGGGACACAGAGTGTGTGTGAATGGGACAGAGTGTGTGTGTATGGGACAGAGAGTGTGTGAATGGGACAGAGTGTGTGTGAATGGGACAGAGTGTGTGAATGGGACAGTGTGTGTGTGAATGGGACAGAGTCTGTGTGAATGGGACAGAGTGTGTGTGTGAATGGGACAGTGTGTGTGAATAGGACAGTGTGTGTGAATGGGACAGAGAGTGTGTGTGAATGGGACAGTGTGTGTGAATGGGACAGAGAGTGTGTGTGAATGGGACAGTGTGTGTGAATGGGACAGAGAGTGTGTATGGGACAGTGTGTGTGTGAATGGGACAGAGAGTGTGTGAATGGGACAGTGTGTGTGTGAATAGGACAGAGTGTGTGTGAATGGGACAGAGTGTGTGTGAATGGGACAGAGTGTGTGTGTGAATGGGACAGAGAGTTTGTGAATGGGACAGAGAGTGTGTGTGAATGGGACAGAAAGTGTGTGTGAATGGGACAGAGTGTGTGTGTGAATGGGACAGTGTGTGTAAATAGGACAGTGTGTGTGAATGGGACAGAGAGTGTGTGTGAATAGGACAGAGTGTGTGTATGGGACAGAGCGTGTGTGTATGGGACTGAGAGTGTGTGAATGGGACAGAGAGTGTGTGAATGGGACAGAGAGTGTGTTTTTGGGACAGATTGTGTTTGTATGGGACAGAGAGTGTGTGAATGGGACAGAGTGTGTGTGTGAATGGGACAGAGAGTGTGTGGATGGGACAGAGAGTGTGTGTGAATGGGACAGAGAGTGTGTGGATGGGACAGAGAGTGTGTGAATGGGACAGAGTGTGTGTGTATGGGACAGAGAGTGTGTATGGGACAGAGAGTGTGTTTTTGGGACAGATTGTGTTTGTATGGGACAGAGAGTGTGTGAATGGGACACAGTGTGTGTGAATGGGACAGAGTGTGTGAATGGGACAGAGTGTGTGTGTATGGGACAGAGAGTGTCTGTCAGTGGGAAAGACAGTGTGTGTGAATGGGACAAAGTGTGTGTGTATGGGACAGAGTGTGTGTGAATGGGACAGAGTGTGTGTGAATGGGACAGAGTGTGTGTGAATGGGACAGAGTGTGTGAATGGGCCAGAGTGTGTGAATGGGACAGAGAGAGTGTGAATGGGACACAGTGTGTGTGAAAGGTACAGAGTGTGTGATTGGGACAGGGAGTTTGTGAATGGGGCAGAGTGTGTGAATGGGACAGAGTGTGTGAATGGGACATAGAGTGTGTGTATGGGATAGAGAATGTGAATGGGACAGAGAATGTGTGAATTTGACAGAGTGTGTGAATGGGACAGAGAGTGTGTGTGTGGGACAGAGAGTGGGTGAATGGGACAGAGAGTGTGTGAATGGGACAGAGTGTGTGTATGGGACAGAGTGTGTGCGAATGGGACAAAGTGTGTGTGTATGGGACACAGTGTGTGAATGGGACAGAGAGGGTGTGTATGGGACAGAGTGTGTGTGAATGGGACAGACTGTGTGTGAATGGGACAGAGAGTGTGTATGGGACAGAGAATGTGTGTATGGGACAGAGAGTGTGTGTGAATGGGACAGTGTGTGTGTGAATGGGGCAGAGAGTGTGTGAATGGGACAGAGAGTGTGTATGGGACAGAGAGTGTGTGAATGGGACAGAGAATGTGTGTATGGGACAGAGAGTGTGTGTGAATGGGACAGTGTGTGTGTGAATGGGACAGTGTGTGTGTGAATGGGACAGAGAGTGTGTGAATGGGACAGTGTGTGTGTGAATGGGACAGAGAGTGTGTGAATGGGACAGTGTGTGTGTGAATGGGACAGAGTGTGTGTGTGAATAGGACAGAGTGTGTGTATGGGACAGAGCGTGTGTGTATGGGACTGAGAGTGTGTGAATGGGACAGAGAGTGTGTGAATGGGACAGAGAGTGTGTGAATGGGACACAGTGTGTGTGAAAGGTACAGAGTGTGTGATTGGGACAGGGAGTTTGTGAATGGGGCAGAGTGTGTGAATGGGACAGAGTGTGTGAATGGGACATAGAGTGTGTGTATGGGATAGAGAATGTGAATGGGACAGAGAATGTGTGAATTTGACAGAGTGTGTGAATGGGACAGAGAGGGTGTGTATGGGACAGAGTGTGTGTGAATGGGACAGACTGTGTGTGAATGGGACAGAGAGTGTGTATGGGACAGAGAATGTGTGTATGGGACAGAGAGTGTGTGTGAATGGGACAGTGTGTGTGTGAATGGGACAGAGAGTGTGTGAATGGGACAGAGAGTGTGTATGGGACAGAGAGTGTGTGAATGGGACAGAGAATGTGTGTATGGGACAGAGAGTGCGTGAATGGGACAGAGAGTGTGTGAACGGGACAGAGTGTGTGAATGGGACAGAGTGTGTGTGAATGGGACAGAGTGTGTGTATGGGACAGAGTGTGTGCGAATGGGACAAAATGTGTGTGTATGGGACACAGTGTGTGAATGGGACAGAGAGTGTGTATGGGACAGAGAGTGTGTGAATGAGACACAGTGTGTGAATGGGAAACAGTGTGTGTGAATGGGACAGAGAGTGTGTGAATGGGACAGTGTGTGTGTGTGGATGGGACAGAGAGAGTGTGTGAATTGGACAGAGTGTGTGTGTGAATGGGACAGAGAGTGTGTGGATGGGACAGAGAGTGTGTGAATGGGACAGAGAGTGTGTATGGGACAGAGAGTGTGTTTTTGGGACAGATTGTGTTTGTATGGGACACAGTGTGTGTGAATGGGACAGAGTGTGTGAATGGGACAGAGTGTGTGTGTATGGGACAGAGAGTGTGTGTCAGTGGGAAAGACAGTGTGTGTGAATGGGACAGAGTGTGTGAATGGGACAGAGAGTGTGTATGGGACAGAGAGTGTGTGAATGGGACAGAGAGTGTGTGAATGGGACAGAGAGTGTGTGTGAATGGGACAGAGTGTGTGTGTGAATGGGACAGAGAGTGTGTGGATGGGACAGAGAGTGTGTGTGAATGGGACAGAGTGTGTGTGTGAATGGGACAGAGAGTGTGTGGATGGGACAGAGAGTGTGTGAATGGGACAGAGTGTGTGTGTATGGGACAGAGAGTGTGTATGGGACAGAGAGTGTGTTTTTGGGACAGATTGTGTTTGTATGGGACAGAGAGTGTGTGAATGGGACACAGTGTGTGTGAATGGTACAGAGTGTGTGAATGGGACAGAGTGTGTGTGTATGGGACAGAGAGTGTCTGTCAGTGGGAAAGACAGTGTGTGTGAATGGGACAAAGTGTGTGTGTATGGGACAGAGTGTGTGTGAATGGGACAGAGTGTGTGTGAATGGGACAGAGAGGGTGTGTATGGGACAGAGTGTGTGTGAATGGGACAGAGTGTGTGTGAATGGGACAGAGTGTGTGAATGGGCCAGAGTGTGTGAATGGGACAGAGAGTGTGTGAATGGGACACAGTGTGTGTGAAAGGTACAGAGTGTGTGATTGGGACAGGGAGTTTGTGAATGGGGCAGAGTGTGTGAATGGGACAGAGTGTGTGAATGGGACATAGAGTGTGTGTATGGGATAGAGAATGTGAATGGGACAGAGAATGTGTGAATTTGACAGAGTGTGTGAATGGGACAGAGAGGGTGTGTATGGGACAGAGTGTGTGTGAATGGGACAGACTGTGTGTGAATGGGACAGAGAGTGTGTATGGGACAGAGAATGTGTGTATGGGACAGAGAGTGTGTGTGAATAGGACAGTGTGTGTGTGAATGGGACAGAGAGTGTGTGAATGGGACAGAGAGTGTGTATGGGACAGAGAGTGTGTGAATGGGACAGAGAATGTGTGTATGGGACAGAGAGTGTGTGTGAATGGGACAGTGTGTGTGTGAATGGGACAGAGAGTGTGTGAATGGGACAGAGAGCGTGTATGGGACAGTGTGTGTGTGAATGGGACAGAGACTGTGTGAATGGGACAGTGTGTGTGTGAATGGGACAGAGTGTGTGTGAATGGGACAGTGTGTGTGTGAATGGGACAGTGTGTGTGTGAATGGGACAGAGAGTGTGTGTGAATGGGACAGAGAGTTTGTGAATGGGACAGTGTGTGTGTGAATGGGACAGAGTGTCTGTGAATGGGACAGAGAGTGTGTGAATGGGACAGAGAGTGTGTATGGGACAGAGAGTCTGAATAGGACAGAGTGTCTGTGAATGGGACAGAGAGTGTGTGAATGGGACAGAGTGTGTGTGAATGGGACAGAGAGTGCGTGAATGGGACAGAGAGTTTGTGAATTGGACAGAGAGTGTGTATGGGACAGTGTGTGTGTGAATGGGACAGAGAGTGTGTGAATGGGACAGTGTGTGTGTGAATGGGACAGAGTGTGTGTGAATGGGACACAGAGTGTGTGTGAATGGGACAGAGTGTGTGTGAATGGGACAGAGTGTGTGAATGGGACAGTGTGTGTGTGAATGGGACAGAGTCTGTGTGAATGGGACAGAGTGTGTGTGTGAATGGGACAGTGTGTGTGAATAGGACAGTGTGTGTGAATGGGACAGAGAGTGTGTGTGAATGGGACAGTGTGTGTGAATGGGACAGAGAGTGTGTGTGAATGGGACAGTGTGTGTGAATGGGACAGAGAGTGTGTATGGGACAGTGTGTGTGTGAATGGGACAGAGAGTGTGTGAATGGGACAGTGTCTGTGTGAATAGGACAGAGTGTGTGTGAATGGGACAGAGTGTGTGTGTGAATGGGACAGAGAGTTTGTGAATGGGACAGAGAGTGTGTGTGAATGGGACAGAAAGTGTGTGTGAATGGGACAGAGTGTGTGTGTGAATGGGACAGAGTGTGTGTGTGAATGGGACAGTGTGTGTAAATAGGACAGTGTGTGTGAATGGGACAGAGAGTGTGTGTGAATAGGACAGAGTGTGTGTATGGGACAGAGCGTGTGTGTATGGGACTGAGAGTGTGTGAATGGGACAGAGAGTGTGTGAATGGGACAGAGAGTGTGTTTTTGGGACAGATTGTGTTTGTATGGGACAGAGAGTGTGTGAATGGGACAGAGTGTGTGTGTGAATGGGACAGAGAGTGTGTGGATGGGACAGAGAGTGTGTGTGAATGGGACAGAGAGTGTGTGGATGGGACAGAGAGTGTGTGAATGGGACAGAGTGTGTGTGTATGGGACAGAGAGTGTGTATGGGACAGAGAGTGTGTTTTTGGGACAGATTGTGTTTGTATGGGACAGAGAGTGTGTGAATGGGACACAGTGTGTGTGAATGGGACAGAGTGTGTGAATGGGACAGAGTGTGTGTGTATGGGACAGAGAGTGTGTGTCAGTGGGAAAGACAGTGTGTGTGAAAGGGACAAAGTGTGTGTGTATGGGACAGAGTGTGTCTGTCAGTGGGAAAGACAGTGTGTGTGAAAGGGACAAAGTGTGTGTGTATGGGACAGAGTGTGTGTGAATGGGACAGAGTGTGTGTGAATGGGACAGAGTGTGTGTGAATGGGACAGAGTGTGTGAATGGGCCAGAGTGTGTGAATGGGACAGAGAGAGTGTGAATGGGACACAGTGTGTGTGAAAGGTACAGAGTGTGTGATTGGGACAGGGAGTTTGTGAATGGGGCAGAGTGTGTGAATGGGACAGAGTGTGTGAATGGGACATAGAGTGTGTGTATGGGATAGAGAATGTGAATGGGACAGAGAATGTGTGAATTTGACAGAGTGTGTGAATGGGACAGAGAGTGTGTGTATGGGACAGAGAGTGGGTGAATGGGACAGAGAGTGTGTGAATGGGACAGAGTGTGTGTATGGGACAGAGTGTGTGCGAATGGGACAAAGTGTGTGTGTATGGGACACAGTGTGTGAATGGGACAGAGAGGGTGTGTATGGGACAGAGTGTGTGTGAATGGGACAGACTGTGTGTGAATGGGACAGAGAGTGTGTATGGGACAGAGAATGTGTGTATGGGACAGAGAGTGTGTGTGAATGGGACAGTGTGTGTGTGAATGGGGCAGAGAGTGTGTGAATGGGACAGAGAGTGTGTATGGGACAGAGAGTGTGTGAATGGGACAGAGAATGTGTGTATGGGACAGAGAGTGTGTGTGAATGGGACAGTGTGTGTGTGAATGGGACAGTGTGTGTGTGAATGGGACAGAGAGTGTGTGAATGGGACAGTGTGTGTGTGAATGGGACAGAGAGTGTGTGAATGGGACAGTGTGTGTGTGAATGGGACAGAGTGTGTGTGAATGGGACAGTGTGTGTGTGAATGGGACAGTGTGTGTGTGAATGGGACAGAGAGTGTGTGTGAATGGGACAGAGAGTATGTGAATGGGACAGTGTGTGTGTGAATGGGACAGAGTGTCTGTGAATGGGACAGAGAGTGTGTGAATGGGACAGAGAGTGTGTATGGGACAGAGAGTCTGAATAGGACAGAGTGTCTGTGAATGGGACAGAGAGTGTGTGAATGGGACAGAGTGTGTGTGAATGGGACAGAGAGTGTGTGAATGGGACAGAGAGTTTGTGAATGGGACAGAGAGTGTGTATGGGACAGTGTGTGTGTGAATGGGACAGAGAGTGTGTGAATGGGACAGTGTGTGTGTGAATGGGACAGAGTGTGTGTGAATGGGACAGAGAGTGTGTGTGAATGGGACAGAGTGTGTGTGTATGGGACAGAGAGTGTGTGAATGGGACAGAGTGTGTGTGAATGGGACAGAGTGTGTGAATGGGACAGTGTGTCTGTGAATGGGACAGAGTGTGTGTGAATGGGACAGAGTGTGTGAATAGGACAGTGTGTGTGAAAGGGACAGAGAGTGTGTGTGAATGGGACAGTGTGTGTGAATAGGACAGAGAGTGTGTGTGAATGGGACAGTGTGTGTGAATGGGACAGAGAGTGTGTATGGGACAGTGTGTGTGTGAATGGGACAGAGAGTGTGTGAATAGGACAGTGTGTGTGAATGGGACAGAGAGTGTGTGAATGGGACACAGTGTGTGTGAAAGGTACAGAGTGTGTGATTGGGACAGGGAGTTTGTGAATGAGGCAGAGTGTGTGAATGGGACAGAGTGTGTGAATGGGACATAGAGTGTGTGTATGGGATAGAGAATGTGAATGGGACAGAGAATGTGTGAATTTGACAGAGTGTGTGAATGGGACAGAGAGGGTGTGTATGGGACAGAGTGTGTGTGAATGGGACAGACTGTGTGTGAATGGGACAGAGAGTGTGTGTGGGACAGAGAATGTGTGTATGGGACAGAGAGTTGTGAATGGGACAGTGTGTGTGTGAATGGGACAGAGAGTGTGTGAATGGGACAGAGAGTGTGTATGGGACAGAGAGTGTGTGAATGGGACAGAGAATGTGTGTATGGGACAGAGAGTGCGTGAATGGGACAGAGAGTGTGTGAACGGGACAGAGTGTGTGAATGGGACAGAGTGTGTGTGAATGGGACAGAGTGTGTGTATGGGACAGAGTGTGTGCGAATGGGACAAAATGTGTGTGTATGGGACAGAGAGTGTGTATGGGACAGAGAGTGTGTGTATGGGACAGAGAGTGTGTGAATGGGACAGAGAGTGTGTGAATGGGACACAGTGTGTGAATGGGAAACAGTGTGTGTGAATGGGACAGAGAGTGTGTGAATGGGACAGTGTGTGTGTGTGGATGGGACAGAGAGTGTGTGTGAATGGGACAGAGTGTGTGTGTGAATGGGACAGAGAGTGTGTGGATGGGACAGAGAGTGTGTGAATGGGACAGAGAGTGTGTATGGGACAGAGAGTGTGTTTTTGGGACAGATTGTGTTTGTATGGGACAGAGAGTGTGTGAATGGGACACAGTGTGTGTGAATGGGACAGAGTGTGTGAATGGGACAGAGTGTGTGTGTATGGGACAGAGAGTGTGTGTCAGTGGGAAAGACAGTGTGTGTGAATGGGACAGAGTGTGTGAATGGGACAGAGAGTGTGTATGGGACAGAGAGTGTGTGAATGGGACAGAGAGTGTGTGAATGGGACAGAGAGTGTGTGTGAATGGGACAGAGTGTGTGTGTGAATGGGACAGAGAGTGTGTGGATGGGACAGAGAGTGTGTGTGAATGGGACAGAGTGTGTGTGTGAATGGGACAGAGAGTGTGTGGATGGGACAGAGAGTGTGTGAATGGGACAGAGTGTGTGTGTATGGGACAGAGAGTGTGTATGGGATAGAGAGTGTGTTTTTGGGACAGATTTTTTTTGTATGGGACAGAGAGTGTGTGAATGGGACACAGTGTGTGTGAATGGTACAGAGTGTGTGAATGGGACAGAGTGTGTGTGTATGGGACAGAGAGTGTCTGTCAGTGGGAAAGACAGTGTGTGTGAATGGGACAAAGTGTGTGTGTATGGGACAGAGAGGGTGTGTATGGGACAGAGTGTGTGTGAATGGGACAGAGTGTGTGTGAATGGGACAGAGTGTGTGAATGGGCCAGAGTGTGTGAATGGGACAGAGAGTGTGTGAATGGGACACAGTGTGTGTGAAAGGTACAGAGTGTGTGATTGGGACAGGGAGTTTGTGAATGGGGCAGAGTGTGTGAATGGGACAGAGTGTGTGAATGGGACATAGAGTGTGTGTATGGGATAGAGAATGTGAATGGGACAGAGAATGTGTGAATTTGACAGAGTGTGTGAATGGGACAGAGTGTGTGTGTATGGGACAGAGAGTGTCTGTCAGTGGGAAAGACAGTGTGTGTGAATGGGACAAAGTGTGTGTGTATGGGACAGAGAGGGTGTGTATGGGACAGAGTGTGTGTGAATGGGACAGAGTGTGTGTGAATGGGACAGAGTGTGTGAATGGGCCAGAGTGTGTGAATGGGACAGAGAGTGTGTGAATGGGACACAGTGTGTGTGAAAGGTACAGAGTGTGTGATTGGGACAGGGAGTTTGTGAATGGGGCAGAGTGTGTGAATGGGACAGAGTGTGTGAATGGGACATAGAGTGTGTGTATGGGATAGAGAATGTGAATGGGACAGAGAATGTGTGAATTTGACAGAGTGTGTGAATGGGACAGAGAGGGTGTGTATGGGACAGAGTGTGTGTGAATGGGACAGACTGTGTGTGAATGGGACAGAGAGTGTGTATGGGACAGAGAATGTGTGTATGGGACAGAGAGTGTGTGTGAATGGGACAGTGTGTGTGTGAATGGGACAGAGAGTGTGTGAATGGGACAGAGAGTGTGTATGGGACAGAGAGTGTGTGAATGGGACAGAGAATGTGTGTATGGGACAGAGAGTGTGTGTGAATGGGACAGTGTGTGTGTGAATGGGACAGAGAGTGGGTGAATGGGACAGAGAGCGTGTATGGGACAGTGTGTGTGTGAATGGGACAGAGAGTGTGTGAATGGGACAGTGTGTGTGTGAATGGGACAGAGTGTGTGTGAATGGGACAGTGTGTGTGTGAATGGGACAGTGTGTGTGTGAATGGGACAGAGAGTGTGTGTGAATGGGACAGAGAGTATGTGAATGGGACAGTGTGTGTGTGAATGGGACAGAGTGTCTGTGAATGGGACAGAGAGTGTGTGAATGGGACAGAGTGTGTGTGAATGGGACAGAGAGTGCGTGAATGGGACAGAGAGTTTGTGAATGGGACAGAGAGTGTGTATGGGACAGTGTGTGTGTGAATGGGACAGAGAGTGTGTGAATGGGACAGTGTGTGTGTGAATGGGACAGAGTGTGTGTGAATGGGACACAGAGTGTGTGTGAATGGGACAGAGTGTGTGTGTATGGGACAGAGAGTGTGTGAATGGGACAGAGTGCGTGTGAATGGGACAGAGTGTGTGAATGGGACAGTGTGTGTGTGAATGGGACAGAGTCTGTGTGAATGGGACAGAGTGTATGTGTGAATGGGACAGTGTGTGTGAATAGGACAGTGTGTGTGAATGGGACAGAGAGTGTGTGTGAATGGGACAGTGTGTGTGAATGGGACAGAGAGTGTGTGTGAATGGGACAGTGTGTGTGAATGGGACAGAGAGTGTGTATGGGACAGTGTGTGTGTGAATGGGACAGAGAGTGTGTGAATGGGACAGTGTGTGTGTGAATAGGACAGAGTGTGTGTGAATGGGACAGAGTGTGTGTGTGAATGGGACAGAGAGTTTGTGAATGGGACAGAGAGTAGTGTGTGAATGGGACAGAAAGTGTGTGTGAATGGGACAGAGTGTGTGTGTGAATGGGACAGAGTGTGTGTGTGAATGGGACAGTGTGTGTAAATAGGACAGTGTGTGTGAATGGGACAGAGAGTGTGTGTGAATAGGACAGAGTGTGTGTATGGGACAGAGCGTGTGTGTATGGGACTGAGAGTGTGTGAATGGGACAGAGAGTGTGTGAATGGGACAGAGAGTGTGTTTTTGGGACAGATTATGTTTGAATGGGACAGAGAGTGTGTGAATGGGACAGAGAGTGTGTGTGAATGGGACTGAGTGTGTGTGTGAATGGGACAGTGTGTGTGTGTGAATGGGACAGAGAGTGTGTGTGAATGGGACAGAGAGTGTGTGGATGGGACAGAGAGTGTGTGAATGGGACAGAGTGTGTGTGTATGGGACAGAGAGTGTGTATGGGACAGAGAGTGTGTTTTTGGGACAGATTGTGTTTGTATGGGACAGAGAGTGTGTGAATGGGACACAGTGTGTGTGAATGGGACAGAGTGTGTGAATGGGACAGAGTGTGTGTGTATGGGACAGAGTGTGTCTGTCAGTGGGAAAGACAGTGTGTGTGAATGGGACAAAGTGTGTGTGTATGGGACAGAGTGTGTGTGAATGGGACAGAGTGTGTGTGAATGCGACAGAGTGTGTGAATGGGCCAGAGTGTGTGAATGGGACAGAGAGTGTGTGAATGGGACACAGTGTGTGTGAAAGGTACAGAGTGTGTGATTGGGACAGGGAGTTTGTGAATGGGGCAGAGTGTGTGAATGGGACAGAGTGTGTGTGTATGGGACAGAGAGTGTCTGTCAGTGGGAAAGACAGTGTGTGTGAATGGGACAAAGTGTGTGTGTATGGGACAGAGTGTGTGTGAATGGGACAGAGAGGGTGTGTATGGGACAGAGAGTGGGTGAATGGGACAGAGAGTGTGTGAATGGGACAGAGTGTGTGTATGGGACAGAGTGTGTGCGAATGGGACAAAGTGTGTGTGTATGGGACACAGTGTGTGAATGGGACAGAGAGGGTGTGTATGGGACAGAGTGTGTGTGAATGGGACAGAGAGTGTGTGTGAATGGGACAGTGTGTGTGTGAATGGGACAGAGAGGGTGTGAATGGGACAGAGAGTGTGTATGGGACAGAGAGTGTGTGAATGAGACAGAGAATGTGTGTATGGGACAGAGAGTGTGTGTGAATGGGACAGTGTGTGTGTGAATGGGACAGAGAGTGTGTGAATGGGACAGAGAGCGTGTATGGGACAGTGTGTGTGTGAATGGGACAGAGAGTGTGTGAATGGGACAGTGTGTGTGTGAATGGGACAGAGTGTGTGTGAATGGGACAGTGTGTGTGTGAATGGGACAGAGAGTGTGTGTGAATGGGACAGAGAGTATGTGAATGGGACAGTGTGTGTGTGAATGGGACAGAGTGTCTGTGAATGGGACAGAGAGTGTGTGAATGGGACAGAGAGTGTGTATGGGACAGAGAGTCTGAATAGGACAGAGTGTCTGTGAATGGGACAGAGAGTGTGTGAATGGGACAGAGTGTGTGTGAATGGGACAGAGAGTGCGTGAATGGGACAGAGAGTTTGTGAATGGGACAGAGAGTGTGTATGGGACAGTGTGTGTGTGAATGGGACAGAGAGTGTGTGAATGGGACAGTGTGTGTGTGTATGGGACAGAGAGTGTGTGAATGGGACAGAGTGTGTGTGAATGGTACACAGAGTGTGTGTGAATGGGACAGAGTGTGTGTGTATGGGACAGAGAGTGTGTGAATGGGACAGAGTGTGTGTGAATGGGACAGAGTGTGTGAATGGGACAGTGTGTGTGTGAATGGGACAGACAGTGTGTGTGAATGGGACAGAGTGTGTGTGTGAATGGGACAGTGTGTGTGAATAGGACAGTGTGTGTGAATGGGACAGAGAGTGTGTGTGAATGGGACAGTGTGTGTGAATGGGACAGAGAGTGTGTGTGAATGTACAGTGTGTGTGAATGGGACAGAGAGTGTGTATGGGACAGTGTGTGTGTGAATGGGACAGAGAGTGTGTGAATGGGACAGTGTGTGTGTGAATAGGACAGAGTGTGTGTGAATGGGACAGAGTGTGTGTGTGAATGGGACAGAGAGTTTGTGAATGGGACAGAGAGTGTGTGTGAATGGGACAGAAAGTGTGTGTGAATGGGACAGAGTGTGTGTGTGAATGGGACAGAGTGTGTGTGTGAATGGTACAGTGTGTGTAAATAGGACAGTGTGTGTCAATGGGACAGAGAGTGTGTGTGAATAGGACAGAGTGTGTGTATGGGACAGAGCGTGTGTGTATGGGACTGAGTGTGTGTGAATGGGACAGAGAGTGTGTGAATGGGACAGAGAGTGTGTTTTTGGGACAGATTGTGTTTGTATGGGACAGAGAGTGTGTGAATGGGACAGAGAGTGTGTGTGTGAATGGGACAGAGAGTGTGTGGATGGGACAGAGAGTGTGTGAATGGGACACAGTGTGTGTGAATGGGACAGAGTGTGTGAATGGGACAGAGTGTGTGTGTATGGGACAGAGAGTGTCTGTCAGTGGGAAAGACAGTGTGTGTGAATGGGACAAAGTGTGTGTGAAAGGTACAGAGTGTGTGATTGGGACAGGGAGTTTGTGAATGGGGCAGAGTGTGTGAATGGGACAGAGTGTGTGAATGGGACATAGAGTGTGTGTATGGGATAGAGAATGTGAATGGGACAGAGAATGTGTGAATTTGACAGAGTGTGTGAATGGGACAGAGAGTGTGTGTATGGGACAGAGAGTGGGTGAATGGGACAGAGAGTGTGTGAATGGGACAGAGTGTGTGTATGGGACAGAGTGTGTGTGAATGGGACAGAGTGTGTGTGTGAATGGGACAGAAAGTGTGTGTGAATGGGACAGAGTGTGTGTGTGAATGGGACAGAGTGTGTGTGTGAATGGGACAGTGTGTGTAAATAGGACAGTGTGTGTGAATGGGACAGAGAGTGTGTGTGAATGGGACAGTGTGTGTGAATAGGACAGAGTGTGTGTATGGGACAGAGCGTGTGTGTATGGGACTGAGAGTGTGTGAATGGGACAGAGAGTGTGTGAATGGGACAGAGAGTGTGTTTTTGGGACAGATTGTGTTTGTATGGGACAGACAGTGTGTGAATGGGACACAGTGTGTGTGAATGGGACTGAGTGTGTGTGTGAATGGGACAGTGTGTGTGTGTGAATGGGACAGAGAGTGTGTGTGAATGGGACAGAAAGTGTGTGTGAATGGGACAGAGTGTGTGTGAATGGGACAGTGTGTGTGTGAATGGGACAGTGTGTGTGTGAATAGGACAGAGAGTGTGTGAATGGGACAGAGAGTGTGTGAATGGGACAGAGAGTGTGTGAATAGGACAGAGAGTGTGTGAATGGGACAGAGAGTGTGTGTATGGGACACAGTGTGTGAATGGGACAGAGAGTGTGTGAATGGGACAGAGAGTGTGTGAATGGGACAGAGAGTGTGTGTGAATGGGACAGTGTGTGTGAATGGGACAGAGAGTGTGTGAATGATACAGAGAGTGTGTTTTTGGGACAGATTGTGTTTGTATGGGACAGACAGTGTGTGAATGGGACACAGTGTGTGTGAATGGGACAGAGAGTGTGAATGGGAGAGAGTGTGTGTGAATGGGACAGAGAGTGTGTGTGAATGGGACACAGTGTGTGAATGGGACAGAGAGTGTGTGTGAATGGGACAGTGTGTGTGTGAATGGGACAGAGTGTGTGTGAATGGGACAGAGTGTGTGTGAATGGGACAGAGAGTGTGTGTGAATGGGACAGTGTGTGTGTGAATGGGACAGAGTGTGTGTGAATGGGACAGAGTGTGTGTGAATGGGTCAGAGTGTGTGTGAATGGGACAGAGTGTGTGTGAATGGGACAGAGATTGTGTGTGTATGGGACAGAGAGTGTGTGTGAATGGGACAGTGTGTGTGTGAATGGGACAGAGAGTGTGTGAATGGGACAGAGAGTGTGTGTGAATGGGACAGAGAGTGTGTGTGAATGGGACAGAGATTGTGTGTATTGGATAGAGACTGTGTGAATGGGACAGAGAGTGTGTGAATGGAACAGAGAGTGTGTGAATGGCACAGAGTGTGTGAATGGGACAGAGAGTGTGTGTGAATGGGACAGAGAGTGTGAACGGGACAGAGAGTGTGTGAATGGGACAGAGAGTGTGTGAATGGGACAGAGAGGGTGTGTATGGGATAGAGTGTGTGTGAATGGGACACAGTGTGTGTGAATGGGACTGAGAGTGTGTGTGAATGGGACTGAGAGTGTGTGTGAGTGGAAAAGACAGAGTGTGTGAATGGGACAGAGAGTGTGTGTATGGGACAGAGAGTGTGTGAATGGGACAGAGTGTGTGTGAATGGGACAGAGTGTGTGTGAATGGGACAGAGAGGGTGTGTATGGGATAGAGTGTGTGTGAATGGGACAGAGAGTGTGTGTGAATGGGACAGAGAGTGTGTGTGAATGGGACAGAGAGTGTGAACGGGACAGAGAGTGTGTGAATGGGACAGAAAGGGTGTGTATGGGATAGAGTGTGTGTGAATGGGACACAGTGTGTGTGAA
The DNA here is from genome assembly GCF_047496795.1 of Chiloscyllium punctatum. NCBI lineage: Eukaryota > Metazoa > Chordata > Chondrichthyes > Orectolobiformes > Hemiscylliidae > Chiloscyllium > Chiloscyllium punctatum. The sequence continues at coordinate 18,956,935 of NC_092791.1, read as the reverse complement.
TGGGACAGAGAGTGTGTGTGAATGGGACAGAGAGTGTGTGAATGGCACAGACTGTGTGAATGGGACAGAGAGTGTGTGAATGGGACAGAGAGGGTGTGTATGGGATAGAGTGTGTGTGAATGGGACAGAGAGTGTGATGGGAGAGAGTGTGTGTGAATGGGACAGAGAGAGTGAAAGGGACAGAGAGTGTGAATGGGAGAGAGTGGGTGTGTATGGGACAGAGAGTGTGAATGGGACAGAGAGTGTGTGAATGGGACAGAGTGTGTGAAAGGGACAGAGTGTGTGTGAATGGGACAGAGAGTGTGTGAATGGGACAGAGAGTGTGTGAATGGGACAGAGTGTGTGAAAGGGACAGAGTGTGTGTGAATGGGACAGAGTGTGTGAAAGTGACAGAGAGTGTGTGTATGGGATAGAGAGTGTGTGAATGGGACAGATAGTGTGTGAATGGGACAGAGTGTGTGTGAATGGGACAGTGTGTGTGTGAATGGGACAGAGTGTGTGTGAATGGGACAGAGTGTGTGTGAATGGGTCAGAGTGTGTGTGAATGGGACAGAGTGTGTGTGAATGGGACAGAGAGTGTGTGAATGGGACAGTGTGTGTGTGAATGGGACAGAGTGTGTGTGAATGGGACAGTGTGTGTGTGAATGGGACAGTGTGTGTGTGAATGGGACAGACAGTGTGTGTGAATGGGACAGAGAGTATGTGAATGGGACAGTGTGTGTGTGAATGGGACAGAGTGTCTTTGAATGGGACAGAGAGTGTGTGAATGGGACAGAGAGTGTGTATGGGACAGAGAGTCTGAATAGGACAGAGTGTCTGTGAATGGGACAGAGAGTGTGTGAATGGGACAGAGTGTGTGTGAATGGGACAGAGAGTGTGTGAATGGGACAGAGAGTTTGTGAATGGGACAGAGAGTGTGTATGGGACAGTGTGTGTGTGAATGGGACAGAGAGTGTGTGAATGGGACAGTGTGTGTGTGAATGGGACAGAGTGTGTGTGAATGGGACAGAGAGTGTGTGTGAATGGGACAGAGTGTGTGTGTATGGGACAGAGAGTGTGTGAATGGGACAGAGTGTGTGTGAATGGGACAGAGTGTGTGAATGGGACAGTGTGTGTGTGAATGGGACAGAGTGTGTGTGAATGGGACAGAGTGTGTGAATAGGACAGTGTGTGTGAAAGGGACAGAGAGTGTGTGTGAATGGGACAGTGTGTGTGAATAGGACAGAGAGTGTGTGTGAATGGGACAGTGTGTGTGAATGGGACAGAGAGTGTGTATGGGACAGTGTGTGTGTGAATGGGACAGAGAGTGTGTGAATGGGACAGTGTGTGTGTGAATAGGACAGAGTGTGTGTGAATGGGACAGAGTGTGTGTGTGAATGGGACAGAAAGTGTGTGTGAATGGGACAGAGTGTGTGTGTGAATGGGACAGAGTGTGTGTGTGAATGGGACAGTGTGTGTAAATAGGACAGTGTGTGTGAATGGGACAGAGAGTGTGTGTGAATGGGACAGTGTGTGTGAATAGGACAGAGTTTGTGTATGGGACAGAGCGTGTGTGTATGGGACTGAGAGTGTGTGAATGGGACAGAGAGTGTGTGAATGGGACAGAGCGTGTGTTTTTGGGACAGATTGTGTTTGTATGGGACAGACAGTGTGTGAATGGGACACAGTGTGTGTGAATGGGACTGAGTGTGTGTGTGAATGGGACAGTGTGTGTGTGTGAATGGGACAGAGAGTGTGTGTGAATGGGACAGAAAGTGTGTGTGAATGGGACAGGGTGTGTGTGAATGGGACAGTGTGTGTGTGAATGGGACAGTGTGTGTGTGAATAGGACAGAGAGTGTGTGAATGGGACAGAGAGTGTGTGAATGGGACAGAGAGTGTGTGAATAGGACAGAGAGTGTGTGAATGGGACAGAGAGTGTGTGTATGGGACACAGTGTGTGAATGGGACAGAGAGTGTGTGAATGGGACAGAGAGTGTGTGAATGGGACAGAGAGTGTGTGTGAATGGGACAGTGTGTGTGAATGGGACAGAGAGTGTGTGAATGATACAGAGAGTGTGTTTTTGGGACAGATTGTGTTTGTATGGGACAGACAGTGTGTGAATGGGACACAGTGTGTGTGAATGGGACAGAGAGTGTGAATGGGAGAGAGTGTGTGTGAATGGGACAGAGAGTGTGTGTGAATGGGACACAGTGTGTGAATGGGACAGAGAGTGTGTGTGAATGGGACAGTGTGTGTGTGAATGGGACAGAGTGTGTGTGAATGGGACAGAGTGTGTGTGAATGGGACAGAGAGTGTGTGTGAATGGGACAGTGTGTGTGTGAATGGGACAGAGTGTGTGTGAATGGGACAGAGTGTGTGTGAATGGGTCAGAGTGTGTGTGAATGGGACAGAGTGTGTGTGAATGGGACAGAGATTGTGTGTGTATGGGACAGAGAGTGTGTGTGAATGGGACAGTGTGTGTGTGAATGGGACAGAGAGTGTGTGAATGGGACAGAGAGTGTGTGTGAATGGGACAGAGAGTGTGTGTGAATGGGACAGAGATTGTGTGTATTGGATAGAGACTGTGTGAATGGGACAGAGAGTGTGTGAATGGAACAGAGAGTGTGTGAATGGCACAGAGTGTGTGAATGGGACAGAGAGTGTGTGTGAATGGGACAGAGAGTGTGAACGGGACAGAGAGTGTGTGAATGGGACAGAGAGTGTGTGAATGGGACAGAGAGGGTGTGTATGGGATAGAGTGTGTGTGAATGGGACACAGTGTGTGTGAATGGGACTGAGAGTGTGTGTGAATGGGACTGAGAGTGTGTGTGAGTGGAAAAGACAGAGTGTGTGAATGGGACAGAGAGTGTGTGTATGGGACAGAGAGTGTGTGAATGGGACAGAGTGTGTGTGAATGGGACAGAGTGTGTGTGAATGGGACAGAGAGGGTGTGTATGGGATAGAGTGTGTGTGAATGGGACAGAGAGTGTGTGTGAATGGGACAGAGAGTGTGTGTGAATGGGACAGAGAGTGTGAACGGGACAGAGAGTGTGTGAATGGGACAGAAAGGGTGTGTATGGGATAGAGTGTGTGTGAATGGGACACAGTGTGTGTGAATGGGACAGAGAGTGTGTGTGAATGGGACAGAGAGTGTGTGAATGGCACAGACTGTGTGAATGGGACAGAGAGTGTGTGAATGGGACAGAGAGGGTGTGTATGGGATAGAGTGTGTGTGAATGGGACAGAGAGTGTGATGGGAGAGAGTGTGTGTGAATGGGACAGAGAGAGTGAAAGGGACAGAGAGTGTGAATGGGAGAGAGTGGGTGTGTATGGGACAGAGAGTGTGAATGGGACAGAGAGTGTGTGAATGGGACAGAGTGTGTGAAAGGGACAGAGTGTGTGTGAATGGGACAGAGAGTGTGTGAATGGGACAGAGAGTGTGTGAATGGGACAGAGTGTGTGAAAGGGACAGAGTGTGTGTGAATGGGACAGAGTGTGTGAAAGTGACAGAGAGTGTGTGTATGGGATAGAGAGTGTGTGAATGGGACAGATAGTGTGTGAATGGGACAGAGTGTGTGTGAATGGGACAGTGTGTGTGTGAATGGGACAGAGTGTGTGTGAATGGGACAGAGTGTGTGTGAATGGGTCAGAGTGTGTGTGAATGGGACAGAGTGTGTGTGAATGGGACAGAGAGTGTGTGAATGGGACAGTGTGTGTGTGAATGGGACAGAGTGTGTGTGAATGGGACAGTGTGTGTGTGAATGGGACAGTGTGTGTGTGAATGGGACAGACAGTGTGTGTGAATGGGACAGAGAGTATGTGAATGGGACAGTGTGTGTGTGAATGGGACAGAGTGTCTTTGAATGGGACAGAGAGTGTGTGAATGGGACAGAGAGTGTGTATGGGACAGAGAGTCTGAATAGGACAGAGTGTCTGTGAATGGGACAGAGAGTGTGTGAATGGGACAGAGTGTGTGTGAATGGGACAGAGAGTGTGTGAATGGGACAGAGAGTTTGTGAATGGGACAGAGAGTGTGTATGGGACAGTGTGTGTGTGAATGGGACAGAGAGTGTGTGAATGGGACAGTGTGTGTGTGAATGGGACAGAGTGTGTGTGAATGGGACAGAGAGTGTGTGTGAATGGGACAGAGTGTGTGTGTATGGGACAGAGAGTGTGTGAATGGGACAGAGTGTGTGTGAATGGGACAGAGTGTGTGAATGGGACAGTGTGTGTGTGAATGGGACAGAGTGTGTGTGAATGGGACAGAGTGTGTGAATAGGACAGTGTGTGTGAAAGGGACAGAGAGTGTGTGTGAATGGGACAGTGTGTGTGAATAGGACAGAGAGTGTGTGTGAATGGGACAGTGTGTGTGAATGGGACAGAGAGTGTGTATGGGACAGTGTGTGTGTGAATGGGACAGAGAGTGTGTGAATGGGACAGTGTGTGTGTGAATAGGACAGAGTGTGTGTGAATGGGACAGAGTGTGTGTGTGAATGGGACAGAAAGTGTGTGTGAATGGGACAGAGTGTGTGTGTGAATGGGACAGAGTGTGTGTGTGAATGGGACAGTGTGTGTAAATAGGACAGTGTGTGTGAATGGGACAGAGAGTGTGTGTGAATGGGACAGTGTGTGTGAATAGGACAGAGTTTGTGTATGGGACAGAGCGTGTGTGTATGGGACTGAGAGTGTGTGAATGGGACAGAGAGTGTGTGAATGGGACAGAGCGTGTGTTTTTGGGACAGATTGTGTTTGTATGGGACAGACAGTGTGTGAATGGGACACAGTGTGTGTGAATGGGACTGAGTGTGTGTGTGAATGGGACAGTGTGTGTGTGTGAATGGGACAGAGAGTGTGTGTGAATGGGACAGAAAGTGTGTGTGAATGGGACAGGGTGTGTGTGAATGGGACAGTGTGTGTGTGAATGGGACAGTGTGTGTGTGAATAGGACAGAGTGTGTGTGAATGGGACAGAGTGTGTGTGTGAATGGGACAGAGAGTGTGTGTGAATGGGACAGAAAGTGTGTGTGAATGGGACAGAGTGTGTGTGTGAATGGGACAGTGTGTGTAAATAGGACAGTGTGTGTGAATGGGACAGAGAGTGTGTGTGAATGGGACAGTGTGTGTGAATAGGACAGAGTGTGTGTATGGGACAGAGCGTGTGTGTATGGGACTGAGAGTGTGTGAATGGGACAGTGTGTGTGTGAATGGGACAGAGAGTGTGTGAATGGGACAGAGAGTGTGTGTATGGGACACAGTGTGTGAATGGGACAGAGAGTGTGTGAATGGGACAGAGAGTGTGTGAATGGGACAGAGAGTGTGTGTGAATGGGACAGTGTGTGTGAATGGGACAGAGAGTGCGTGAATGATACAGAGAGTGTGTTTTTGGGACAGATTGTGTTTGTATGGGACAGACAGTGTGTGAATGGGACACAGTGTGTGTGAATGGGACAGAGAGTGTGAATGGGAGAGAGTGTGTGAATGGGACAGAGTGTGTGTGAATGGGACAGAGTGTGTGTGTGTATGGGACAGAGAGTGTGTGTGAGTGGGACAGTGTGTGTGTAAATGGGACAGAGAGTGTGAAAGGGACAGAGAGTGTGAATGGGTCAGAGTGTGTGTGAATGGGACAGAGAGTGTGTGAATGGGACAGAGTGTGTGTGTGAATGGGACAGAGAGTGTGTGTGAATGGGACAGCGTGTGTGTGTGAATGGGACAGAGTGTGTGTGAATGGGACAGAGTGTGTGTGAATGGGACAGTGTGTGTGTGAATGGGACAGAGAGTGTGAAAGGGACAGAGAGTGTGAATGGGTCAGAGTGTGTGTGAATGGGACAGAGTGTGTGTGAAAGGGACAGAGAGTGTGAATGGGACAGAGAGTGTGTGAGAGTGGGACAGTGTGTGTGTGAATGGGACAGAGTGTGTGTGAATGGGACAGAGATTGTGTGTATTGGATAGAGACTGTGTGAATGGGACAGAGAGTGTGTGAATGGAACAGAGAGTGTGTGAATGGAACAGAGAGTGTGTGAATGGGACAGAGTGTGTGTGAATGGGACAGAGAGTGTGTGTGAATGGGACACAGTGTGTGAATGGGACAGAGAGTGTGTGTGAATGGGACAGTGTGTGTGTGAATGGGACAGAGTGTGTGTGAATGGGACAGAGTGTGTGTGAATGGGACAGAGAGTGTGTGTGAATGGGACAGTGTGTGTGTGAATGGGACAGAGTGTGTGTGAATGGGACAGAGTGTGTGTGAATGGGTCAGAGTGTGTGTGAATGGGACAGAGTGTGTGTGAATGGGACAGAGATTGTGTGTGAATGGGACAGTGTGTGTGTGAATGGGACAGAGTGTGTGTGAATGGGACAGAGTGTGTGTGAATGGGACAGAGAGTGTGTGTGAATGGGACAGTGTGTGTGTGAATGGGACAGAGAGTGTGTGAATGGGACAGAGAGTGTGTGTGAATGGGACAGAGAGTGTGTGTGAATGGGACAGAGATTGTGTGTATTGGATAGAGACTGTGTGAATGGGACAGAGAGTGTGTGAATGGAACAGAGAGTGTGTGAATGGCACAGAGTGTGTGAATGGGACAGAGAGTGTGTGTGAATGGGACAGAGAGTGTGAACGGGACAGAGAGTGTGTGAATGGGACAGAGAGTGTGTGAATGGGACAGAGAGGGTGTGTATGGGATAGAGTGTGTGTGAATGGGACACAGTGTGTGTGAATGGGACTGAGAGTGTGTGTGAATGGGACTGAGAGTGTGTGTGAGTGGAAAAGACAGAGTGTGTGAATGGGACAGAGAGTGTGTGTATGGGACAGAGAGTGTGTGAATGGGACAGAGTGTGTGTGAATGGGACAGAGTGTGTGTGAATGGGACAGAGAGGGTGTGTATGGGATAGAGTGTGTGTGAATGGGACAGAGAGTGTGTGTGAATGGGACAGAGAGTGTGTGTGAATGGGACAGAGAGTGTGTGTGAATGGGACAGATAGTGTGTGAATGGGACAGAGAGTGTGTGTGAATGGGACAGAGAGTGTGTTTGAATGGGACAGAGAGTTTGTGAATGGGACAGAGAGTGTGTGTGAATGGGACAGAAAGTGTGTGTGAATGGGACAGGGAGTGTGTGAATGGGACAGAGAGTGTGTGTATGGGACAGAGAGTGTGTGAATGGGACAGAGTGTGTGTGAATGGGACAGAGTGTGTGTGAATGGGACAGAGAGGGTGTGTATGGGATAGAGTGTGTGTGAATGGGACAGAGAGTGTGTGTGAATGGGACAGAGAGTGTGTGTGAATGGGACACAGTGTGTGTGAATGGGACAGAGAGTGTGTGTGAATGGGACAGAGAGTGTGTGAATGGCACAGACTGTGTGAATGGGACAGAGAGTGTGTGAATGGGACAGAGAGGGTGTGTATGGGATAGAGTGTGTGTGAATGGGACAGAGAGTGTGATGGGAGAGAGTGTGTGTGAATGGGACAGAGAGAGTGAAAGGGACAGAGAGTGTGAATGGGAGAGAGTGTGTGTATGGGACAGAGAGTGTGGGAATGGGACAGATAGTGTGTTTGAATGGGACAGAGAGTGTGTTTGAATGGGACAGAGAGTGTGTGTGAATGGGACAGATAGTGTGTGAATGGGACAGAGAGTGTGTGTGAATGGGACAGAGAGTGTGTTTGAATGGGACAGAGAGTTTGTGAATGGGACAGAGAGTGTGTGTGAATGGGACAGAAAGTGTGTGTGAATGGGACAGAGAGTGTGTGTATGGGACAGAGAGTGTGTGAATGGGACAGAGTGTGTGTGAATGGGACAGAGTGTGTGTGAATGGGACAGAGAGGGTGTGTATGGGATAGAGTGTGTGTGAATGGGTCAGAGAGTGTGTGTGAATGGGACAGAGAGTGTGTGTGAATGGGACAGAGAGTGTGAACGGGACAGAGAGTGTGTGAATGGGACAGAAAGGGTGTGTATGGGATAGAGTGTGTGTGAATGGGACACAGTGTGTGTGAATGGGACAGAGAGTGTGTGTGAATGGGACAGAGAGTGTGTGAATGGCACAGACTGTGTGAATGGGACAGAGAGGGTGTGTATGGGACAGAGTGTGTGTGAATGGGACAGAGAATGTGTGAATGGGACAGAGTGTGTGAAAGGGACAGAGTGTGTGTATGGGACAGAGAGTGTGGGAATGGGACAGATAGTGTGTTTGAATGGGACAGAGAGTGTGTTTGAATGGGACAGAGAGTGTGTGTGAATGGGACAGATAGTGTGTGAATGGGACAGAGAGTGTGTGTGAATGGGACAGAGAGTGTGTTTGAATGGGACAGAGAGTTTGTGAATGGGACAGAGAGTGTGTGTGAATGGGACAGAAAGTGTGTGTGAATGGGACAGGGAGTGTGTGAATGGGACAGAGAGTGTGTGTATGGGACAGAGAGTGTGTGAATGGGACAGAGTGTGTGTGAATGGGACAGAGTGTGTGTGAATGGGACAGAGAGGGTGTGTATGGGATAGAGTGTGTGTGAATGGGACAGAGAGTGTGTGTGAATGGGACAGAGAGTGTGTGTGAATGGGACAGAGAGTGTGAACGGGACAGAGAGTGTGTGAATGGGACAGAAAGGGTGTGTATGGGATAGAGTGTGTGTGAATGGGACACAGTGTGTGTGAATGGGACAGAGAGTGTGTGTGAATGGGACAGAGAGTGTGTGAATGGCACAGACTGTGTGAATGGGACAGAGAGTGTGTGAATGGGACAGAGAGGGTGTGTATGGGATAGAGTGTGTGTGAATGGGACAGAGAGTGTGATGGGAGAGAGTGTGTGTGAATGGGACAGAGAGAGTGAAAGGGACAGAGAGTGTGAATGGGAGAGAGTGTGTGTATGGGACAGAGAGTGTGGGAATGGGACAGATAGTGTGTTTGAATGGGACAGAGAGTGTGTTTGAATGGGACAGAGAGTGTGTGTGAATGGGACAGATAGTGTGTGAATGGGACAGAGAGTGTGTGTGAATGGGACAGAGAGTGTGTTTGAATGGGACAGAGAGTTTGTGAATGGGACAGAGAGTGTGTGTGAATGGGACAGAAAGTGTGTGTGAATGGGACAGAGAGTGTGTGTATGGGACAGAGAGTGTGTGAATGGGACAGAGTGTGTGTGAATGGGACAGAGTGTGTGTGAATGGGACAGAGAGGGTGTGTATGGGATAGAGTGTGTGTGAATGGGACAGAGAGTGTGTGTGAATGGGACAGAGAGTGTGTGTGAATGGGACAGAGAGTGTGAACGGGACAGAGAGTGTGTGAATGGGACAGAAAGGGTGTGTATGGGATAGAGTGTGTGTGAATGGGACACAGTGTGTGTGAATGGGACAGAGAGTGTGTGTGAATGGGACAGAGAGTGTGTGAATGGCACAGACTGTGTGAATGGGACAGAGAGGGTGTGTATGGGACAGAGTGTGTGTGAATGGGACAGAGAATGTGTGAATGGGACAGAGTGTGTGAAAGGGACAGAGTGTGTGTATGGGACAGAGAGTGTGGGAATGGGACAGATAGTGTGTTTGAATGGGACAGAGAGTGTGTTTGAATGGGACAGAGAGTGTGTGTGAATGGGACAGATAGTGTGTGAATGGGACAGAGAGTGTGTGTGAATGGGACAGAGAGTGTGTTTGAATGGGACAGAGAGTTTGTGAATGGGACAGAGAGTGTGTGTGAATGGGACAGAAAGTGTGTGTGAATGGGACAGGGAGTGTGTGAATGGGACAGAGAGTGTGTGTATGGGACAGAGAGTGTGTGAATGGGACAGAGAGTGTGTTTGAATGGGACAGAGAGTTTGTGAATGGGACAGAGAGTGTGTGTGAATGGGACAGATAGTGTGTGAATGGGACAGAGAGTGTGTGTGAATGGGACAGAGAGTTTGTGAATGGGACAGAGAGTGTGTGTGAATGGGACAGAAAGTGTGTGTGAATGGGACAGGGAGTGTGTGAATGGGACAGAGAGTGTGTGTATGGGACAGAGAGTGTGTGAATGGGACAGAGTGTGTGTATGGGACAGAGAGTGTGTGTATGGGACAGAGAGTGTGTTTTTCGGACAGATTGTGTTTGTATGGGACAGAGAGTGTGTGAATGGGACACAGTGTGTGTGAACGGGATAGACAGTGAGTGTGAATGGGACAGAGAGTGTGTGAATAGGACAGAGTTTGTGTGAATGGGACAGAGAGTGTGTGAATGGGACAGAGTGTCTGTGAATGGGACACAGTGTCTGTGAATGGGACATAGAGGGTTTGAATGGGACAGAGAGTGTGAATGGGACGCAGTGTGTGTGAATGGGACACTGTGTGTGAATGGGACAGAGTGTGTATGAATGGGACAGAGAGTGTGAATGGGGCACAGAGTGTGTGTATGGGACAGAGAGTGTGTATAGGACAGAGAGTGTGTTTTTGGGACAGATTGTGTTTGTATGGGACAGAGAGTGTGTGAATGGGACACAGTGTGTGTGTATGGGACAGAGTGTGTGTGAATGGGACAGAATGTGTGTGTATGGGACAGAGTGTGTATGAATGGGACAGAATGTGTGAATGGGGCTGAGTGTGTGAATGGGGCAGAGTGTGTGTGCATGGGTCTGAGGGTGTGTATGGGACAGAGTGTGTGTGAATGAGACAGAGAGTGTGTGTATGGGACAGAGTGTGTGTGTATGGGACAGAGAGTGTGTGTATGGGACAGAGAGTGTGTGTATGGGACAGAGAGTGTGTTTTTAGGACAGATTGTGTTTGTATGGGACAGAGAGTGTGTGAATGGGACACAGTGTGTGTGAATGGTACAGAGTGTGTGAATGGGACAGAGAGTTTGTGAATGGGGCAGAGTGTGTGAATGGGACATAGAGTGTGTGTATGGGATAGAGAGTGTGAATGGGACAGAGAATGTGTGAATTTGACAGTGTGTGAATGGGACAGAGAGTGTGTGAATGGCACAGATTGTGTGAATGGGACAGAGTGTGTGTGTATGGGACAGAGAATGCGTGAATGGGACAGAGAGTGCGTGAATGGGACAGAGAGTGTGTGAACGGGACACAGTGTGTGTGAATGGGACAGAGTGTGTGTGAATGGGACAGAGTGTGTGTATGGGACAGAGTGTGTGCGAATGGGACAAAATGTGTGTGTATGGGACACAGTGTGTGAATGGGACAGAGAGTGTGTGTATGGGACAGAGAGTGTGTGAATGGGACAGAGAGTGTGTGTGTGGGACACAGTGTGTGAATGGGACAGAGTGTGAATGGGACAGAGAGTGTGTGAATGGGACAGAGCGTGTGTGTTTGGGACAGAGAGTGTGTGTATGGGACAGAGAGTGTGTGAATGGGACAGAGAGTGTGTGTATGGGACACAGTGTGTGAATGGGACAGAGTGTGTGTGTGAATGGTACGGAGAGTGTGTATGGGACAGAGAGTGTGTGAATGGGACGCAGTGTGTGTGAATGGGACACAGTGTGTGTGAATGGCACAGAGAGTGTGTGTATGGGACAGAGTATGTGAATGGGACAGAGAGTGTGTGAATGGGACGCAGTGTGTGTATGGGACAGAGAGTGTGTGAATGGGACAGAGAGTGTGTGTATGGGACACAGTGTGTGAATGGGACAGAGTGTGTGTGTGAATGGTACGGAGAGTGTGTATGGGACAGAGAGTGTGTGAATGGGACGCAGTGTGTGTGAATGGGACACAGTGTGTGTGAATGGCACAGAGAGTGTGTGTATGGGACAGAGTATGTGAATGGGACAGAGTGTGTGTGAATGGGACAGAGATTGTGTGTGAATGGGACAGTGTGTGTGTGAATGGGACAGAGTGTGTGTGAATGGGACAGAGAGTGTGTGTGAATGGGACAGTGTGTGTGTGAATGGGACAGAGAATGTGTGAATGGGACAGAGAGTGTGTGTGAATGGGACAGAGAGTGTGTGTGAATGGGACAGAGATTGTGTGTATTGGATAGAGACTGTGTGAATGGGACAGAGAGTGTGTGAATGGAACAGAGAGTGTGTGAATGGCACAGAGTGTGTGAATGGGACAGAGAGTGTGTGTGAATGGGACAGAGAGTGTGAACGGGACAGAGAGTGTGTGAATGGGACAGAGAGTGTGTGAATGGGACAGAGAGGGTGTGTATGGGATAGAGTGTGTGTGAATGGGACACAGTGTGTGTGAATGGGACTGAGAGTGTGTGTGAATGGGACTGAGAGTGTGTGTGAGTGGAAAAGACAGAGTGTGTGAATGGGACAGAGAGTGTGTGTATGGGACAGAGAGTGTGTGAATGGGACAGAGTGTGTGTGAATGGGACAGAGTGTGTGTGAATGGGACAGAGAGGGTGTGTATGGGATAGAGTGTGTGTGAATGGGACAGAGAGTGTGTGTGAATGGGACAGAGAGTGTGTGTGAATGGGACAGAGAGTGTGAACGGGACAGAGAGTGTGTGAATGGGACAGAAAGGGTGTGTATGGGATAGAGTGTGTGTGAATGGGACCCAGTGTGTGTGAATGGGACAGAGAGTGTGTGTGAATGGGACAGAGAGTGTGTATGGGACAGAGAGTGTGTGAATGGCACAGACTGTGTGAATGGGACAGAGAGTGTGTGAATGGGACAGAGAGGGTGTGTATGGAATAGAGTGTGTGTGAATGGGACAGAGAGTGTGATGGGAGAGAGTGTGTGTGAATGGGTCAGAGAGAGTGAAAGGGACAGAGAGTGTGAATGGGAGAGAGTGGGTGTGTATGGGACAGAGAGTGTGAATGGGACAGAGTGTGTGAAAGGGACAGAGTGTGTGTGAATGGGACAGAGAGTGTGTGAATGGGACAGAGAGTGTGTGAATGGGACAGAGTGTGTGAAAGGGACAGAGTGTGTGTGAATGGGACAGAGTGTGTGAAAGGGACAGAGAGTGTGTGTATGGGACAGAGAGTGTGTATGGGACAGAGAGTGTGTGAATGGGACAGAGAGTGTGTGTGAATGGGACAGAGAGTGTGAACGGGACAGAGAGTGTGTGAATGGGACAGAGAGGGTGTGTATGGGATAGAGTGTGTGTGAATGGGACAGAGAGTGTGATGGGAGAGAGTGTGTGTGAATGGGACAGAGAGAGTGAAAGGGACAGAGAGTGTGAATGGGAGAGAGTGGGTGTGTATGGGACAGAGACTGTGAATGGGACAGAGTGTGTGAAAGGGACAGAGTGTGTGTGAATGGGACAGAGAGTGTGTGAATGGGACAGAGAGTGTGTGAATGGGACAGAGTGTGTGAAAGGGACAGACTGTGTGTGAATGGGACAGAGTGTGTGAAAGGGACAGAGAGTGTGTGTATGGGATAGAGAGTGTGTGAATGGGGCAGAGAGTTTGTGAATGGGACAGAGAGTGTGTGTGAATGGGACAGAAAGTGTGTGTGAATGGGACAGAGAGTGTGTGTATGGGACAGAGTGTGTGTATGGGACAGAGTGTGTGTGAATGGGACAGACAATGTGTGAATGGGACAGAGAGGGTGTGTATGGGACAGAGTGTGTGTGAATGGGACAGAGAATGTGTGAATGGGACAGAGTGTGTGAAAGGGACAGAGTGTGTGTGAATGGGATAGAGAATGTGTGAATGGGACAGTGTGTGTGAAAGGGACAGAGTGTGTGTATGGGACAGAGAGTGTGGGAATGGGACAGATAGTGTGTTTGAATGGGACAGAGAGTGTGTTTGAATGGGACAGAGAGTGTGTGTGAATGGGACAGATAGTGTGTGAATGGGACAGAGAATGTGTGAATGGGACAGAGTGTGTGAAAGGGACAGAGTGTGTGTATGGGACAGAGAGTGTGTTTGAATGGGACAGATAGTGTGTTTGAATGGGACAGAGAGTGTGTTTGAATGGGCCAGAGAGTGTGTGTGAATGGGATAGACAGTGTGTGTGAATGGGACAGTGAGTTTGTGAATGGGACAGAGAGTGTGTTTGAATGGGACAGAGAGTTTGTGAATGGGACAGAGAGTGTGTGTGAATGGGACAGAGTGTGTGAAAGGGACAGAGAGTGTGTGTATGGGACAGAGAGTGTGTATGGGACAGAGAGTGTGTGAATGGGACAGAGAGTGTGTGTGAATGGGACAGAGAGTGTGAACGGGACAGAGAGTGTGTGAATGGGACAGAGAGGGTGTGTATGGGATAGAGTGTGTGTGAATGGGACAGAGAGTGTGATGGGAGAGAGTGTGTGTGAATGGGACAGAGAGAGTGAAAGGGACAGAGAGTGTGAATGGGAGAGAGTGGGTGTGTATGGGACAGAGACTGTGAATGGGACAGAGTGTGTGAAAGGGACAGAGTGTGTGTGAATGGGACAGAGAGTGTGTGAATGGGACAGAGAGTGTGTGAATGGGACAGAGTGTGTGAAAGGGACAGACTGTGTGTGAATGGGACAGAGTGTGTGAAAGGGACAGAGAGTGTGTGTATGGGATAGAGAGTGTGTGAATGGGGCAGAGAGTTTGTGAATGGGACAGAGAGTGTGTGTGAATGGGACAGAAAGTGTGTGTGAATGGGACAGAGAGTGTGTGTATGGGACAGAGTGTGTGTATGGGACAGAGTGTGTGTGAATGGGACAGACAATGTGTGAATGGGACAGAGAGGGTGTGTATGGGACAGAGTGTGTGTGAATGGGACAGAGAATGTGTGAATGGGACAGAGTGTGTGAAAGGGACAGAGTGTGTGTGAATGGGATAGAGAATGTGTGAATGGGACAGTGTGTGTGAAAGGGACAGAGTGTGTGTATGGGACAGAGAGTGTGGGAATGGGACAGATAGTGTGTTTGAATGGGACAGAGAGTGTGTTTGAATGGGACAGAGAGTGTGTGTGAATGGGACAGATAGTGTGTGAATGGGACAGAGAATGTGTGAATGGGACAGAGTGTGTGAAAGGGACAGAGTGTGTGTATGGGACAGAGAGTGTGTTTGAATGGGACAGATAGTGTGTTTGAATGGGACAGAGAGTGTGTTTGAATGGGCCAGAGAGTGTGTGTGAATGGGACAGACAGTGTGTGTGAATGGGACAGTGAGTTTGTGAATGGGACAGAGAGTGTGTTTGAATGGGACAGAGAGTTTGTGAATGGGACAGAGAGTGTGTGTGAATGGGACAGAAAGTGTGTGTGAATGGGACAGGGAGTGTGTGAATGGGACAGAGAGTGTGTGAATGGGACAGAGAGTGTGTGAATGGGACAGAGAGTGTGTTTGAATGGGACAGAGAGTTTGTGAATGGGACAGAGAGTGTGTGTGAATGGGACAGATAGTGTGTGAATGGGACAGAGAGTGTGTGTGAATGGGACAGAGAGTGTGTGTATGGGACAGAGAGTGTGTGAATGGGACAGAGTGAGTGTATGGGACAGAGAGTGTGTGTATGGGACAGAGAGTGTGTGTATGGGACAGAGAGTGTGTTTTTAGGACAGATTGTGTTTGTATGGGACAGAGAGTGTGTGAATGGGACACAGTGTGTGTGAACGGGATAGACAGTGAGTGTGAATGGGACAGAGAGTGTGTGAATAGGACAGAGTTTGTGTGAATGGGACAGAGAGTGTGTGAATGGGACAGAGTGTCTGTGAATGGGACACAGTGTCTGTGAATGGGACATAGAGGGTTTGAATGGGACAGAGAGTGTGAATGGGACGCAGTGTGTGTGAATGGGACACTGTGTGTGAATGGGACAGAGTGTGTATGAATGAGACAGAGAGTGTGAATGGGGCACAGAGTGTGTGTATGGGACAGAGAGTGTGTATAGGACAGAGAGTGTGTTTTTGGGACAGATTGTGTTTGTATGGGACAGAGAGTGTGTGAATGGGACACAGTGTGTGTGTATGGGACAGAGTGTGTGTGAATGGGACAGAAAGTGTGTGTATGGGACAGAGTGTGTATGAATGGGACAGAGTGTGTGAATGGGGCTGAGTGTGTGAATGGGGCAGAGTGTGTGTGCATGGGTCTGAGGGTGTGTATGGGACAGAGTGTGTGTGAATGAGACAGAGAGTGTGTGTATGGGACAGAGTGTGTGTGTATGGGACAGAGAGTGTGTGTATGGGACAGAGAGTGTGTGTATGGGACAGAGAGTGTGTTTTTAGGACAGATTGTGTTTGTATGGGACAGAGAGTGTGTGAATGGGACACAGTGTGTGTGAATGGTACAGAGTGTGTGAATGGGACAGAGAGTTTGTGAATGGGGCAGAGTGTGTGAATGGGACATAGAGTGTGTGTATGGGATAGAGAGTGTGAATGGGACAGAGAATGTGTGAATTTGACAGTGTGTGAATGGGACAGAGAGTGTGTGAATGGCACAGATTGTGTGAATGGGACAGAGTGTGTGTGTATGGGACAGAGAGTGCGTGAATGGGACAGAGAGTGCGTGAATGGGACAGAGAGTGTGTGAACGGGACAGAGTGTGTGTGAATGGGACAGAGTGTGTGTATGGGACAGACTGTGTTCGAATGGGACAAAATGTGTGTGTATGGGACACAGTGTGTGAATGGGACAGAGCGTGTGTGTATGGGACAGAGAGTGTGTGAATGGGACAGAGAGTGTGTGTATGGGACACAGTGTGTGAATGGGACAGAGAGTGTGAATGGGACAGAGAGTGTGTGAATGGGACAGAGCGTGTGTGTATGGGACAGAGAGTGTGTGTATGGGACAGAGAGTGTGTGAATGGGACAGAGAGTGTGTGTATGGGACACAGTGTGTGAATGGGACAGAGTGTGTGTGTGAATGGGACGGAGAGTGTGTATGGGACAGAGAGTGTGTTTTTGGGACAGATTGTGTTTGTGTGGGACAGAGAGTGTGTGAATGGGACACAGTGTGTGTGAATGGGACAGAGAGTGTGTGTCAGTGGGAAAGACAGTGTGTGTGAATGGGACAGAGTGTGTGTGTATGGGACACAGTGTTTGAATGGGACAGAGAGTGTGTGTATGGGACAGAGTGTGTGTGTATGGGACAGAGAGTGTGTTTTTGGGACAGATTGTGTTTGTATGGGACAGAGAGTGTGTGAATGGGACAGAGAGGGTGTGTATGGGACAGAGAGTGCGTGTATGGGACAGAGAGGGTGTGTATGGGACAGAGTGTGTGTGAATGGGACAGAGTGTGTGTGAATGGGACAGAGTGTGTGAATGGGACAGAGAGTGTGTGAATGGGACAGAGAGTGTGTGAATGGGACACAGTGTGTGTGAAAGGTACAGAGTGTGTGAATGGGACAGGGAGTTTGTGAATGGGGCAGAGTGTGTGAATGGGACAGAGTGTGTGAATGGGACATAGAGTGTGTGTATGGGATAGAGAATGTGAATGGGACAGAGAATGTGTGAATTTGACTGAGTGTCTGAATGGCACAGATTGTGTGAATGGGACAGAGAGTGTGTATGGGACAGAGAGTGTGTGAATGGGACAGAGTGTGTGTGAATGGGACAGAGAGTGTGTATGGGATAGAGAGTGTGTGAATGGGACAGAGTGTGTGTGAATGGGACAGAGTGTGTGTATGGGACAGAGTGTGTGTGAATGGGACAGAGTGTATGTGAATGGGACAGAGTGTGTGTGAATGGGACAGAGTGTGTGTATGGGACAGAGTGTGTGTGAATGGGACAGAGTGTGTGTGAATGGGACAGAGTGTGTGTATGGGGCAGAGAGTGTGTGTATGGGTGTGTGTGAATGGGACAGAAAGTGTGTGTATGGGACAGAGTGTGTATGAATGGGACAGAGTGTGTGAATGGGGCTGAGTGTGTGAATGGGGCAGAGTGTGTGTGCATGGGTCTGAGGGTGTGTATGGGACAGAGTGTGTGTGAATGAGACAGAGAGTGTGTGTATGGGACAGAGTGTGTGTGTATGGGACAGAGAGTGTGTGTATGGGACAGAGAGTGTGTGTATGGGACAGAGAGTGTGTTTTTAGGACAGATTGTGTTTGTATGGGACAGAGAGTGTGTGAATGGGACACAGTGTGTGTGAATGGTACAGAGTGTGTGAATGGGACAGAGAGTTTGTGAATGGGGCAGAGTGTGTGAATGGGACATAGAGTGTGTGTATGGGATAGAGAGTGTGAATGGGACAGAGAATGTGTGAATTTGACAGTGTGTGAATGGGACAGAGAGTGTGTGAATGGCACAGATTGTGTGAATGGGACAGAGTGTGTGTGTATGGGACAGAGAGTGCGTGAATGGGACAGAGAGTGTGTGTATGGGACAGAGAGTGTGGGAATGGGACAGATAGTGTGTTTGAATGGGACAGAGAGTGTGTTTGAATGGGACAGAGAGTGTGTGTGAATGGGACAGATAGTGTGTGAATGGGACAGAGAGTTTGTGAATGGGACAGAGAGTGTGTTTGAATGGGACAGAGAGTTTGTGAATGGGACAGAGAGTGTGTGTGAATGGGACAGAAAGTGTGTGTGAATGGGACAGGGAGTGTGTGTATGGGACAGAGTGTGTGTATGGGACAGAGTGTGTGTGAATGGGACAGACAATGTGTGAATGGGACAGAGAGGGTGTGTATGAGACAGAGTGTGTGTGAATGGGACAGAGAATGTGTGAATGGGACAGAGTGTGTGAAAGGGACAGAGTGTGTGTGAATGGGACTGAGAATGTGTGAATGGGACAGAGTGTGTGAAAGGGACAGAGTGTGTGTATGGGACAGAGAGTGTGTTTGAATGGGACAGATAGTGTGTTTGAATGGGACAGAGAGTGTGTTTGAATGGGCCAGAGAGTGTGTGTGAATGGGACAGATAGTGTGTGAATGGGACAGAGAGTGTGTGTGAATGGGACAGAGAGTGTGTTTGAATGGGACAGAGAGTTTGTGAATGGGACAGAGAGTGTGTGTGAATGGGACAGAAAGTGTGTGTGAATGGGACAGGGAGTGTGTGAATGGGACAGAGAGTGTGTGAATGGGACAGAGAGTGTGTTTGAATGGGACAGAGAGTTTGTGAATGGGACAGAGAGTGTGTGTGAATGGGACAGATAGTGTGTGAATGGGACAGAGAGTGTGTGTGAATGGGACAGAGAGTGTGTGTATGGGACAGAGAGTGTGTGAATGGGACAGAGTGAGTGTATGTGACAGAGAGTGTGTGTATGGGACAGAGAGTGTGTGTATGGGACAGAGAGTGTGTTTTTAGGACAGATTGTGTTTGTATGGGACAGAGAGTGTGTGAATGGGACACAGTGTGTGTGAACGGGATAGACAGTGAGTGTGAATGGGACAGAGAGTGTGTGAATAGGACAGAGTTTGTGTGAATGGGACAGAGAGTGTGTGAATGGGACAGAGTGTCTGTGAATGGGACACAGTGTCTGTGAATGGGACATAGAGGGTTTGAATGGGACAGAGAGTGTGAATGGGACGCAGTGTGTGTGAATGGGACACTGTGTGTGAATGGGACAGAGTGTGTATGAATGAGACAGAGAGTGTGAATGGGGCACAGAGTGTGTGTATGGGACAGAGAGTGTGTATAGGACAGACAGTGTGTTTTTGGGACAGATTGTGTTTGTATGGGACAGAGAGTGTGTGAATGGGACACAGTGTGTGTGTATGGGACAGAGTGTGTGTGAATGGGACAGAAAGTGTGTGTATGGGACAGAGTGTGTATGAATGGGACAGAGTGTGTGAATGGGGCTGAGTGTGTGAATGGGGCAGAGTGTGTGTGCATGGGTCTGAGGGTGTGTATGGGACAGAGTGTGTGTGAATGAGACAGAGAGTGTGTGTATGGGACAGAGTGTGTGTGTATGGGACAGAGAGTGTGTGTATGGGACAGAGAGTGTGTGTATGGGACAGAGAGTGTGTTTTTAGGACAGATTGTGTTTGTATGGGACAGAGAGTGTGTGAATGGGGCAGAGTGTGTGAATGGGACATAGAGTGTGTGTATGGGATAGAGAGTGTGAATGGGACAGAGAATGTGTGAATTTGACAGTGTGTGAATGGGACAGAGAGTGTGTGAATGGCACAGATTGTGTGAATGGGACAGAGTGTGTGTGTATGGGACAGAGAGTGCGTGAATGGGACAGAGAGTGCGTGAATGGGACAGAGAGTGTGTGAACGGGACAGAGTGTGTGTGAATGGGACAGAGTGTGTGTATGGGACAGACTGTGTTCGAATGGGACAAAATGTGTGTGTATGGGACACAGTGTGTGAATGGGACAGAGAGTGTGTGTATGGGACAGAGAGTGTGTGAATGGGACAGAGAGTGTGTGTATGGGACACAGTGTGTGAATGGGACAGAGAGTGTGAATGGGACAGAGAGTGTGTGAATGGGACAGAGCGTGTGTGTATGGGACAGAGAGTGTGTGTATGGGACAGAGAGTGTGTGAATGGGACAGAGAGTGTGTGTATGGGACACAGTGTGTGAATGGGACAGAGTGTGTGTGTGAATGGGACGGAGAGTGTGTATGGGACAGAGAGTGTGTTTTTGGGACAGATTGTGTTTGTGTGGGACAGAGAGTGTGTGAATGGGACACAGTGTGTGTGAATGGGACAGAGAGTGTGTGTCAGTGGGAAAGACAGTGTGTGTGAATGGGACAGAGTGTGTGTGTATGGGACACAGTGTTTGAATGGGACAGAGAGTGTGTGTATGGGACAGAGTGTGTGTGTATGGGACAGAGAGTGTGTTTTTGGGACAGATTGTGTTTGTATGGGACAGAGAGTGTGTGAATGGGACAGAGAGGGTGTGTATGGGACAGAGAGTGCGTGTATGGGACAGAGAGGGTGTGTATGGGACAGAGTGTGTGTGAATGGGACAGAGTGTGTGTGAATGGGACAGAGTGTGTGAATGGGACAGAGAGTGTGTGAATGGGACAGAGAGTGTGTGAATGGGACACAGTGTGTGTGAAAGGTACAGAGTGTGTGAATGGGACAGGGAGTTTGTGAATGGGGCAGAGTGTGTGAATGGGACAGAGTGTGTGAATGGGACATAGAGTGTGTGTATGGGATAGAGAATGTGAATGGGACAGAGAATGTGTGAATTTGACTGAGTGTCTGAATGGCACAGATTGTGTGAATGGGACAGAGAGTGTGTATGGGACAGAGAGTGTGTGAATGGGACAGAGTGTGTGTGAATGGGACAGAGAGTGTGTATGGGATAGAGAGTGTGTGAATGGGACAGAGTGTGTGTGAATGGGACAGAGTGTGTGTATGGGACAGAGTGTGTGTGAATGGGACAGAGTGTATGTGAATGGGACAGAGTGTGTGTGAATGGGACAGAGTGTGTGTATGGGACAGAGTGTGTGTGAATGGGACAGAGTGTGTGTGAATGGGACAGAGTGTGTGTATGGGGCAGAGAGTGTGTGTATGGGACAGAGTGTGTGTGAATGGGACAGAGAGTGTGTGAATGGGACAGAGAGTGTGTGAATGGGACAGAGTGTGTGTGAATGGGGCAGAGAGGGTGTGTATGGGATAGAGTGTGTGTGAATGGGACAGAGAGTGTGTGTGAGTGGAAAAGACAGAGTGTGTGAATAGGACAGAGAGTGTGTGTATGGGACAGAGAGTGTGTGAATGGGACAGAGTGTGTGTGAATGGGACAGAGTGTGTGTGAATGGGGCAGAGAGGGTGTGTATGGGATAGAGTGTGTGTGAATGGGACAGAGAGTGTGTGAATGGGACAGAGAGTGTGTGAATGGGACAGAGAGGGTGTGTATGGGATAGAGTGTGTGTGAATGGGACAGAGAGTGTGTGTGAATGGGACAGACAGTGTGTGTGAATGGGACAGAGAGTGTGAACGGGACAGAGAGTGTGTGAATGGGACAGAAAGGGTGTGTATGGGATAGAGTGTGTGTGAATGGGGCAGAGAGGGTGTGTATGGGATAGAGTGTGTGTGAATGGGACAGAGAGTGTGTGTGAGTGGAAAAGACAGAGTGTGTGAATAGGACAGAGAGTGTGTGTATGGGACAGAGAGTGTGTGAATGGGACAGAGTGTGTGTGAATGGGACAGAGTGTGTGTGAATGGGGCAGAGAGGGTGTGTATGGGATAGAGTGTGTGTGAATGGGACAGAGAGTGTGTGTGAATGGGACAGACAGTGTGTGTGAATGGGACAGTGAGTTTGTGAATGGGACAGAGAGTGTGTTTGAATGGGACAGAGAGTTTGTGAATGGGACAGAGAGTGTGTGTGAATGGGACAGAAAGTGTGTGTGAATGGGACAGGGAGTGTGTGTATGGGACAGAGTGTGTGTATGGGACAGAGTGTGTGTGAATGGGACAGACAATGTGTGAATGGGACAGAGAGGGTGTGTATGGGACAGAGTGTGTGTGAATGGGACAGAGAATGTGTGAATGGGACAGAGTGTGTGAAAGGGACAGAGTGTGTGTGAATGGGACAGAGAATGTGTGAATGGGACAGAGTGTGTGAAAGGGACAGAGTGTGTGTATGGGACAGAGAGTGTGGGAATGGGACAGATAGTGTGTTTGAATGGGACAGAGAGTGTGTTTGAATGGGACAGAGAGTGTGTGTGAATGGGACAGATAGTGTGTGAATGGGACAGAGAGTGTGTGTGAATGGGACAGAGAGTGTGTTTGAATGGGACAGAGAGTTTGTGAATGGGACAGAGAGTGTGTGTGAATGGGACAGAAAGTGTGTGTGAATGGGACAGGGAGTGTGTGAATGGGACAGAGAGTGTGTGTATGGGACAGAGAGTGTGTGAATGGGACAGAGAGTGTGTTTGAATGGGACAGAGAGTTTGTGAATGGGACAGAGAGTGTGTGTGAATGGGACAGATAGTGTGTGAATGGGACAGAGAGTGTGTGTGAATGGGACAGAGAGTGTGTGTATGGGACAGAGAGTGTGTGTATGGGACAGAGAGTGTGTTTTTAGGACAGATTGTGTTTGTATGGGACAGAGAGTGTGTGAATGGGACACAGTGTGTGTGAACGGGATAGACAGTGAGTGTGAATGGGACAGAGAGTGTGTGAATAGGACAGAGTTTGTGTGAATGGGACAGAGAGTGTGTGAATGGGACAGAGTGTCTGTGAATGGGACACAGTGTCTGTGAATGGGACATAGAGGGTTTGAATGGGACAGAGAGTGTGAATGGGACGCAGTGTGTGTGAATGGGACACTGTGTGTGAATGGGACAGAGTGTGTATGAATGAGACAGAGAGTGTGAATGGGGCACAGAGTGTGTGTATGGGACAGAGAGTGTGTATAGGACAGAGAGTGTGTTTTTGGGACAGATTGTGTTTGTATGGGACAGAGAGTGTGTGAATGGGACACAGTGTGTGTGTATGGGACAGAGTGTGTGTGAATGGGACAGAAAGTGTGTGTATGGGACAGAGTGTGTATGAATGGGACAGAGTGTGTGAATGGGGCTGAGTGTGTGAATGGGGCAGAGTGTGTGTGCATGGGTCTGAGGGTGTGTATGGGACAGAGTGTGTGTGAATGAGACAGAGAGTGTGTGTATGGGACAGAGTGTGTGTGTATGGGACAGAGAGTGTGTGTATGGGACAGAGAGTGTGTGTATGGGACAGAGAGTGTGTTTTTAGGACAGATTGTGTTTGTATGGGACAGAGAGTGTGTGAATGGGACACAGTGTGTGTGAATGGTACAGAGTGTGTGAATGGGACAGAGAGTTTGTGAATGGGGCAGAGTGTGTGAATGGGACATAGAGTGTGTGTATGGGATAGAGAGTGTGAATGGGACAGAGAATGTGTGAATTTGACAGTGTGTGAATGGGACAGAGAGTGTGTGAATGGCACAGATTGTGTGAATGGGACAGAGTGTGTGTGTATGGGACAGAGAGTGCGTGAATGGGACAGAGAGTGCGTGAATGGGACAGAGAGTGTGTGAACGGGACAGAGTGTGTGTGAATGGGACAGAGTGTGTGTATGGGACACAGTGTGTGAATGGGACAGAGAGTGTGAATGGGACAGAGAGTGTGTGAATGGGACAGAGCGTGTGTGTATGGGACAGAGAGTGTGTGTATGGGACAGAGAGTGTGTGAATGGGACAGAGAGTGTGTGTATGGGACACAGTGTGTGAATGGGACAGAGTGTGTGTGTATGGGACAGAGTGTGTGTGTATGGGACAGAGAGTGTGTTTTTGGGACAGATTGTGTTTGTATGGGACAGAGAGTGTGTGAATGGGACAGAGAGGGTGTGTATGGGACAGAGAGTGCGTGTATGGGACAGAGAGGGTGTGTATGGGACAGAGTGTGTGTGAATGGGACAGAGTGTGTGTGAATGGGACAGAGTGTGTGAATGGGACAGAGTGTGTGTGAATGGGACACAGTGTGTGTGAAAGGTACAGAGTGTGTGAATGGGACAGGGAGTTTGTGAATGGGGCAGAGTGTGTGAATGGGACAGAGTGTGTGAATGGGACATAGAGTGTGTGTATGGGATAGAGAATGTGAATGGGACAGAGAATGTGTGAATTTGACTGAGTGTCTGAATGGCACAGATTGTGTGAATGGGACAGAGAGTGTGTATGGGACAGAGAGTGTGTGAATGGGACAGAGTGTGTGTGAATGGGACAGAGAGTGTGTATGGGATAGAGAGTGTGTGAATGGGACAGAGTGTGTGTGAATGGGACAGAGTGTGTGTATGGGACAGAGTGTGTGTGAATGGGACAGAGTGTATGTGAATGGGACAGAGTGTGTGTGAATGGGACAGAGTGTGTGTATGGGACAGAGTGTGTGTGAATGGGACAGAGTGTGTGTGAATGGGACAGAGTGTGTGTATGGGGCAGAGAGTGTGTGTATGGGACAGAGTGTGTGTGAATGGGACAGAGTGTGTGTATGGGATAGAGAGTGTGTGAATGGGACAGAGAGTGTGTGAATGGGACAGAGAGTGTGTGAATGGGACAGAGTGTATGTGTATGGGACAGAGAATGTGTGATTGGGACAGAGAGTGTGTGAATGGTACAGAGTGTGTGAATGGGACAGCGTGTGTGTGAATGGGACAGAGAGTGTGTGTATGGGACAGAGTATGTGAATGGGACAGAGTGTGTGTGAATGGGACGCAGTGTGTGTGAATGGGACACAGTGTGTGTGAATGGCACAGAGAGTGTGTGTATGGGACAGAGTATGTGAATGGGACAGAGAGTGTGTGTTTGGGACGCAGTGTGTGTATAGGACAGCGTGTGTCTGTGAATGGGACAGAGAGTGTCTGAATGGGACAGAGAGTGTGTGAATGGGACAGAGTGTGTGTATGGGACAGAGTGTGTGTGAATGGGACAGAGTGTGTGTGAATGGGACAGAGTGTGTGCGAATGGGACAAAGTGTGTGTGTATGGGACACAGTGTGTGAATGGGACAGAGAGGGTGTGTATGGGACAGAGTGTGTGTGAATGGGACAGAGTGTGTGTGAATGGGACAGAGTGTGTGAATGGGACAGGGAGTGTGTGAATGGGACAGAGAATGTGTGTATGCTACAGAGTGTGTGAATGGGACAGAGAGTGTGTGTATGGGACAGAGAGAGTGTGAATGGGACACAGTGTGTATGAAAGGTACAGAGTGTGTGAATGGGACAGGGAGTTTGTGAATGGGGCAGAGTGTGTGAATGGGACAGAGTGTGTGAATGGGACATAGAGTGTGTGTATGGGATAGAGAATGTGAATGGGAAAGAGAATGTGTGAATTTGACTGAGTGTCTGAATGGCACAGATTGTGTGAATGGGACAGAGAGTGTGTATGGGACAGAGAGTGTGTGAATGGGACAGAGTGTGTGTGAATGGGACAGAGAGTGTGTGTGGGATAGAGAGTGTGTGAATGGGACAGAGTGTGTGTGAATGGGACAGAGTGTGTGTATGGGACAGAGTGTGTGTGAATGGGACAGAGTGTATGTGAATGGGACAGAGTGTGTGTGAATGGGACAGAGTGTGTGTATGGGACAGAGTGTGTGTGAATGGGACAGAGTGTGTGTGAATGGGACAGAGTGTGTGTATGGGGCAGAGAGTGTGTGTATGGGACAGAGTGTGTGTGAATGGGACAGAGTGTGTGTATGGGATAGAGAGTGTGTGAATGGGACAGAGAGTGTGTGAATGGGACAGAGAGTGTGTGAATGGGACAGAGTGTATGTGTATGGGACAGAGAATGTGTGATTGGGACAGAGAGTGTGTGAATGGTACAGAGTGTGTGAATGGGACAGCGTGTGTGTGAATGGGACAGAGAGTGTGTGTATGGGACAGAGTATGTGAATGGGACAGAGTGTGTGTGAATGGGACGCAGTGTGTGTGAATGGGACACAGTGTGTGTGAATGGCACAGAGAGTGTGTGTATGGGACAGAGTATGTGAATGGGACAGAGAGTGTGTGTTTGGGACGCAGTGTGTGTATGGGACAGCGTGTGTCTGTGAATGGGACAGAGAGTGTCTGAATGGGACAGAGAGTGTGTGAATGGGACAGAGTGTGTGTATGGGACAGAGTGTGTGTGAATGGGACAGAGTGTGTGTGAATGGGACAGAGTGTGTGCGAATGGGACAAAGTGTGTGTGTATGGGACAGAGAGGGTGTGTATGGGACAGAGTGTGTGTGAATGGGACAGAGTGTGTGTGAATGGGACAGAGTGTGTGAATGGGACAGAGTGTGTGAATGGGACAGGGAGTGTGTGAATGGGACAGAGAATGTGTGTATGGGACAGAGTGTGTGAATGGGACAGAGAGTGTGTGTATGGGACAGAGAGTGTGTGTATGGGACAGAAAGTGTGTGAAGGGGACAGAGAGTGTGTGAATGGGACAGAGAGTGTGTGTGAATGGGACAGAGTGTGTGTGAATGGGACAGAGAGTGTGTATGTGGGACAAAGAGTGTGAGTGTATGGGACAGAGAGTGTGTGAATGGGACAGAGAGTGTGTGAATGGGACAGAGTGTGTGTGTATGGGACAGAGAGTGTGTGAATGGGACAGAGAGTGTGTGAATGGTACAGAGTGTGTGAATGGGACAGCGTGTGTGTGTGAATGGGACAGAGAGTGTGTGTATGGGGCAGAGTATGTGAATAGGACAGAGTGTGTGTGAATGGGACGCAGTGTGTGTGAATGGGACACAGTGTGTGTGAATGGCACAGAGAGTGTGTCTGGGACAGAGTATGTGAATGGGACAGAGAGTGTGTGAATGGGACGCAGTGTGTGTATAAGACCATAAGACCATAAGACATAGGAGTGGAAGTAAGGCCATTCGGCCCATCGAGTCCACTCCGCCATTCAATCATGGCTGATGCGCATTTCAGCTCCACTTGCCAGCGTTCTCCCCGTAGCCCTTAATTCCTCTAGACAACAAGAACCTATCAATCTCGGCCTTGAAGACATTTAGCGTCCCGGCTTCCACTGCACTCCGTGGCAATGAATTCCACAGGCCCACCACTCTCTGGCTGAAGAAATGTCTCCGCATTTCCGTTCTGAAATGACCCCCTCTAATTCTAAGGCTGTGTCCACGGGTTCTAGTCTCCTCGCCTAACAGAAACAATTTTCTAGCATCCACCTTTTCAAAGCCATGTATTGTTTTGTACGTCTCTATTAGATCTCCCCTTAATCTTCTAAACTCCAACGAATACAATCCCAGTATCCTCAGCCGTTCCTCATATGCTAGACCTGTCATTCCAGGGATCATCCGTGTGAATCTCCGCTGGACACGTTCCAGTGCCAGTATGTCCTTCCTGAGGTGTGGGGACCAAAACTGGACACAGTACTCCAAATGGGGCCTAACCAGAGCTTTATAAAGTCTTAGTAGTACATCTCTGCTTTTATATTCCAACCCTCTTGAGATAATTGACAACATTGCATTCGCTTTCTTAATCACAGACTCAACCTGCATGTTTACCTTTAGAGAATCCTCGACTAGCACTCCCAGATCCCTTTGTGCTTTGGCTTTATTAAGTTTCTCACCATTTAGAAAGTAGTCCATTCCTATATTCTTTTTGCCAAAGTGCAAGACCTCGCACTTGCTCACGTTAAATTCCATCAGCCATTTCCTGGACCACTCTCCCAACCAGTCTAGATCCTTCTGTAGCCTCCCCACTTCCTCAGTACTACCTGCCTGTCTACCTAACTTTGTATCATCGGCAAACTTCGCTAGAATGCCCCCGGTCCCCGGTATGGGACAGCGTGTGTCTGTGAATGGGACAGAGAGTGTCTGAATGGGACAGAGAGGGTTTGAATGGGACAGAGAGTGTGAATGGGGCACAGTGTGTGTGAATGGGACAGAGAGTGTGTGAATGGGAAACTGTGTGTGAATGGGACAGAGAGTGTGTGTATGGGACAGAGAGTGTGTGTATGGGACAGAGAGTGTGTGTATGGGACAGAGTGTGTGTGAATGGGACAGAGTGTGTGTGAATGGGACAGAGAATGTGTGTATGGGACAGAGAGTGTGTGTATGGGACAGAGAGTGCGTGTATGGGACAGAGTGTGTGTGAATGGGACAGAGAGTGTGTGAATGGGACAGAGTGTGTGTGAATGGGACAGAGTGTGTGTGTATGGGACAGGGAGTGTGTGAATGGGACAGAGAGTGTGTGAATGGGACAGGGAGTGTGTGAATGGGACAGACAGTGTGTGTGAATGGGACAGAGAGTGTGTATGGGACAGAGAGTGTGTATGGGACAGAGAGTGTGAGTATGGGACAGAGAGTGTGTATGGGACAGAGCGTGTGTTTCTGGGACAGATTGTGTTTGTATGGGACAGGGAGTGTGTGAATGGGACACAGTGTGTGTGAATGGTACAGAGTGTGTGAATGGGACAGAGAGTTTGTGAATGGGACAGAGTGTGTGAATGGGACAGAGAGTGTGTGAATGGCACAGATTGTGTGAATGGGACAGAGAGTGTGGGAATGGGACAGTGTGTGTGTGAATGGGACAGAGTGTGTGTGAATGGGACAGAGTGTGTGTGAATGGGACAGAGTGTGTGTGTGAATGGGACAGTGTGTGTGAATAGGACAGTGTGTGTGAATGGGACAGAGAGTGTGTGTGAATGGGACAGTGTGTGTGAATGGGACAGAGAGTGTGTGTGAATGGGACAGTGTGTGTGAATGGGACAGAGAGTGTGTATGGGACAGTGTGTGTGTGAATGGGACAGAGAGTGTGTGAATGGGACAGTGTGTGTGTGAATAGGACAGAGTGTGTGTGAATGGGACAGAGTGTGTGTGTGAATGGGACAGAGTGTGTGAATGGGACAGAGAGTGTGTGTGAATGGGACAGAGAGTGTGTGTATGGGACAGAGTGTGTGTGTGAATGGGACAGTGTGTGTGAATAGGACAGTGTGTGTGAATGGGACAGAGAGTGTGTGTGAATGGGACAGAGTGTGTGTGTGAATGGGACAGAGAGTGTGTGTGAATGGGGCAGAGTGTGTGTGTGAATGGGACAGAGTGTGTGTAAATGGGACAGAGTGTGTGTGAATGGGACAGTGTGTGTGTGAATGGGACAGAGAGTGTGAAAGGGACAGAGAGTGTGAATGGGTCAGAGTGTGTGTGAATGGGACAGAGTGTGTGTGAATGGGACAGTGTGTGTGAATGGGACAGTGTGTGTGTATGACAGAGAGTGTGTGAGAGTGGGACAGTGTGTGTGTGAATGGGACAGAGTGTGTGTGAATGGGACAGAGATTGTGTGTATTGGATAGATACTGTGTGAATGGGACAGAGAGTGTGTGAATGGAACAGAGAGTGTGTGAATGGGACAGAGAGTGTGAATGGGACAGAGAGTGTGTGAATGGGACAGAGAGTGTGTGTGAATGGGACAGTGTGTGTGTGAATGGGACAGTGTGTGTGTGAATGGGACAGAGTGTGTGTGAATGGGTCAGAGTGTGTGTGAATGGGACAGAGTGTGTGTGAATGGGACAGAGATTGTGTGTGAATGGGACAGTGTGTGTGTGAATGGGACAGAGTGTGTGTGAATGGGACAGAGTGTGTGTGAATGGGACAGAGAGTGTGTGTGAATGGGACAGTGTGTGTGTGAATGGGACAGAGAGTGTGTGAATGGGACAGAGAGTGTGTGTGAATGGGACAGAGAGTGTGTGTGAATGGGACAGAGATTGTGTGTATTGGATAGAGACTGTGTGAATGGGACAGAGAGTGTGTGAATGGAACAGAGAGTGTGTGAATGGCACAGAGTGTGTGAATGGGACAGAGAGTGTGTGTGAATGGGACAGAGAGTGTGAACGGGACAGAGAGTGTGTGAATGGGACAGAGAGTGTGTGAATGGGACAGAGAGGGTGTGTATGGGATAGAGTGTGTGTGAATGGGACACAGTGTGTGTGAATGGGACTGAGAGTGTGTGTGAATGGGACAGTGTGTGTGTATGGGACAGAGAGTGTGTGAATGGGACAGAGAGGGTGTGTATAGGATAGAGTGTGTGTGAATGGGACACAGTGTGTGTGAATGGGACTGAGAGTGTGTGTGAATGGGACTGAGAATGTGTGTGAGTGGAAAAGACAGAGTGTGTGAATGGGACAGAGAGTGTGTGTATGGGACAGAGAGTGTGTGAATGGGACAGAGTGTGTGTGAATGGGACAGAGAGTGTGATGGGAGAGAGTGTGTGTGAATGGGACAGAGAGAGTGAAAGGGACAGAGAGTGTGAATGGGAGAGAGTGGGTGTGTATGGGACAGAGAGTGTGTGAATGGGACAGAGTGTGTGAAAGGGACAGAGTGTGTGTGAATGGGACAGAGAGTGTGTGAATGGGACAGAGAGTGTGTGTATGGGACAGAGAGTGTGTGAATGGGACAGACAGTGTGTGTGAATGGGACAGAGAGTGTGTATGGGACAGAGAGTGTGTATGGGACAGAGAGTGTGAGTATGGGACAGAGAGTGTGTATGGGACAGAGCGTGTGTTTCTGGGACAGATTGTGTTTGTATGGGACAGGGAGTGTGTGAATGGGACACAGTGTGTGTGAATGGTACAGAGTGTGTGAATGGGACAGAGAGTTTGTGAATGGGACAGAGTGTGTGAATGGGACAGAGAGTGTGTGAATGGCACAGATTGTGTGAATGGGACAGAGAGTGTGGGAATGGGACAGTGTGTGTGTGAATGGGACAGAGTGTGTGTGAATGGGACAGAGTGTGTGTGAATGGGACAGAGTGTGTGTGTGAATGGGACAGTGTGTGTGAATAGGACAGTGTGTGTGAATGGGACAGAGAGTGTGTGTGAATGGGACAGTGTGTGTGAATGGGACAGAGAGTGTGTGTGAATGGGACAGTGTGTGTGAATGGGACAGAGAGTGTGTATGGGACAGTGTGTGTGTGAATGGGACAGAGAGTGTGTGAATGGGACAGTGTGTGTGTGAATAGGACAGAGTGTGTGTGAATGGGACAGAGTGTGTGTGTGAATGGGACAGAGTGTGTGAATGGGACAGAGAGTGTGTGTGAATGGGACAGAGAGTGTGTGTATGGGACAGAGTGTGTGTGTGAATGGGACAGTGTGTGTGAATAGGACAGTGTGTGTGAATGGGACAGAGAGTGTGTGTGAATGGGACAGAGTGTGTGTGTGAATGGGACAGAGAGTGTGTGTGAATGGGACAGAGTGTGTGTGTGAATGGGACAGAGTGTGTGTGAATGGGACAGAGTGTGTGTGAATGGGACAGTGTGTGTGTGAATGGGACAGAGAGTGTGAAAGGGACAGAGAGTGTGAATGGGTCAGAGTGTGTGTGAATGGGACAGAGTGTGTGTGAATGGGACAGAGTGTGTGTGAATGGGACAGAAAGTGTGTGTGAATGGGACAGAGAGTGTGAACGGGACAGAGAGTGTGTGAATGGGACAGAGAGGGTGTGTATGGGATAGAGTGTGTGTGAATGGGACAGAGAGTGTGAATGGGAGAGAGTGGGTGTGTATGGGACAGAGAGTGTGAATGGGACAGAGAGTGTGTGAATGGGACAGAGTGTGTGAAAGGGACAGAGTGTGTGTGAATGGGACAGAGAGTGTGTGAATGGGACAGAGAGTGTGTGAATGGGACAGAGTGTGTGAAAGGGACAGAGAGTGTGTGTATGGGATAGAGAGTGTGTGAATGGGACAGATAGTGTGTGAATGGGACAGAGAGTGTGTGTGAATGGGACAGAAAGTGTCTGTGAATGGGACAGAGTGTGTGAAAGGGACAGAGAGTGTGTGTATGGGATAGAGAGTGTGTATGGGACAGAGAGTGTGTGAATGGGACAGAGAGTTTGTGAATGGGACAGAGAGTGTGTGTGAATGGGACAGAAAGTGTGTGTGAATGGGACAGAGAATGTGTGAATGGGACAGAGAGGGTGTGTATGGGACAGAGTGTGTGTGAATGGGACAGAGTGTGTGTGAATGGGACAGAGAATGTGTGAATGGGACAGAGTGTGTGAAAGGGACAGAGTGTGTGTGAATGGGACAGAGAATGTGTGAATGGGACAGAGTGTGTGAAAGGGACAGGGTGTGTGTATGGGACAGAGAGTGTGGGAATGGGACAGATAGTGTGTTTGAATGGGACAGAGAGTGTGTTTGAATGGGACAGAGAGTGTGTGTGAATGGGACAGATAGTGTGTGAATGGGACAGAGAGTGTGTGTGAATGGGACAGAGAGTGTGTTTGAATGGGACAGAGAGTTTGTGAATGGGACAGAGAGTGTGTGTGAATGGGACAGAAAGTGTGTGTGAATGGGACAGGGAGTGTGTGAATGGGACAGGGAGTGTGTTTGAATGGGACAGAGAGTTTGTGAATGGGACAGAGAGTGTGTTTGAATGGGACAGTGTGTGTGTGAATGGGACAGAGTGTGTGTGAATCGGACAGAGTGTGTGTGAATGGGACAGTGTGTGTGTATGGGACAGAGAGTGTGTGTATGGGACAGAGAGTGTGTGAATGGGACAGAGAGTGTGTGTATGGGACAGAGAGTGTGTGTATGGGACAGAGAGTGCGTGTATGGGACAGAGTGTGTGTGAATGGGACAGAGAGTGTGTGAATGGGACAGAGTGTGTGTGAATGGGACAGAGTGTGTGTGTATGGGACAGGGAGTGTGTGAATGGGACAGAGAGTGTGTGAATGGGACAGGGAGTGTGTGAATGGGACAGACAGTGTGTGTGAATGGGACAGAGAGTGTGTATGGGACAGAGAGTGTGTATGGGACAGAGAGTGTGAGTATGGGACAGAGAGTGTGTATGGGACAGAGCGTGTGTTTCTGGGACAGATTGTGTTTGTATGGGACAGGGAGTGTGTGAATGGGACACAGTGTGTGTGAATGGTACAGAGTGTGTGAATGGGACAGAGAGTTTGTGAATGGGACAGAGTGTGTGAATGGGACAGAGAGTGTGTGAATGGCACATATTGTGTGAATGGGACAGAGAGTGTGGGAATGGGACAGTGTGTGTGTGAATGGGACAGAGTGTGTGTGAATGGGACAGAGTGTGTGTGAATGGGACAGAGTGTGTGTGTGAATGGGACAGTGTGTGTGAATAGGACAGTGTGTGTGAATGGGACAGAGAGTGTGTGTGAATGGGACAGTGTGTGTGAATGGGACAGAGAGTGTGTGTGAATGGGACAGTGTGTGTGAATGGGACAGAGAGTGTGTATGGGACAGTGTGTGTGTGAATGGGACAGAGAGTGTGTGAATGGGACAGTGTGTGTGTGAATAGGACAGAGTGTGTGTGAATGTGACAGAGTGTGTGTGTGAATGGGACAGAGTGTGTGAATGGGACAGAGAGTGTGTGTGAATGGGACAGAGAGTGTGTGTATGGGACAGAGTGTGTGTGTGAATGGGACAGTGTGTGTGAATAGGACAGTGTGTGTGAATGGGACAGAGAGTGTGTGTGAATGGGACAGAGTGTGTGTGTGAATGGGACAGAGAGTGTGTGTGAATGGGACAGAGTGTGTGTGTGAATGGGACAGAGTGTGTGTGAATGGGACAGAGTGTGTGTGAATGGGACAGTGTGTGTGTGAATGGGACAGAGAGTGTGAAAGGGACAGAGAGTGTGAATGGGTCAGAGTGTGTGTGAATGGGACAGAGTGTGTGTGAATGGGACAGAGTGTGTGTGAATGGGACAGTGTGTGTGTATGGGACAGAGAGTGTGTGAGAGTGGGACAGTGTGTGTGTGAATGGGACAGAGTGTGTGTGAATGGGACAGAGATTGTGTGTATTGGATAGAGACTGTGTGAATGGGACAGAGAGTGTGTGAATGGAACAGAAAGTGTGTGAATGGTACAGAGAGTGTGAATGGGACAGAGAGTGTGTGAATGGGACAGAGAGTGTGTGTGAATGGGACAGTGTGTGTGTGAATGGGACAGTGTGTGTGTGAATGGGACAGAGTGTGTGTGAATGGGTCAGAGTGTGTGTGAATGGGACAGAGTGTGTGTGAATGGGACAGAGATTGTGTGTGAATGGGACAGTGTGTGTGTGAATGGGACAGAGTGTGTGTGAATGGGACAGAGTGTGTGTGAATGGGACAGAGAGTGTGTGTGAATGGGACAGTGTGTGTGTGAATGGGACAGAGAGTGTGTGAATGGGACAGAGAGTGTGTGTGAATGGGACAGAGAGTGTGTGTGAATGGGACAGAGATTGTGTGTATTGGATAGAGACTGTGTGAATGGGACAGAGAGTGTGTGAATGGAACAGAGAGTGTGTGAATGGCACAGAGTGTGTGAATGGGACAGAGAGTGTGTGTGAATGGGACAGAGAGTGTGAACGGGACAGAGAGTGTGTGAATGGGACAGAGAGTGTGTGAATGGGACAGAGAGGGTGTGTATGGGATAGAGTGTGTGTGAATGGGACACAGTGTGTGTGAATGGGACTGAGATTGTGTGTGAATGGGACAGTGTGTGTGTATGGGACAGAGAGTGTGTGAATGGGACAGAGAGGGTGTGTATGGGATAGAGTGTGTGTGAATGGGACACAGTGTGTGTGAATGGGACTGAGAGTGTGTGTGAATGGGACTGAGAATGTGTGTGAGTGGAAAAGACAGAGTGTGTGAATGGGACAGAGAGTGTGTGTATGGGACAGAGAGTGTGTGAATGGGACAGAGTGTGTGTGAATGGGACAGAGAGTGTGATGGGAGAGAGTGTGTGTGAATGGGACAGAGAGAGTGAAAGGGACAGAGAGTGTGAATGGGAGAGAGTGGGTGTGTATGGGACAGAGAGTGTGTGAATGGGACAGAGTGTGTGAAAGGGACAGAGTGTGTGTGAATGGGACAGAGAGTGTGTGAATGGGACAGAGAGTGTGTGTATGGGACAGAGAGTGTGTGAATGGGACAGAGTGTGTGTGAATGGGACAGAGTGTGTGTGAATGGGACAGAGAGTGTGTGAATGGGACAGAGAGGGTGTGTGAATGGGACAGAAAGTGTGTGTGAATGGGACAGAGAATGTGTGAATGGGACAGAGAGGGTGTGTATGGGACAGAGTGTGTGTGAATGGGACAGAGTGTGTGTGAATGGGACAGAGAATGTGTGAATGGGACAGAGTGTGTGAAAGGGACAGAGTGTGTGTGAATGGGACAGAGAATGTGTGAATGGGACAGAGTGTGTGAAAGGGACAGGGTGTGTGTATGGGACAGAGAGTGTGGGAATGGGACAGATAGTGTGTTTGAATGGGACAGAGAGTGTGTTTGAATGGGACAGAGAGTGTGTGTGAATGGGACAGATAGTGTGTGAATGGGACAGAGAGTGTGTGTGAATGGGACAGAGAGTGTGTTTGAATGGGACAGAGAGTTTGTGAATGGGACAGAGAGTGTGTGTGAATGGGACAGAAAGTGTGTGTGAATGGGACAGGGAGTGTGTGAATGGGACAGGGAGTGTGTTTGAATGGGACAGAGAGTTTGTGAATGGGACAGAGAGTGTGTTTGAATGGGACAGTGTGTGTGTGAATGGGACAGAGTGTGTGTGAATCGGACAGAGTGTGTGTGAATGGGACAGTGTGTGTGTATGGGACAGAGAGTGTGTGTATGGGACAGAGAGTGTGTGAATGGGACAGAGAGTGTGTGTATGGGACAGAGAGTGTGTGTATGGGACAGAGAGTGCGTGTATGGGACAGAGTGTGTGTGAATGGGACAGAGAGTGTGTGAATGGGACAGAGTGTGTGTGAATGGGACAGAGTGTGTGTGTATGGGACAGGGAGTGTGTGAATGGGACAGAGAGTGTGTGAATGGGACAGGGAGTGTGTGAATGGGACAGACAGTGTGTGTGAATGGGACAGAGAGTGTGTATGGGACAGAGAGTGTGTATGGGACAGAGAGTGTGAGTATGGGACAGAGAGTGTGTATGGGACAGAGCGTGTGTTTCTGGGACAGATTGTGTGTGTATGGGACAGGGAGTGTGTGAATGGGACAGAGAGTGTGTGAATGGGACAGGGAGTGTGTGAATGGGACAGACAGTGTGTGTGAATGGTACAGAGTGTGTGAATGGGACAGAGAGTGTGTATGGGACAGAGAGTGTGTGAATGGGACAGAGAGTGTGTGAGTGGCACATATTGTGTGAATGGGACAGAGAGTGTGGGAATGGGACAGTGTGTGTGTGAATGGGACAGAGTGTGTGTGAATGGGACAGAGTGTGTGTGAATGGGACAGAGTGTGTGTGTGAATGGGACAGTGTGTGTGAATAGGACAGTGTGTGTGAATGGGACAGAGAGTGTGTGTGAATGGGACAGTGTGTGTGAATGGGACAGAGAGTGTGTGTGAATGGGACAGTGTGTGTGAATGGGACAGAGAGTGTGTATGGGACAGTGTGTGTGTGAATGGGACAGAGAGTGTGTGAATGGGACAGTGTGTGTGTGAATAGGACAGAGTGTGTGTGAATGGGACAGAGTGTGTGTGTGAATGGGACAGAGTGTGTGAATGGGACAGAGAGTGTGTGTGAATGGGACAGAGAGTGTGTGTATGGGACAGAGTGTGTGTGTGAATGGGACAGTGTGTGTGAATAGGACAGTGTGTGTGAATGGGACAGAGAGTGTGTGTGAATGGGACAGAGTGTGTGTGTGAATGGGACAGAGAGTGTGTGTGAATGGGACAGAGTGTGTGTGTGAATTGGACAGAGTGTGTGTGAATGGGACAGAGTGTGTGTGAATGGGACAGTGTGTGTGTGAATGGGACAGAGAGTGTGAAAGGGACAGAGAGTGTGAATGGGTCAGAGTGTGTGTGAATGGGACAGAGTGTGTGTGAATGGGACAGAGTGTGTGTGAATGGGACAGTGTGTGTGTATGGGACAGAGAGTGTGTGAGAGTGGGACAGTGTGTGTGTGAATGGGACAGAGTGTGTGTGAATGGGACAGAGATTGTGTGTATTGGATAGAGACTGTGTGAATGGGACAGAGAGTGTGTGAATGGAACAGAAAGTGTGTGAATGGGACAGAGAGTGTGAATGGGACAGAGAGTGTGTGAATGGGACAGAGAGTGTGTGTGAATGGGACAGTGTGTGTGTGAATGGGACAGTGTGTGTGTGAATGGGACAGAGTGTGTGTGAATGGGTCAGAGTGTGTGTGAATGGGACAGAGTGTGTGTGAATGGGACAGAGATTGTGTGTGAATGGGACAGTGTGTGTGTGAATGGGACAGAGTGTGTGTGAATGGGACAGAGTGTGTGTGAATGGGACAGAGAGTGTGTGTGAATGGGACAGTGTGTGTGTGAATGGGACAGAGGAGTGTGTGAATGGGACAGAGAGTGTGTGTGAATGGGACAGAGAGTGTGTGTGAATGGGACAGAGATTGTGTGTATTGGATAGAGACTGTGTGAATGGGACAGAGAGTGTGTGAATGGAACAGAGAGTGTGTGAATGGCACAGAGTGTGTGAATGGGACAGAGAGTGTGTGTGAATGGGACAGAGAGTGTGAACGGGACAGAGAGTGTGTGAATGGGACAGAGAGTGTGTGAATGGGACAGAGAGGGTGTGTATGGGATAGAGTGTGTGTGAATGGGACACAGTGTGTGTGAATGGGACTGAGAGTGTGTGTGAATGGGACAGTGTGTGTGTATGGGACAGAGAGTGTGTGAATGGGACAGAGAGGGTGTGTATGGGATAGAGTGTGTGTGAATGGGACACAGTGTGTGTGAATGGGACTGAGAGTGTGTGTGAATGGGACTGAGAATGTGTGTGAGTGGAAAAGACAGAGTGTGTGAATGGGACAGAGAGTGTGTGTATGGGACAGAGAGTGTGTGAATGGGACAGAGTGTGTGTGAATGGGACAGAGAGTGTGATGGGAGAGAGTGTGTGTGAATGGGACAGAGAGAGTGAAAGGGACAGAGAGTGTGAATGGGAGAGAGTGGGTGTGTATGGGACAGAGAGTGTGTGAATGGGACAGAGTGTGTGAAAGGGACAGAGTGTGTGTGAATGGGACAGAGAGTGTGTGAATGGGACAGAGAGTGTGTGTATGGGACAGAGAGTGTGTGAATGGGACAGAGTGTGTGTGAATGGGACAGAGTGTGTGTGAATGGGACAGAGAGTGTGTGAATGGGACAGAGAGGGTGTGTGAATGGGACAGAAAGTGTGTGTGAATGGGACAGAGAATGTGTGAATGGGACAGAGAGGGTGTGTATGGGACAGAGTGTGTGTGAATGGGACAGAGTGTGTGTGAATGGGACAGAGAATGTGTGAATGGGACAGAGTGTGTGAAAGGGACAGAGTGTGTGTGAATGGGACAGAGAATGTGTGAATGGGACAGAGTGTGTGAAAGGGACAGAGTGTGTGTATGGGACAGAGAGTGTGGGAATGGGACAGATAGTGTGTTTGAATGGGACAGAGAGTGTGTTTGAATGGGACAGAGAGTGTGTGTGAATGGGACAGATAGTGTGTGAATGGGACAGAGAGTGTGTGTGAATGGGACAGAGAGTGTGTTTGAATGGGACAGAGAGTTTGTGAATGGGACAGAGAGTGTGTGTGAATGGGACTGAAAGTGTGTGTGAATGGGACTGGGAGTGTGTGAATGGGACAGGGAGTGTGTTTGAATGGGACAGAGAGTTTGTGAATGGGACAGAGAGTGTGTTTGAATGGGACAGTGTGTGTGTGAATGGGACAGAGTGTGTGTGAATGGGACAGAGTGTGTGTGAATGGGACAGTGTGTGTGTATGGGACAGAGAGTGTGTGTATGGGACAGAGAGTGTGTGAATGGGACAGAGAGTGTGTGTATGGGACAGAGAGTGTGTGTATGGGACAGAGAGTGCGTGTATGGGACAGAGTGTGTGTGAATGGGACAGAGAGTGTGTGAATGGGACAGAGTGTGTGTGAATGGGACAGAGTGTGTGTGTATGGGACAGGGAGTGTGTGAATGGGACAGAGAGTGTGTGAATGGGACAGGGAGTGTGTGAATGGGACAGACAGTGTGTGTGAATGGGACAGAGAGTGTGTATGGGACAGAGAGTGTGTCTGGGACAGAGAGTGTGAGTATGGGACAGAGAGTGTGTATGGGACAGAGCGTGTGTTTCTGGGACAGATTGTGTTTGTATGGGACAGGGAGTGTGTGAATGGGACACAGTGTGTGTGAATGGTACAGAGTGTGTGAATGGGACAGAGAGTGTGTGAATGGCACATATTGTGTGAATGGGACAGAGAGTGTGGGAATGGGACAGTGTGTGTGTGAATGGGACAGAGTGTGTGTGAATGGGACAGAGTGTGTGTGAATGGGACAGAGTGTGTGTGTGAATGGGACAGTGTGTGTGAATAGGACAGTGTGTGTGAATGGGACAGAGTGTGTGTGAATGGGACAGTGTGTGTGAATGGGACAGAGAGTGTGTGTGAATGGGACAGTGTGTGTGAATGGGACAGAGAGTGTGTATGGGACAGTGTGTGTGTGAATGGGACAGAGAGTGTGTGAATGGGACAGAGTGTGTGTGTGAATGGGACAGAGTGTGTGAATGGGACAGAGAGTGTGTGTGAATGGGACAGAGAGTGTGTGTATGGGACAGAGTGTGTGTGTGAATGGGACAGTGTGTGTGAATAGGACAGTGTGTGTGAATGGGACAGAGAGTGTGTGTGAATGGGACAGAGTGTGTGTGTGAATGGGACAGAGAGTGTGTGTGAATGGGACAGAGTGTGTGTGAATGGGACAGAGTGTGTGTGAATGGGACAGTGTGTGTGTGAATGGGACAGAGAGTGTGAAAGGGACAGAGAGTGTGAATGGGTCAGAGTGTGTGTGAATGGGACAGAGTGTGTGTGAATGGGACAGAGTGTGTGTGAATGGGACAGTGTGTGTGTATGGGACAGAGAGTGTGTGAGAGTGGGACAGTGTGTGTGTGAATGGGACAGAGTGTGTGTGAATGGGACAGAGATTGTGTGTATTGGATAGAGACTGTGTGAATGGGACAGAGTGTGTGAATGGAACAGAGAGTGTGTGAATGGGACAGAGAGTGTGAATGGGACAGAGAGTGTGTGAATGGGACAGAGAGTGTGTGTGAATGGGACAGTGTGTGTGTGAATGGGACAGTGTGTGTGTGTGAATGGGACAGAGTGTGTGTGAATGGGTCAGAGTGTGTGTGAATGGGACAGAGTGTGTGTGAATGGGACAGAGATTGTGTGTGAATAGAACAGTGTGTGTGTGAATGGGACAGAGTGTGTGTGAATGGGACAGAGTGTGTGTGAATGGGACAGAGAGTGTGTGTGAATGGGACAGTGTGTGTGTGAATGGGACAGAGAGTGTGTGAATGGGACAGAGAGTGTGTGTGAATGGGACAGAGAGTGTGTGTGAATGGGACAGAGATTGTTTGTATTGGATAGAGACTGTGTGAATGGGACAGAGAGTGTGTGAATGGAACAGAGAGTGTGTGAATGGCACAGAGTGTGTGAATGGGACAGAGAGTGTGTGTGAATGGGACAGAGAGTGTGAACGGGACAGAGAGTGTGTGAATGGGACAGAGAGTGTGTGAATGGGACAGAGAGGGTGTGTATGGGATAGAGTGTGTGTGAATGGGACACAGTGTGTGTGAATGGGACTGAGAGTGTGTGTGAATGGGACTGAGAATGTGTGTGAGTGGAAAAGACAGAGTGTGTGAATGGGACAGAGAGTGTGTGTATGGGACAGAGAGTGTGTGAATGGGACAGAGTGTGTGTGAATGGGACAGAGAGTGTGATGGGAGAGAGTGTGTGTGAATGGGACAGAGAGAGTGAAAGGGACAGAGAGTGTGAATGGGAGAGAGTGGGTGTGTATGGGACAGAGAGTGTGTGAATGGGACAGAGTGTGTGAAAGGGACAGAGTGTGTGTGAATGGGACAGAGAGTGTGTGAATGGGACAGAGAGTGTGTGTATGGGACAGAGAGTGTGTGAATGGGACAGAGTGTGTGTGAATGGGACAGAGTGTGTGTGAATGGGACAGAGTGTGTGTGAATGGGACAGAGAGTGTGTGTGAATGGGACAGAAAGTGTCTGTGAATGGGACAGAGTGTGTGAAAGGGACAGAGAGTGTGTGTATGGGATAGAGAGTGTGTATGGGACAGAGAGTGTGTGAATGGGACAGAGAGTTTGTGAATGGGACAGAGAGTGTGTGTGAATGGGACAGAAAGTGTGTGTGAATGGGACAGAGAATGTGTGAATGGGACAGAGAGGGTGTGTATGGGACAGAGTGTGTGTGAATGGGACAGAGTGTGTGTGAATGGGACAGAGAATGTGTGAATGGGACAGAGTGTGTGAAAGGGACAGAGTGTGTGTGAATGGGACAGAGAATGTGTGAATGGGACAGAGTGTGTGAAAGGGACAGAGTGTGTGTATGGGACAGAGAGTGTGGGAATGGGACAGATAGTGTGTTTGAATGGGACAGAGAGTGTGTTTGAATGGGACAGAGAGTGTGTGTGAATGGGACAGATAGTGTGTGAATGGGACAGAGAGTGTGTGTGAATGGGACAGAGAGTGTGTTTGAATGGGACAGAGAGTTTGTGAATGGGACAGAGAGTGTGTGTGAATGGGACAGAAAGTGTGTGTGAATGGGACAGGGAGTGTGTGAATGGGACAGGGAGTGTGTTTGAATGGGACAGAGAGTTTGTGAATGGGACAGAGAGTGTGTGTGAATGGGACAGTGTGTGTGTGAATGGGACAGAGTGTGTGTGAATGGGACAGAGTGTGTGTGAATGGGACAGTGTGTGTGTATGGGACAGAGACTGTGTGAGAGTGGGACAGTGTGTGTGTGAATGGGACAGAGTGTGTGTGAATGGGACAGAGAGTGTGTGAATGGAACAGAGAGTGTGTGAATGGGACAGAGAGTGTGAATGGGACAGAGAGTGTGTGAATGGGACAGAGAGTGTGTGAATGTGACAGAGAGTGTGTGAATGGGACAGAGTGTGTGTGAATGGGACAGAGAGTGTGTGTGAATGGGACAGTGTGTGTGTGAATGGGACAGAGTGTGTGTGAATGGGACAGAGTGTGTGTGAATGGGTCAGAGTGTGTGTGAATGGGACAGAGTGTGTGTGAATGGGACAGAGATTGTGTGTGAATGGGACAGTGTGTGTGTGAATGGGACAGAGAGTGTGAACGGGACAGAGAGTGTGTGAATGGGACAGAGAGTGTGTGAATGGGACAGAGAGGGTGTGTATGGGATAGAGTGTGTGTGAATGGGACACAGTGTGTGTGAATGGGACTGAGAGTGTGTGTGAATGGGACTGAGAGTGTGTGTGAGTGGAAAAGACAGAGTGTGTGAATGGGACAGAGAGTGTGTGTATGGGACAGAGAGTGTGTGAATGGGACAGAGTGTGTGTGAATGGGACAGAGTGTGCGTGAATGGGACAGAGAGGGTGTGTATGGGATAGAGTGTGTGTGAATGGGACAGAGAGTGTGTGTGAATGGGACAGAGAGTGTGTGTGAATGGGACAGAGAGTGTGAACGGGACAGAGAGTGTGTGAATGGGACAGAAAGGGTGTGTATGGGATAGAGTGTGTGTGAATGGGACACAGTGTGTGTGAATGGGACAGAGAGTGTGTGTGAATGGGACAGAGAGTGTGTATGGGACAGAGAGTGTGTGAATGGCACAGACTGTGTGAATGGGACAGAGAGTGTGTGAATGGGACAGAGAGGGTGTGTATGGGATAGAGTGTGTGTGAATGGGACAGAGAGTGTGATGGGAGAGAGTGTGTGTGAATGGGACAGAGAGAGTGAAAGGGACAGAGAGTGTGAATGGGAGAGAGTGGGTGTGTATGGGACAGAGAGTGTGAATGGGACAGAGAGTGTGTGAATGGGACAGAGTGTGTGAATGGGACAGAGTGTGTGTGAATGGGACAGAGAGTGTGTGAATGGGACAGAGTGTGTGAAAGGGACAGAGAGTGTGTGTATGGGATAGAGAGTGTGTGAATGGGACAGATAGTGTGTGAATGGGACAGAGAGTGTGTGTGAATGGGACAGAAAGTGTGAAAGGGACAGAGAGTGTGTGTATGGGATAGAGAGTGTGTGAATGGGACAGATAGTGTGTGAATGGGATAGAGAGTGTGTGTGAATGGGATAGAGTGTGTGAAAGAGACAGAGAGTGTGTGTATGGGATAGAGAGTGTGTATGGGACAGAGAGTGTGTGAATGGGACAGAGAGTTTGTGAATGGGACAGAGAGTGTGTGTGAATGGGACAGAAAGTGTGTGTGAATGGGACAGAGAGTGTGTGTATGGGACAGAGTGTGTGTGAATGGGACAGAGAATGTGTGAATGGGACAGAGAGGGTGTGTATGGGACAGAGTGTGTGTGAATGGGACAGAGTGTGTGTGAATGGGACAGAGAATGTGTGAATGGGACAGAGTGTGTGTGAATGGGACAGAGAATGTGTGAATGGGACAGAGTGTGTGAAAGGGACAGAGTGTGTGTGAATGGGACAGAGAATGTGTGAATGGGACAGAGTGTGTGAAAGGGACAGAGTGTGTGTATGGGACAGAGAGTGTGGGAATGGGACAGATAGTGTGTTTGAATGGGACAGAGAGTGTGTTTGAATGGGACAGAGAGTGTGTGTGAATGGGACAGATAGTGTGTGAATGGGACAGAGAGTGTGTGTGAATGGGACAGAGAGTGTGTTTGAATGGGACAGAGAGTTTGTGAATGGGACAGAGAGTGTGTGTGAATGGGACAGAAAGTGTGTGTGAATGGGACAGGGAGTGTGTGAATGGGACAGAGAGTGTGTATGGGACAGTGTGTGTGTGAATGGGACAGAGAGTGTGTGAATGGGACAGTGTGTGTGTGAATAGGACAGAGTGTGTGTGAATGGGACAGAGTGTGTGTGTGAATGGGACAGAGTGTGTGAATGGGACAGAGAGTGTGTGTGAATGGGACAGAGAGTGCGTGTATGGGACAGAGTGTGTGTGTGAATGGGACAGTGTGTGTGAATAGGACAGTGTGTGTGAATGGGACAGAGAGTGTGTGTGAATGGGACAGAGTGTGTGTGTGAATGGGACAGAGTGTGTGTGAATGGGACAGAGTGTGTGTGAATGGGACAGTGTGTGTGTGAATGGGACAGAGAGTGTGAAAGGGACAGAGAGTGTGAATGGGTCAGAGTGTGTGTGAATGGGACAGAGTGTGTGTGAATGGGACAGAGTGTGTGTGAATGGGACAGTGTGTGTGTATGGGACAGAGAGTGTGTGAGAGTGGGACAGTGTGTGTGTGAATGGGACAGAGATTGTGTGTATTGGATAGAGACTGTGTGAATGGGACAGAGAGTGTGTGAATGGAACAGAGAGTGTGTGAATGGGACAGAGAGTGTGAATGGGACAGAGAGTGTGTGAATGGGACAGAGAGTGTGTGAATGGGACAGAGAGTGTGTGTGAATGGGACAGAGAGTGTGTGTATGGGACAGAGTGTGTGTGAATGGGACAGAGTGTGTGTGAATGGGACAGAGAGTGTGTGAATTGGTCAGAGTGTGTGTGAATTGGACAGAGAGTGTGTGTGAATGGGACAGTGTGTGTGTGAATGGGACAGAGTGTGT
This sequence comes from Chiloscyllium punctatum, assembly GCF_047496795.1. Classification (NCBI taxonomy): domain Eukaryota; kingdom Metazoa; phylum Chordata; class Chondrichthyes; order Orectolobiformes; family Hemiscylliidae; genus Chiloscyllium; species Chiloscyllium punctatum. The sequence goes on along the minus strand of NC_092791.1, from coordinate 18,912,334 downwards.
GTGAATGGGACAGAGTGTGTGTGAATGGGACAGAGAGTGTGTGTGAATGGGACAGTGTGTGTGTGAATGGGACAGAGAGTGTGTGAATGGGACAGAGAGTGTGTGTGAATGGGACAGAGAGTGTGTGTGAATGGGACAGAGATTGTGTGTATTGGATAGAGACTGTGTGAATGGGACAGAGAGTGTGTGAATGGAACAGAGAGTGTGTGAATGGCACAGAGTGTGTGAATGGGACAGAGAGTGTGTGTGAATGGGACAGAGAGTGTGAACGGGACAGAGAGTGTGTGAATGGGACAGAGAGTGTGTGAATGGGACAGAGAGGGTGTGTATGGGATAGAGTGTGTGTGAATGGGACACAGTGTGTGTGAATGGGACTGAGAGTGTGTGTGAATGGGACTGAGAGTGTGTGTGAGTGGAAAAGACAGAGTGTGTGAATAGGACAGAGAGTGTGTGTATGGGACAGAGAGTGTGTGAATGGGACAGAGTGCGTGTGAATGGGACAGAGTGTGTGTGAATGGGACAGAGAGGGTGTGTATGGGATAGAGTGTGTGTGAATGGGACAGAGAGTGTGTGTGAATGGGACAGACAGTGTGTGTGAATGGGACAGAAAGTGTGTGTGAATGGGACAGAGTGTGTGTGAATGGGACAGAGAGTGTGTGAATGGGACAGAGAGTGTGTGAATGGGACAGATGGTGTGTGAATGGGACAGAGAGTGTGTGTGAATGGGACAGAAAGTGTGTGTGAATGGGACAGAGTGTGTGAAAGGGACAGAGAGTGTGTGTATGGGATAGAGAGTGTGTATGGGACAGAGAGTGTGTGAATGGGACAGAGAGTTTGTGAATGGGACAGAGAGTGTGTGTGAATGGGACAGAAAGTGTGTGTGAATGGGACAGAGAGTGTGTGTATGGGACAGAGAGTGTGTGTATGGGACAGAGTGTGTGTGAATGGGACAGAGAATGTGTGAATGGGACAGAGAGGGTGTGTATGGGACAGAGTGTGTGTGAATGGGACAGAGTGTGTGTGAATGGGACAGAGAATGTGTGAATGGGACAGAGTGTGTGAAAGGGACAGAGAGTGTGTGTGAATGGGACAGAGAGTGTGAACGGGACAGAGAGTGTGTGAATGGGACAGAGAGTGTGTGAATGGGACAGAGAGGGTGTGTATGGGATAGAGTGTGTGTGAATGGGACACAGTGTGTGTGAATGGGACTGAGAGTGTGTGTGAATGGGACTGAGAATGTGTGTGAGTGGAAAAGACAGAGTGTGTGAATGGGACAGAGAGTGTGTGTATGGGACAGAGAGTGTGTGAATGGGACAGAGTGTGTGTGAATGGGACAGAGAGTGTGATGGGAGAGAGTGTGTGTGAATGGGACAGAGAGAGTGAAAGGGACAGAGAGTGTGAATGGGAGAGAGTGGGTGTGTATGGGACAGAGAGTGTGTGAATGGGACAGAGTGTGTGAAAGGGACAGAGTGTGTGTGAATGGGACAGAGAGTGTGTGAATGGGACAGAGAGTGTGTGTATGGGACAGAGAGTGTGTGAATGGGACAGAGTGTGTGTGAATGGGACAGAGTGTGTGTGAATGGGACAGAGTGTGTGTGAATGGGACAGAGAGTGTGTGTGAATGGGACAGAAAGTGTCTGTGAATGGGACAGAGTGTGTGAAAGGGACAGAGAGTGTGTGTATGGGATAGAGAGTGTGTATGGGACAGAGAGTGTGTGAATGGGACAGAGAGTTTGTGAATGGGACAGAGAGTGTGTGTGAATGGGACAGAAAGTGTGTGTGAATGGGACAGAGAATGTGTGAATGGGACAGAGAGGGTGTGTATGGGACAGAGTGTGTGTGAATGGGACAGAGTGTGTGTGAATGGGACAGAGAATGTGTGAATGGGACAGAGTGTGTGAAAGGGACAGAGTGTGTGTGAATGGGACAGAGAATGTGTGAATGGGACAGAGTGTGTGAAAGGGACAGAGTGTGTGTATGGGACAGAGAGTGTGGGAATGGGACAGATAGTGTGTTTGAATGGGACAGAGAGTGTGTTTGAATGGGACAGAGAGTGTGTGTGAATGGGACAGATAGTGTGTGAATGGGACAGAGAGTGTGTGTGAATGGGACAGAGAGTGTGTTTGAATGGGACAGAGAGTTTGTGAATGGGACAGAGAGTGTGTGTGAATGGGACAGAAAGTGTGTGTGAATGGGACAGGGAGTGTGTGAATGGGACAGGGAGTGTGTTTGAATGGGACAGAGAGTTTGTGAATGGGACAGAGAGTGTGTGTGAATGGGACAGTGTGTGTGTGAATGGGACAGAGTGTGTGTGAATGGGACAGAGTGTGTGTGAATGGGACAGTGTGTGTGTATGGGACAGAGACTGTGTGAGAGTGGGACAGTGTGTGTGTGAATGGGACAGAGTGTGTGTGAATGGGACAGAGAGTGTGTGAATGGAACAGAGAGTGTGTGAATGGGACAGAGAGTGTGAATGGGACAGAGAGTGTGTGAATGGGACAGAGAGTGTGTGAATGTGACAGAGAGTGTGTGAATGGGACAGAGTGTGTGTGAATGGGACAGAGAGTGTGTGTGAATGGGACAGTGTGTGTGTGAATGGGACAGAGTGTGTGTGAATGGGACAGAGTGTGTGTGAATGGGTCAGAGTGTGTGTGAATGGGACAGAGTGTGTGTGAATGGGACAGAGATTGTGTGTGAATGGGACAGTGTGTGTGTGAATGGGACAGAGAGTGTGAACGGGACAGAGAGTGTGTGAATGGGACAGAGAGTGTGTGAATGGGACAGAGAGGGTGTGTATGGGATAGAGTGTGTGTGAATGGGACACAGTGTGTGTGAATGGGACTGAGAGTGTGTGTGAATGGGACTGAGAGTGTGTGTGAGTGGAAAAGACAGAGTGTGTGAATGGGACAGAGAGTGTGTGTATGGGACAGAGAGTGTGTGAATGGGACAGAGTGTGTGTGAATGGGACAGAGTGTGTGTGAATGGGACAGAGAGGGTGTGTATGGGATAGAGTGTGTGTGAATGGGACAGAGAGTGTGTGTGAATGGGACAGAGAGTGTGTGTGAATGGGACAGAGAGTGTGAACGGGACAGAGAGTGTGTGAATGGGACAGAAAGGGTGTGTATGGGATAGAGTGTGTGTGAATGGGACACAGTGTGTGTGAATGGGACAGAGAGTGTGTGTGAATGGGACAGAGAGTGTGTATGGGACAGAGAGTGTGTGAATGGCACAGACTGTGTGAATGGGACAGAGAGTGTGTGAATGGGACAGAGAGGGTGTGTATGGGATAGAGTGTGTGTGAATGGGACAGAGAGTGTGATGGGAGAGAGTGTGTGTGAATGGGACAGAGAGAGTGAAAGGGACAGAGAGTGTGAATGGGAGAGAGTGGGTGTGTATGGGACAGAGAGTGTGAATGGGACAGAGAGTGTGTGAATGGGACAGAGTGTGTGAATGGGACAGAGTGTGTGTGAATGGGACAGAGAGTGTGTGAATGGGACAGAGTGTGTGAAAGGGACAGAGAGTGTGTGTATGGGATAGAGAGTGTGTGAATGGGACAGATAGTGTGTGAATGGGACAGAGAGTGTGTGTGAATGGGACAGAAAGTGTGAAAGGGACAGAGAGTGTGTGTATGGGATAGAGAGTGTGTGAATGGGACAGATAGTGTGTGAATGGGATAGAGAGTGTGTGTGAATGGGATAGAGTGTGTGAAAGAGACAGAGAGTGTGTGTATGGGATAGAGAGTGTGTATGGGACAGAGAGTGTGTGAATGGGACAGAGAGTTTGTGAATGGGACAGAGAGTGTGTGTGAATGGGACAGAAAGTGTGTGTGAATGGGACAGAGAGTGTGTGTATGGGACAGAGTGTGTGTGAATGGGACAGAGAATGTGTGAATGGGACAGAGAGGGTGTGTATGGGACAGAGTGTGTGTGAATGGGACAGAGTGTGTGTGAATGGGACAGAGAATGTGTGAATGGGACAGAGTGTGTGTGAATGGGACAGAGAATGTGTGAATGGGACAGAGTGTGTGAAAGGGACAGAGTGTGTGTGAATGGGACAGAGAATGTGTGAATGGGACAGAGTGTGTGAAAGGGACAGAGTGTGTGTATGGGACAGAGAGTGTGGGAATGGGACAGATAGTGTGTTTGAATGGGACAGAGAGTGTGTTTGAATGGGACAGAGAGTGTGTGTGAATGGGACAGATAGTGTGTGAATGGGACAGAGAGTGTGTGTGAATGGGACAGAGAGTGTGTTTGAATGGGACAGAGAGTTTGTGAATGGGACAGAGAGTGTGTGTGAATGGGACAGAAAGTGTGTGTGAATGGGACAGGGAGTGTGTGAATGGGACAGAGAGTGTGTATGGGACAGTGTGTGTGTGAATGGGACAGAGAGTGTGTGAATGGGACAGTGTGTGTGTGAATAGGACAGAGTGTGTGTGAATGGGACAGAGTGTGTGTGTGAATGGGACAGAGTGTGTGAATGGGACAGAGAGTGTGTGTGAATGGGACAGAGAGTGCGTGTATGGGACAGAGTGTGTGTGTGAATGGGACAGTGTGTGTGAATAGGACAGTGTGTGTGAATGGGACAGAGAGTGTGTGTGAATGGGACAGAGTGTGTGTGTGAATGGGACAGAGTGTGTGTGAATGGGACAGAGTGTGTGTGAATGGGACAGTGTGTGTGTGAATGGGACAGAGAGTGTGAAAGGGACAGAGAGTGTGAATGGGTCAGAGTGTGTGTGAATGGGACAGAGTGTGTGTGAATGGGACAGAGTGTGTGTGAATGGGACAGTGTGTGTGTATGGGACAGAGAGTGTGTGAGAGTGGGACAGTGTGTGTGTGAATGGGACAGAGATTGTGTGTATTGGATAGAGACTGTGTGAATGGGACAGAGAGTGTGTGAATGGAACAGAGAGTGTGTGAATGGGACAGAGAGTGTGAATGGGACAGAGAGTGTGTGAATGGGACAGAGAGTGTGTGAATGGGACAGAGAGTGTGTGTGAATGGGACAGAGAGTGTGTGTATGGGACAGAGTGTGTGTGAATGGGACAGAGTGTGTGTGAATGGGACAGAGAGTGTGTGAATTGGTCAGAGTGTGTGTGAATTGGACAGAGAGTGTGTGTGAATGGGACAGTGTGTGTGTGAATGGGACAGAGTGTGTGTGAATGGGACAGAGTGTGTGTGAATGGGACAGAGAGTGTGTGTGAATGGGACAGTGTGTGTGTGAATGGGACAGAGAGTGTGTGAATGGGACAGAGAGTGTGTGTGAATGGGACAGAGAGTGTGTGTGAATGGGACAGAGATTGTGTGTATTGGATAGAGACTGTGTGAATGGGACAGAGAGTGTGTGAATGGAACAGAGAGTGTGTGAATGGCACAGAGTGTGTGAATGGGACAGAGAGTGTGTGTGAATGGGACAGAGAGTGTGAACGGGACAGAGAGTGTGTGAATGGGACAGAGAGTGTGTGAATGGGACAGAGAGGGTGTGTATGGGATAGAGTGTGTGTGAATGGGACACAGTGTGTGTGAATGGGACTGAGAGTGTGTGTGAATGGGACTGAGAGTGTGTGTGAGTGGAAAAGACAGAGTGTGTGAATAGGACAGAGAGTGTGTGTATGGGACAGAGAGTGTGTGAATGGGACAGAGTGCGTGTGAATGGGACAGAGTGTGTGTGAATGGGACAGAGAGGGTGTGTATGGGATAGAGTGTGTGTGAATGGGACAGAGAGTGTGTGTGAATGGGACAGACAGTGTGTGTGAATGGGACAGAAAGTGTGTGTGAATGGGACAGAGTGTGTGTGAATGGGACAGAGAGTGTGTGAATGGGACAGAGAGTGTGTGAATGGGACAGATGGTGTGTGAATGGGACAGAGAGTGTGTGTGAATGGGACAGAAAGTGTGTGTGAATGGGACAGAGTGTGTGAAAGGGACAGAGAGTGTGTGTATGGGATAGAGAGTGTGTATGGGACAGAGAGTGTGTGAATGGGACAGAGAGTTTGTGAATGGGACAGAGAGTGTGTGTGAATGGGACAGAAAGTGTGTGTGAATGGGACAGAGAGTGTGTGTATGGGACAGAGAGTGTGTGTATGGGACAGAGTGTGTGTGAATGGGACAGAGAATGTGTGAATGGGACAGAGAGGGTGTGTATGGGACAGAGTGTGTGTGAATGGGACAGAGTGTGTGTGAATGGGACAGAGAATGTGTGAATGGGACAGAGTGTGTGAAAGGGACAGAGTGTGTGGATGGGACAGAGAGTGTGGGAATGGGACAGATAGTGTGTTTGAATGGGACAGAGAGTGTGTTTGAATGGGACAGAGAGTGTGTGTGAATGGGACAGATAGTGTGTGAATGGGACAGTGTGTGTGTGAATGGGACAGAGTGTGTGTGAATGGGACAGAGTGTGTGTGAATGGGACAGTGTGTGTGTATGGGACAGAGACTGTGTGAGAGTGGGACAGTGTGTGTGTGAATGGGACAGAGTGTGTGTGAATGGGACAGAGAGTGTGTGAATGGAACAGAGAGTGTGTGAATGGGACAGAGAGTGTGAATGGGACAGAGAGTGTGTGAATGGGACAGAGAGTGTGTGAATGTGACAGAGAGTGTGTGAATGGGACAGAGTGTGTGTGAATGGGACAGAGAGTGTGTGTGAATGGGACAGTGTGTGTGTGAATGGGACAGAGTGTGTGTGAATGGGACAGAGTGTGTGTGAATGGGTCAGAGTGTGTGTGAATGGGACAGAGTGTGTGTGAATGGGACAGAGATTGTGTGTGAATGGGACAGTGTGTGTGTGAATGGGACAGAGAGTGTGAACGGGACAGAGAGTGTGTGAATGGGACAGAGAGTGTGTGAATGGGACAGAGAGGGTGTGTATGGGATAGAGTGTGTGTGAATGGGACACAGTGTGTGTGAATGGGACTGAGAGTGTGTGTGAATGGGACTGAGAGTGTGTGTGAGTGGAAAAGACAGAGTGTGTGAATGGGACAGAGAGTGTGTGTATGGGACAGAGAGTGTGTGAATGGGACAGAGTGTGTGTGAATGGGACAGAGAGGGTGTGTATGGGATAGAGTGTGTGTGAATGGGACAGAGAGTGTGTGTGAATGGGACAGAGAGTGTGTGTGAATGGGACAGAGAGTGTGAACGGGACAGAGAGTGTGTGAATGGGACAGAAAGGGTGTGTATGGGATAGAGTGTGTGTGAATGGGACACAGTGTGTGTGAATGGGACAGAGAGTGTGTGTGAATGGGACAGAGAGTGTGTATGGGACAGAGAGTGTGTGAATGGCACAGACTGTGTGAATGGGACAGAGAGTGTGTGAATGGGACAGAGAGGGTGTGTATGGGATAGAGTGTGTGTGAATGGGACAGAGAGTGTGATGGGAGAGAGTGTGTGTGAATGGGACAGAGAGAGTGAAAGGGACAGAGAGTGTGAATGGGAGAGAGTGGGTGTGTATGGGACAGAGAGTGTGAATGGGACAGAGAGTGTGTGAATGGGACAGAGTGTGTGAATGGGACAGAGTGTGTGTGAATGGGACAGAGAGTGTGTGAATGGGACAGAGTGTGTGAAAGGGACAGAGAGTGTGTGTATGGGATAGAGAGTGTGTGAATGGGACAGATAGTGTGTGAATGGGACAGTGAGTGTGTGTGAATGGGACAGAAAGTGTGAAAGGGACAGAGAGTGTGTGTATGGGATAGAGAGTGTGTGAATGGGACAGATAGTGTGTGAATGGGATAGAGAGTGTGTGTGAATGGGATAGAGTGTGTGAAAGAGACAGAGAGTGTGTGTATGGGATAGAGAGTGTGTATGGGACAGAGAGTGTGTGAATGGGACAGAGAGTTTGTGAATGGGACAGAGAGTGTGTGTGAATGGGACAGAAAGTGTGTGTGAATGGGACAGAGAGTGTGTGTATGGGACAGAGTGTGTGTGAATGGGACAGAGAATGTGTGAATGGGACAGAGAGGGTGTGTATGGGACAGAGTGTGTGTGAATGGGACAGAGTGTGTGTGAATGGGACAGAGAATGTGTGAATGGGACAGAGTGTGTGTGAATGGGACAGAGAATGTGTGAATGGGACAGAGTGTGTGAAAGGGACAGAGTGTGTGTGAATGGGACAGAGAATGTGTGAATGGGACAGAGTGTGTGAAAGGGACAGAGTGTGTGTATGGGACAGAGAGTGTAGGAATGGGACAGATAGTGTGTTTGAATGGGACAGAGAGTGTGTTTGAATGGGACAGAGAGTGTGTGTGAATGGGACAGATAGTGTGTGAATGGGACAGAGAGTGTGTGTGAATGGGACAGAGAGTGTGTTTGAATGGGACAGAGAGTTTGTGAATGGGACAGAGAGTGTGTGTGAATGGGACAGAAAGTGTGTGTGAATGGGACAGGGAGTGTGTGAATGGGACAGAGAGTGTGTATGGGACAGTGTGTGTGTGAATGGGACAGAGAGTGTGTGAATGGGACAGTGTGTGTGTGAATAGGACAGAGTGTGTGTGAATGGGACAGAGTGTGTGTGTGAATGGGACAGAGTGTGTGAATGGGACAGAGAGTGTGTGTGAATGGGACAGAGAGTGCGTGTATGGGACAGAGTGTGTGTGTGAATGGGACAGTGTGTGTGAATAGGACAGTGTGTGTGAATGGGACAGAGAGTGTGTGTGAATGGGACAGAGTGTGTGTGTGAATGGGACAGAGTGTGTGTGAATGGGACAGAGTGTGTGTGAATGGGACAGTGTGTGTGTGAATGGGACAGAGAGTGTGAAAGGGACAGAGAGTGTGAATGGGTCAGAGTGTGTGTGAATGGGACAGAGTGTGTGTGAATGGGACAGAGTGTGTGTGAATGGGACAGTGTGTGTGTATGGGACAGAGAGTGTGTGAGAGTGGGACAGTGTGTGTGTGAATGGGACAGAGATTGTGTGTATTGGATAGAGACTGTGTGAATGGGACAGAGAGTGTGTGAATGGAACAGAGAGTGTGTGAATGGGACAGAGAGTGTGAATGGGACAGAGAGTGTGTGAATGGGACAGAGAGTGTGTGAATGGGACAGAGAGTGTGTGTGAATGGGACAGAGAGTGTGTGTATGGGACAGAGTGTGTGTGAATGGGACAGAGTGTGCGTGAATGGGACAGAGAGTGTGTGAATTGGTCAGAGTGTGTGTGAATTGGACAGAGAGTGTGTGTGAATGGGACAGTGTGTGTGTGAATGGGACAGAGTGTGTGTGAATGGGACAGAGTGTGTGTGAATGGGACAGAGAGTGTGTGTGAATGGGACAGTGTGTGTGTGAATGGGACAGAGAGTGTGTGAATGGGACAGAGAGTGTGTGTGAATGGGACAGAGAGTGTGTGTGAATGGGACAGAGAGTGTGTGTATTGGATAGAGACTGTGTGAATGGGACAGAGAGTGTGTGAATGGAACAGAGAGTGTGTGAATGGCACAGAGTGTGTGAATGGGACAGAGAGTGTGTGTGAATGGGACAGAGAGTGTGAACGGGACAGAGAGTGTGTGAATGGGACAGAGAGTGTGTGAATGGGACAGAGAGGGTGTGTATGGGATAGAGTGTGTGTGAATGGGACACAGTGTGTGTGAATGGGACTGAGAGTGTGTGTGAATGGGACTGAGAGTGTGTGTGAGTGGAAAAGACAGAGTGTGTGAATAGGACAGAGAGTGTGTGTATGGGACAGAGAGTGTGTGAATGGGACAGAGTGCGTGTGAATGGGACAGAGTGTGTGTGAATGGGACAGAGAGGGTGTGTATGGGATAGAGTGTGTGTGAATGGGACAGAGAGTGTGTGTGAATGGGACAGACAGTGTGTGTGAATGGGACAGAAAGTGTGTGTGAATGGGACAGAGTGTGTGTGAATGGGACAGAGAGTGTGTGAATGGGACAGAGAGTGTGTGAATGGGACAGATGGTGTGTGAATGGGACAGAGAGTGTGTGTGAATGGGACAGAAAGTGTGTGTGAATGGGACAGAGTGTGTGAAAGGGACAGAGAGTGTGTGTATGGGATAGAGAGTGTGTATGGGACAGAGAGTGTGTGAATGGGACAGAGAGTTTGTGAATGGGACAGAGAGTGTGTGTGAATGGGACAGAAAGTGTGTGTGAATGGGACAGAGAGTGTGTGTATGGGACAGAGAGTGTGTGTATGGGACAGAGTGTGTGTGAATGGGACAGAGAATGTGTGAATGGGACAGAGAGGGTGTGTATGGGACAGAGTGTGTGTGAATGGGACAGAGTGTGTGTGAATGGGACAGAGAATGTGTGAATGGGACAGAGTGTGTGAAAGGGACAGAGTGTGTGGATGGGACAGAGAGTGTGGGAATGGGACAGATAGTGTGTTTGAATGGGACAGAGAGTGTGTTTGAATGGGACAGAGAGTGTGTGTGAATGGGACAGATAGTGTGTGAATGGGACAGAGAGTGTGTGTGAATGGGACACAGAGTGTGTTTGAATGGGACAGAGAGTTTGTGAATGGGACAGAGAGTGTGTGTGAATGGGACAGAAAGTGTGTGTGAATGGGACAGGGAGTGTGTGAATGGGACAGAGAGTGTGTGTATGGGACAGAGAGTGTGTGAATGGGACAGAGAGTGTGTTTGAATGGGACAGAGACTTTGTGAATGGGACAGATAGTGTGTGAATGGGACAGAGAGTGTGTGTGAATGGGACAGAGAGTTTGTGAATGGGACAGAGAGTGTGTGTGAATGGGTCAGAGTGTGTGTGAATGGGACAGAGTGTGTGTGAATGGGACAGAGATTGTGTGTGAATGGGACAGTGTGTGTGTGAATGGGACAGAGTGTGTGTGAATGGGACAGAGTGTGTGTGAATGGGACAGAGAGTGTGTGTGAATGGGACAGTGTGTGTGTGAATGGGACAGAGAGTGTGTGAATGGGACAGAGAGTGTGTGTGAATGGGACAGAGAGTGTGTGTGAATGGGACAGAGATTGTGTGTATTGGATAGAGACTGTGTGAATGGGACAGAGAGTGTGTGAATGGAACAGAGAGTGTGTGAATGGCACAGAGTGTGTGAATGGGACAGAGAGTGTGTGTGAATGGGACAGAGAGTGTGAACGGGACAGAGAGTGTGTGAATGGGACAGAGAGTGTGTGAATGGGACAGAGAGGGTGTGTATGGGATAGAGTGTGTGTGAATGGGACACAGTGTGTGTGAATGGGACTGAGAGTGTGTGTGAATGGGACTGAGAGTGTGTGTGAGTGGAAAAGACAGAGTGTGTGAATAGGACAGAGAGTGTGTGTATGGGACAGAGAGTGTGTGAATGGGACAGAGTGTGTGTGAATGGGACAGAGTGTGTGTGAATGGGGCAGAGAGGGTGTGTATGGGATAGAGTGTGTGTGAATGGGACAGAGAGTGTGTGTGAATGGGACAGACAGTGTGTGTGAATGGGACAGAGAGTGTGAACGGGACAGAGAGTGTGTGAATGGGACAGAAAGGGTGTGTATGGGATAGAGTGTGTGTGAATGGGACACAGTGTGTGTGAATGGGACAGAGAGTGTGTGTGAATGGGACAGAGAGTGTGTATGGGACAGAGAGTGTGTGAATGGCACAGACTGTGTGAATGGGACAGAGAGTGTGTGAATGGGACAGAGAGGGTGTGTATGGGATAGAGTGTGTGTGAATGGGACAGAGAGTGTGATGGGAGAGAGTGTGTGTGAATGGGACAGAGAGAGTGAAAGGGACAGAGAGTGTGAATGGGAGAGAGTGGATGTGTATGGGACAGAGAGTGTGAATGGGACAGAGAGTGTGTGAATGGGACAGAGTGTGTGAAAGGGACAGAGTGTGTGTGAATGGGACAGAGAGTGTGTGAATGGGACAGAGAGTGTGTGAATGGGACAGAGTGTGTGAAAGGGACAGAGTGTGTGAAAGGGACAGAGTGTGTGTGAATGGGACAGAGTGTGTGAAAGGGACAGAGAGTGTGTGCATGGGATAGAGAGTGTGTGAATGGGACAGATAGTGTGTGAATGGGACAGAGAGTGTGTGTGAATGGGACAGAAAGTGTGTGTGAATGGGACAGAGTGTGTGAAAGGGACAGAGAGTGTGTGAATGGGACAGAGAGTGTGTATGGGACAGAGAGGGTGTGTATGGGACAGAGAGTGTGTGAATGGGACAGAGCTTGTGTGTATGGGACAGAGTGTGTGTGAATGGGACAGAGAATGTGTGAATGGGACAGAGAGGGTGTGTATGGGACAGAGTATGTGTGAATGGGACAGAGTGTGTGTGAATGGGACAGAGAATGTGTGAATGGGACAGAGTGTGTGAAAGGGACAGAGTGTGTGTGAATGGGACAGAGAATGTGTGAATGGGACAGAGAATGTGTGAATGGGACAGAGTGTGTGAAAGGGACAGAGTGTGTGCATGGGACAGAGAGTGTGGGAATGGGACAGATAGTGTGTTTGAATGGGACAGAGAGTGTGTGTGAATGGGACAGATAGTGTGTGAATGGGACAGAGAGTGTGTGTGAATGGGACAGAGAGTGTGTTTGAATGGGACAGAGAGTTTGTGAATGGGACAGAGAGTGTGTGTGAATGGGACAGAAAGTGTGTGTGAATGGGACAGGGAGTGTGTGAATGGGACAGAGAGTGTGTGTATGGGACAGAGAGTGTGTGAATGGGACAGAGAGTGTGTTTGAATGGGACAGAGAGTTTGTGAATGGGACAGAGAGTGTGTGTGAATGGGACAGATAGTGTGTGAATGGGACAGAGAGTGTGTGTGAATGGGACAGAGAGTTTGTGAATGGGACAGAGAGTGTGTGTGAATGGGACAGAAAGTGTGTGTGAATGGGACAGGGAGTGTGTGAATGGGACAGAGAGTGTGTGTATGGGACAGAGAGTGTGTGAATGGGACAGAGTGAGTGTATGTGACAGAGAGTGTGTGTATGGGACAGAGAGTGTGTGTATGGGACAGAGAGTGTGTTTTTCGGACAGATTGTGTTTGTATGGGACAGAGAGTTTGTGAATGGGACACAGTGTGTGTGAACGGGATAGACAGTGAGTGTGAATGGGACAGAGAGTGTGTGAATAGGACAGAGTTTGTGTGAATGGGACAGAGAGTGTGTGAATGGGACAGAGTGTCTGTGAATGGGACACAGTGTCTGTGAATGGGACATAGAGGGTTTGAATGGGACAGAGAGTGTGAATGGGACACTGTGTGTGAATGGGACAGAGTGTGTATGAATGGGACAGAGAGTGTGAATGGGGCACAGAGTGTGTGTATGGGACAGAGAGTGTGTATAGGACAGAGAGTGTGTTTTTGGGACAGATTGTGTTTGTATGGGACAGAGAGTGTGTGAATGGGACACAGTGTGTGTGTATGGGACAGAGTGTGTGTGAATGGGACAGAATGTGTGTGTATGGGACAGAGTGTGTATGAATGGGACAGAGTGTGTGAATGGGGCTGAGTGTGTGAATGGGGCAGAGTGTGTGTGCATGGGTCTGAGGGTGTGTATGGGACAGAGTGTGTGTGAATGAGACAGAGAGTGTGTGTATGGGACAGAGTGTGTGTGTATGGGACAGAGAGTGTGTGTATGGGACAGAGAGTGTGTGTATGGGACAGAGAGTGTGTTTTTAGGACAGATTGTGTTTGTATGGGACAGAGAGTGTGTGAATGGGACACAGTGTGTGTGAATGGTACAGAGTGTGTGAATGGGACAGAGAGTTTGTGAATGGGGCAGAGTGTGTGTGTATGGGACAGAGAGTGTGTGTATGGGACAGAGAGTGTGTGTATGGGACAGAGAGTGTGTTTTTAGGACAGATTGTGTTTGTATGGGACAGAGAGTGTGTGAATGGGACACAGTGTGTGTGAATGGTACAGAGTGTGTGAATGGGACAGAGAGTTTGTGAATGGGGCAGAGTGTGTGAATGGGACATAGAGTGTGTGTATGGGATAGAGTGTGTGTGAATGGGACAGAGAGTGTGTGTGAATGGGACAGACAGTGTGTGTGAATGGGACAGAGAGTGTGAACGGGACAGAGAGTGTGTGAATGGGACAGAAAGGGTGTGTATGGGATAGAGTGTGTGTGAATGGGACACAGTGTGTGTGAATGGGACAGAGAGTGTGTGTGAATGGGACAGAGAGTGTGTATGGGACAGAGAGTGTGTGAATGGCACAGACTGTGTGAATGGGACAGAGAGTGTGTGAATGGGACAGAGAGGGTGTGTATGGGATAGAGTGTGTGTGAATGGGACAGAGAGTGTGATGGGAGAGAGTGTGTGTGAATGGGACAGAGAGTTTGTGAATGGGACAGAGAGTGTGTGTGAATGGGACAGAAAGTGTGTGTGAATGGGACAGGGAGTGTGTGAATGGGACAGAGAGTGTGTGTATGGGACAGAGAGTGTGTGAATGGGACAGAGTGAGTGTATGTGACAGAGAGTGTGTGTATGGGACAGAGAGTGTGTGTATGGGACAGAGAGTGTGTTTTTCGCACAGATTGTGTTTGTATGGGACAGAGAGTTTGTGAATGGGACACAGTGTGTGTGAACGGGATAGACAGTGAGTGTGAATGGGACAGAGAGTGTGTGAATAGGACAGAGTTTGTGTGAATGGGACAGAGAGTGTGTGAATGGGACAGAGTGTCTGTGAATGGGACACAGTGTCTGTGAATGGGACATAGAGGGTTTGAATGGGACAGAGAGTGTGAATGGGACGCAGTGTGTGTGAATGGGACACTGTGTGTGAATGGGACAGAGTGTGTATGAATGGGACAGAGAGTGTGAATGGGGCACAGAGTGTGTGTATGGGACAGAGAGTGTGTATAGGACAGAGAGTGTGTTTTTGGGACAGATTGTGTTTGTATGGGACAGAGAGTGTGTGAATGGGACACAGTGTGTGTGTATGGGACAGAGTGTGTGTGAATGGGACAGAATGTGTGTGTATGGGACAGAGTGTGTATGAATGGGAGAGAGTGTGTGAATGGGGCTGAGTGTGTGAATGGGGCAGAGTGTGTGTGCATGGGTCTGAGGGTGTGTATGGGACAGAGTGTGTGTGAATGAGACAGAGAGTGTGTGTATGGGACAGAGTGTGTGTGTATGGGACAGAGAGTGTGTGTATGGGACAGAGAGTGTGTGTATGGGACAGAGAGTGTGTTTTTAGGACAGATTGTGTTTGTATGGGACAGAGAGTGTGTGAATGGGACACAGTGTGTGTGAATGGTACAGAGTGTGTGAATGGGACAGAGAGTTTGTGAATGGGGCAGAGTGTGTGTGTATGGGACAGAGAGTGTGTGTATGGGACAGAGAGTGTGTGTATGGGACAGAGAGTGTGTTTTTAGGACAGATTGTGTTTGTATGGGACAGAGAGTGTGTGAATGGGACACAGTGTGTGTGAATGGTACAGAGTGTGTGAATGGGACAGAGAGTTTGTGAATGGGGCAGAGTGTGTGAATGGGACATAGAGTGTGTGTATGGGATAGAGTGTGTGTGAATGGGACAGAGAGTGTGTGTGAATGGGACAGACAGTGTGTGTGAATGGGACAGAGAGTGTGAACGGGACAGAGAGTGTGTGAATGGGACAGAAAGGGTGTGTATGGGATAGAGTGTGTGTGAATGGGACACAGTGTGTGTGAATGGGACAGAGAGTGTGTGTGAATGGGACAGAGAGTGTGTATGGGACAGAGAGTGTGTGAATGGCACAGACTGTGTGAATGGGACAGAGAGTGTGTGAATGGGACAGAGAGGGTGTGTATGGGATAGAGTGTGTGTGAATGGGACAGAGAGTGTGATGGGAGAGAGTGTGTGTGAATGGGACAGAGAGAGTGAAAGGGACAGAGAGTGTGAATGGGAGAGAGTGGGTGTGTATGGGACAGAGAGTGTGAATGGGACAGAGAGTGTGTGAATGGGACAGAGTGTGTGAAAGGGACAGAGTGTGTGTGAATGGGACAGAGAGTGTGTGAATGGGACAGAGAGTGTGTGAATGGGACAGAGTGTGTGAAAGGGACAGAGTGTGTGAAAGGGACAGAGTGTGTGTGAATGGGACAGAGTGTGTGAAAGGGACAGAGTGTGTGAAAGGGACAGAGTGTGTGTGAATGGGACAGAGTGTGTGAAAGGGACAGAGAGTGTGTGTATGGGATAGAGAGTGTGTGAATGGGACAGATAGTGTGTGAATGGGACAGAGAGTGTGTGTGAATGGGACAGAAAGTGTGTGTGAATGGGACAGAGTGTGTGAAAGGGACAGAGAGTGTGTGAATGGGACAGAGAGTGTGTATGGGACAGAGAGGGTGTGTATGGGACAGAGAGTGTGTGAATGGGACAGAGAGTGTGTGTATGGGACAGAGTGTGCGTGAATGGGACAGAGAATGTGTGAATGGGACAGAGAGGGTGTGTATGGGACAGAGTATGTGTGAATGGGACAGAGTGTGTGTGAATGGGACAGAGAATGTGTGAATGGGACAGAGTGTGTGAAAGGGACAGAGTGTGTGTGAATGGGACAGAGAATGTGTGAATGGGACAGAGTGTGTGAAAGGGACAGAGTGTGTGCATGGGACAGAGAGTGTGGGAATGGGACAGATAGTGTGTTTGAATGGGACAGAGAGTGTGTGTGAATGGGACAGATAGTGTGTGAATGGGACAGAGAGTGTGTGTGAATGGGACAGAGAGTGTGTTTGAATGGGACAGAGAGTTTGTGAATGGGACAGAGAGTGTGTGTGAATGGGACAGAAAGTGTGTGTGAATGGGACAGGGAGTGTGTGAATGGGACAGAGAGTGTGTGTATGGGACAGAGAGTGTGTGAATGGGACAGAGAGTGTGTTTGAATGGGACAGAGAGTTTGTGAATGGGACAGAGAGTGTGTGTGAATGGGACAGATAGTGTGTGAATGGAACAGAGAGTGTGTGAATGGCACAGAGTGTGTGAATGGGACAGAGAGTGTGTGTGAATGGGACAGAGAGTGTGAACGGGACAGAGAGTGTGTGAATGGGACAGAGAGTGTGTGAATGGGACAGAGAGGGTGTGTATGGGATAGAGTGTGTGTGAATGGGACTGAGAGTGTGTGTGAATGGGACTGAGAGTGTGTGTGAGTGGAAAAGACAGAGTGTGTGAATAGGACAGAGAGTGTGTGTATGGGACAGAGAGTGTGTGAATGGGACAGAGTGTGTGTGAATGGGACAGAGTGTGTGTGAATGGGGCAGAGAGGGTGTGTATGGGATAGAGTGTGTGTGAATGGGACAGAGAGTGTGTGTGAATGGGACAGACAGTGTGTGTGAATGGGACAGAGAGTGTGAACGGGACAGAGAGTGTGTGAATGGGACAGAAAGGGTGTGTATGGGATAGAGTGTGTGTGAATGGGACACAGTGTGTGTGAATGGGACAGAGAGTGTGTGTGAATGGGACAGAGAGTGTGTATGGGACAGAGAGTGTGTGAATGGCACAGACTGTGTGAATGGGACAGAGAGTGTGTGAATGGGACAGAGAGGGTGTGTATGGGATAGAGTGTGTGTGAATGGGACAGAGAGTGTGATGGGAGAGAGTGTGTGTGAATGGGACAGAGAGAGTGAAAGGGACAGAGAGTGTGAATGGGAGAGAGTGGGTGTGTATGGGACAGAGAGTGTGAATGGGACAGAGAGTGTGTGAATGGGACAGAGTGTGTGAAAGGGACAGAGTGTGTGTGAATGGGACAGAGAGTGTGTGAATGGGACAGAGAGTGTGTGAATGGGACAGAGTGTGTGAAAGGGACAGAGTGTGTGTATGGGATAGAGAGTGTGTGAATGAGACAGATAGTGTGTGAATGGGACAGAGAGTGTGTGTGAATGGGACAGAAAGTGTGTGTGAATGGGACAGAGTGTGTGAAAGGGACAGAGAGTGTGTGAATGGGACAGAGAGTGTGTATGGGACAGAGAGGGTGTGTATGGGACAGAGAGTGTGTGAATGGGACAGAGAGTGTGTGTATGGGACAGAGTGTGTGTGAATGGGACAGAGAATGTGTGAATGGGACAGAGAGGGTGTGTATGGGACAGAGTATGTGTGAATGGGACAGAGTGTGTGTGAATGGGACAGAGAATGTGTGAATGGGACAGAGTGTGTGAAAGGGACAGAGTGTGTGTGAATGGGACAGAGAATGTGTGAATGGGACAGAGAATGTGTGAATGGGACAGAGTGTGTGCATGGGACAGAGAGTGTGGGAATGGGACAGATAGTGTGTTTGAATGGGACAGAGAGTGTGTGTGAATGGGACAGATAGTGTGTGAATGGGACAGAGAGTGTGTGTGAATGGGACAGAGAGTGTGTTTGAATGGGACAGAGAGTTTGTGAATGGGACAGAGAGTGTGTGAATGGGACAGAAAGTGTGTGTGAATGGGACAGGGAGTGTGTGAATGGGACAGAGAGTGTGTGTATGGGACAGAGAGTGTGTGAATGGGACAGAGAGTGTGTTTGAATGGGACAGAGAGTTTGTGAATGGGACAGAGAGTGTGTGTGAATGGGACAGATAGTGTGTGAATGGGACAGAGAGTGTGTGTGAATGGGACAGAGAGTTTGTGAATGGGACAGAGAGAGTGTGTGAACGGGATAGACAGTGAGTGTGAATGGGACAGAGAGTGTGTGAATAGGACAGAGTTTGTGTGAATGGGACAGAGAGTGTGTGAATGGGACAGAGTGTCTGTGAATGGGACACAGTGTCTGTGAATGGGACATAGAGGGTATGAATGGGACAGAGAGTGTGAATGGGACGCAGTGTGTGTGAATGGGACACTGTGTGTGAATGGGACAGAGTGTGTATGAATGGGACAGAGAGTGTGAATGGGGCACAGAGTGTGTGTATAGGACAGAGAGTGTGTATAGGACAGAGAGTGTGTTTTTGGGACAGATTGTGTTTGTATGGGACAGAGAGTGTGTGAATGGGACACAGTGTGTGTGTATGGGACAGAGTGTGTGTGAATGGGACAGAATGTGTGTGTATGGGACAGAGTGTGTATGAATGGGAGAGAGTGTGTGAATGGGGCTGAGTGTGTGAATGGGGCAGAGTGTGTGTGCATGGGTCTGAGGGTGTGTATGGGACAGAGTGTGTGTGAATGAGACAGAGAGTGTGTGTATGGGACAGAGTGTGTGTGTATGGGACAGAGAGTGTGTGTATGGGACAGAGAGTGTGTGTATGGGACAGAGAGTGGGTTTTTAGGACAGATTGTGTTTGTATGGGACAGAGAGTGTGTGAATGGGACACAGTGTGTGTGAATGGTACAGAGTGTGTGAATGGGACAGAGTGTGTGTGTATGGGACAGAGAGTGTCTGTCAGTGGGAAAGACAGTGTGTGTGAATGGGACAAAGTGTGTGTGTATGGGACAGAGAGTGTGTGAATGGGACACAGTGTGTGTGAAAGGTACAGAGTGTGTGATTGGGACAGGGAGTGTGTGAATGGGACAGAGAGTGTGTGAATGGGACAGAGAGTGTGTGAATGGGACAGAGTGTGTGAAAGGGACAGAGTGTGTGTGAATGGGACAGAGTGTGTGAAAGGGACAGAGAGTGTGTGTATGGGATAGAGATTGTGTATGGGACAGAGAGTGTGTGTATGGGACAGAGAGTGTGTGAATGGGACAGATAGTGTGTGAATGGGACAGAGAGTGTGTTTGAATGGGACAGAGATTTTGTGAATGGGACAGAGAGTGTGTGTGAATGGGACAGAAAGTGTGTGTGAATGGGACAGGGAGTGTGTGAATGGGACAGAGAGTGTGTGTATGGGACAGAGAGTGTGAACGGGACAGAGAGTGTGTGAATGGGACAGAAAGGGTGTGTATGGGATAGAGTGTGTGTGAATGGGACACAGTGTGTGTGAATGGGACAGAGAGTGTGTGTGAATGGGACAGAGAGTTTGTGAATGGGGCAGAGTGTGTGAATGGGACATAGAGTGTGTGTATGGGATAGAGTGTGTGTGAATGGGACAGAGAGTGTGTGTGAATGGGACAGACAGTGTGTGTGAATGGGACAGAGAGTGTGAACGGGACAGAGAGTGTGTGAATGGGACAGAAAGGGTGTGTATGGGATAGAGTGTGTGTGAATGGGACACAGTGTGTGTGAATGGGACAGAGAGTGTGTGTGAATGGGACAGAGAGTGTGTATGGGACAGAGAGTGTGTGAATGGCACAGACTGTGTGAATGGGACAGAGAGTGTGTGAATGGGACAGAGAGGGTGTGTATGGGATAGAGTGTGTGTGAATGGGACAGAGAGTGTGATGGGAGAGAGTGTGTGTGAATGGGACAGAGAGAGTGAAAGGGACAGAGAGTGTGAATGGGAGAGAGTGGGTGTGTATGGGGCAGAGAGTGTGAATGGGACAGAGAGTGTGTGAATGGGACAGAGTGTGTGAAAGGGACAGAGTGTGTGTGAATGGGACAGAGAGTGTGTGAATGGGACAGAGAGTGTGTGAATGGGACAGAATGTGTGAAAGGGACAGAGTGTGTGAAAGGGACAGAGTGTGTGTGAATGGGACAGAGTGTGTGAAAGGGACAGAGAGTGTGTGTATGGGATAGAGAGTGTGTGAATGGGACAGATAGTGTGTGAATGGGACAGAGAGTGTGTGTGAATGGGACAGAAAGTGTGTGTGAATGGGACAGAGTGTGTGAAAGGGACAGAGAGTGTGTGAATGGGACAGAGAGTGTGTATGGGACAGAGAGGGTGTGTATGGGACAGAGAGTGTGTGAATGGGACAGAGAGTGTGTGTATGGGACAGAGTGTGCGTGAATGGGACAGAGAATGTGTGAATGGGACAGAGAGGGTGTGTATGGGACAGAGTATGTGTGAATGGGACAGAGTGTGTGTGAATGGGACAGAGAATGTGTGAATGGGACAGAGTGCGTGAAAGGGACAGAGTGTGTGTGAATGGGACAGAAAGTGTGTGTGAATGGGACAGTGTGTGAAAGGGACAGAGAGTGTGTGAATGGGACAGAGAGTGTGTGTATGGGACAGAGAGGGTGTGTATGGGACAGAGAGTGTGTGAATGGGACACAGTGTGTGTGAATGGTACAGAGTGTGTGAATGGGACAGAGAGTTTGTGAATGGGGCAGAGTGTGTGTGTATGGGACAGAGAGTGTGTGTATGGGACAGAGAGTGTGTGTATGGGACAGAGAGTGTGTTTTTAGGACAGATTGTGTTTGTATGGGACAGAGAGTGTGTGAATGGGACACAGTGTGTGTGAATGGTACAGAGTGTGTGAATGGGACAGAGAGTTTGTGAATGGGGCAGAGTGTGTGAATGGGACATAGAGTGTGTGTATGGGATAGAGTGTGTGTTTTTAGGACAGATTGTGTTTGTATGGGACAGAGAGTGTGTGAATGGGACACAGTGTGTGTGAATGGTACAGAGTGTGTGAATGGGACAGAGAGTTTGTGAATGGGGCAGAGTGTGTGAATGGGACATAGAGTGTGTGTATGGGATAGAGTGTGTGTGAATGGGACAGAGAGTGTGTGTGAATGGGACAGACAGTGTGTGTGAATGGGACAGAGAGTGTGAACGGGACAGAGAGTGTGTGAATGGGACAGAAAGGGTGTGTATGGGATAGAGTGTGTGTGAAAGGGACACAGTGTGTGTGAATGGGACAGAGAGTGTGTGTGAATGGGACAGAGTGTGTGAAAGGGACAGAGAGTGTGTGAATGGGACAGAGAGTGTGTATGGGACAGAGAGGGTGTGTATGGGACAGAGAGTGTGTGAATGGGACAGAGAGTGTGTGAATGGGACAGAGTGTGTGTGAATGGGACAGAGAATGTGTGAATGGGACAGAGAGGGTGTGTATGGGACAGAGTATGTGTGAATGGGACAGAGTGTGTGTGAATGGGACAGAGAATGTGTGAATGGGACAGAGTGTGTGAAAGGGACAGAGTGTGTGTGAATGGGACAGAGAATGTGTGAATGGGACAGAGAATGTGTGAATGGGACAGAGTGTGTGAAAGGGACAGAGTGTGTGCATGGGACAGAGAGTGTGGGAATGGGACAGATAGTGTGTTTGAATGGGACAGAGAGTGTGTGTGAATGGGACAGATAGTGTGTGAATGGGACAGAGAGTGTGTGTGAATGGGACAGAGAGTGTGTTTGAATGGGACAGAGAGTTTGTGAATGGGACAGAGAGTGTGTGTGAATGGGACAGAAAGTGTGTGTGAATGGGACAGGGAGTGTGTGAATGGGACAGAGAGTGTGTGTATGGGACAGAGAGTGTGTGAATGGGACAGAGAGTGTGTTTGAATGGGACAGAGAGTTTGTGAATGGGACAGAGAGTGTGTGTGAATGGGACAGATAGTGTGTGAATGGGACAGAGAGTGTGTGTGAATGGGACAGAGAGTTTGTGAATGGGACAGAGAGTGTGTGTGAATGGGACAGAAAGTGTGTGTGAATGGGACAGGGAGTGTGTGAATGGGACAGAGAGTGTGTGTATGGGACAGAGAGTGTGTGAATGGGACAGAGTGAGTGTATGTGACAGAGAGTGTGTGTATGGGACAGAGAGTGTGTGTATGGGACAGAGAGTGTGTTTTTCGGACAGATTGTGTTTGTATGGGACAGAGAGTGTGTGAATGGGACACAGTGTGTGTGAACGGGATAGACAGTGAGTGTGAATGGGACAGAGAGTGTGTGAATAGGACAGAGTTTGTGTGAATGGGACAGAGAGTGTGTGAATGGTACAGAGTGTCTGTGAATGGGACACAGTGTCTGTGAATGGGACATAGAGGGTTTGAATGGGACAGAGAGTGTGAATGGGACGCAGTGTGTGTGAATGGGACACTGTGTGTGAATGGGACAGAGTGTGTATGAATGGGACAGAGAGTGTGAATGGGGCACAGAGTGTGTGTATGGGACAGAGAGTGTGTATAGGACAGAGAGTGTGTTTTTGGGACAGATTGAGTTTGTATGGGACAGAGAGTTTGTGAATGGGACACAGTGTGTGTGTATGGGACAGAGTGTGTGTGAATGGGACAGAATGTGTGTGTATGGGACAGAGTGTGTATGAATGGGACAGAGAGTGTGAATGGGGCACAGAGTGTGTGTATGGGACAGAGAGTGTGTATAGGACAGAGTGTGTGTTTTTGGGACAGATTGTGTTTGTATGGGACAGAGAGTGTGTGAATGGGACACAGTGTGTGTGTATGGGACAGAGTGTGTGTGAATGGGACAGAATGTGTGTGTATGGGACAGAGTGTGTGTGAAAGGGACAGAGTGTGTGTGAATGGGACAGAGAGTGTGTGAATGGGACAGAGAGTGTGTGAATGGGACAGAATGTGTGAAAGGGACAGAGTGTGTGAAAGGGACAGAGTGTGTGTGAATGGGACAGAGTGTGTGAAAGGGACAGAGAGTGTGTGTATGGGATAGAGAGTGTGTGAATGGGACAGATAGTGTGTGAATGGGACAGAGAGTGTGTGTGAATGGGACAGAAAGTGTGTGTGAATGGGACAGAGTGTGTGAAAGGGACAGAGAGTGTGTGAATGGGACAGAGAGTGTGTATGGGACAGAGAGGGTGTGTATGGGACAGAGAGTGTGTGAATGGGACAGAGAGTGTGTGTATGGGACAGAGTGTGCGTGAATGGGACAGAGAATGTGTGAATGGGACAGAGAGGGTGTGTATGGGACAGAGTATGTGTGAATGGGACAGAGTGTGTGTGAATGGGACAGAGAATGTGTGAATGGGACAGAGTGTGTGAAAGGGACAGAGTGTGTGTGAATGGGACAGAAAGTGTGTGTGAATGGGACAGAGTGTGTGAAAGGGACAGAGAGTGTGTGAATGGGACAGAGAGTGTGTATGGGACAGAGAGGGTGTGTATGGGACAGAGAGGGTGTGTATGGGACAGAGAGTGTGTGAATGGTACAGAGTGTGTGAATGGGACAGAGAGTTTGTGAATGGGACAGAGAGTGTGTGAATGGGACACAGTGTGTGTGAAAGGTACAGAGTGTGTGATTGGGACAGGGAGTGTGTGAATGGGACAGAGAGTGTGTGAATGGGACAGAGAGTGTGTGAATGGGACAGAGTGTGTGAAAGGGACAGAGTGTGTGTGAATGGGACAGAGTGTGTGAAAGGGACAGAGAGTGTGTGTATGGGATAGAGATTGTGTATGGGACAGAGAGTGTGTGTATGGGACAGAGAGTGTGTGAATGGGACAGATAGTGTGTGAATGGGACAGAGAGTGTGTTTGAATGGGACAGAGATTTTGTGAATGGGACAGAGAGTGTGTGTGAATGGGACAGAAAGTGTGTGTGAATGGGACAGGGAGTGTGTGAATGGGACAGAGAGTGTGTGTATGGGACAGAGAGTGTGAACGGGACAGAGAGTGTGTGAATGGGACAGAAAGGGTGTGTATGGGATAGAGTGTGTGTGAATGGGACACAGTGTGTGTGAATGGGACAGAGAGTGTGTGTGAATGGGACAGAGAGTTTGTGAATGGGGCAGAGTGTGTGAATGGGACATAGAGTGTGTGTATGGGATAGAGTGTGTGTGAATGGGACAGAGAGTGTGTGTGAATGGGACAGACAGTGTGTGTGAATGGGACAGAGAGTGTGAACGGGACAGAGAGTGTGTGAATGGGACAGAAAGGGTGTGTATGGGATAGAGTGTGTGTGAATGGGACACAGTGTGTGTGAATGGGACAGAGAGTGTGTGTGAATGGGACAGAGAGTGTGTATGGGACAGAGAGTGTGTGAATGGCACAGACTGTGTGAATGGGACAGAGAGTGTGTGAATGGGACAGAGAGGGTGTGTATGGGATAGAGTGTGTGTGAATGGGACAGAGAGTGTGATGGGAGAGAGTGTGTGTGAATGGGACAGAGAGAGTGAAAGGGACAGAGAGTGTGAATGGGAGAGAGTGGGTGTGTATGGGGCAGAGAGTGTGAATGGGACAGAGAGTGTGTGAATGGGACAGAGTGTGTGAAAGGGACAGAGTGTGTGTGAATGGGACAGAGAGTGTGTGAATGGGACAGAGAGTGTGTGAATGGGACAGAATGTGTGAAAGGGACAGAGTGTGTGAAAGGGACAGAGTGTGTGTGAATGGGACAGAGTGTGTGAAAGGGACAGAGAGTGTGTGTATGGGATAGAGAGTGTGTGAATGGGACAGATAGTGTGTGAATGGGACAGAGAGTGTGTGTGAATGGGACAGAAAGTGTGTGTGAATGGGACAGAGTGTGTGAAAGGGACAGAGAGTGTGTGAATGGGACAGAGAGTGTGTATGGGACAGAGAGGGTGTGTATGGGACAGAGAGTGTGTGAATGGGACAGAGAGTGTGTGTATGGGACAGAGTGTGCGTGAATGGGACAGAGAATGTGTGAATGGGACAGAGAGGGTGTGTATGGGACAGAGTATGTGTGAATGGGACAGAGTGTGTGTGAATGGGACAGAGAATGTGTGAATGGGACAGAGTGCGTGAAAGGGACAGAGTGTGTGTGAATGGGACAGAAAGTGTGTGTGAATGGGACAGAGTGTGTGAAAGGGACAGAGAGTGTGTGAATGGGACAGAGAGTGTGTATGGGACAGAGAGGGTGTGTATGGGACAGAGAGTGTTTGAATGGGACACAGTGTGTGTGAATGGTACAGAGTGTGTGAATGGGACAGAGAGTTTGTGAATGGGGCAGAGTGTGTGTGTATGGGACAGAGAGTGTGTGTATGGGACAGAGAGTGTGTGTATGGGACAGAGAGTGTGTTTTTAGGACAGATTGTGTTTGTATGGGACAGAGAGTGTGTGAATGGGACACAGTGTGTGTGAATGGTACAGAGTGTGTGAATGGGACAGAGAGTTTGTGAATGGGGCAGAGTGTGTGAATGGGACATAGAGTGTGTGTATGGGATAGAGTGTGTGTTTTTAGGACAGATTGTGTTTGTATGGGACAGAGAGTGTGTGAATGGGACACAGTGTGTGTGAATGGTACAGAGTGTGTGAATGGGACAGAGAGTTTGTGAATGGGGCAGAGTGTGTGAATGGGACATAGAGTGTGTGTATGGGATAGAGTGTGTGTGAATGGGACAGAGAGTGTGTGTGAATGGGACAGACAGTGTGTGTGAATGGGACAGAGAGTGTGAACGGGACAGAGAGTGTGTGAATGGGACAGAAAGGGTGTGTATGGGATAGAGTGTGTGTGAAAGGGACACAGTGTGTGTGAATGGGACAGAGAGTGTGTGTGAATGGGACAGAGTGTGTGAAAGGGACAGAGAGTGTGTGAATGGGACAGAGAGTGTGTATGGGACAGAGAGGGTGTGTATGGGACAGAGAGTGTGTGAATGGGACAGAGAGTGTGTGAATGGGACAGAGTGTGTGTGAATGGGACAGAGAATGTGTGAATGGGACAGAGAGGGTGTGTATGGGACAGAGTATGTGTGAATGGGACAGAGTGTGTGTGAATGGGACAGAGAATGTGTGAATGGGACAGAGTGTGTGAAAGGGACAGAGTGTGTGTGAATGGGACAGAGAATGTGTGAATGGGACAGAGAATGTGTGAATGGGACAGAGTGTGTGAAAGGGACAGAGTGTGTGCATGGGACAGAGAGTGTGGGAATGGGACAGATAGTGTGTTTGAATGGGACAGAGAGTGTGTGTGAATGGGACAGATAGTGTGTGAATGGGACAGAGAGTGTGTGTGAATGGGACAGAGAGTGTGTTTGAATGGGACAGAGAGTTTGTGAATGGGACAGAGAGTGTGTGTGAATGGGACAGAAAGTGTGTGTGAATGGGACAGGGAGTGTGTGAATGGGACAGAGAGTGTGTGTATGGGACAGAGAGTGTGTGAATGGGACAGAGAGTGTGTTTGAATGGGACAGAGAGTTTGTGAATGGGACAGAGAGTGTGTGTGAATGGGACAGATAGTGTGTGAATGGGACAGAGAGTGTGTGTGAATGGGACAGAGAGTTTGTGAATGGGACAGAGAGTGTGTGTGAATGGGACAGAAAGTGTGTGTGAATGGGACAGGGAGTGTGTGAATGGGACAGAGAGTGTGTGTATGGGACAGAGAGTGTGTGAATGGGACAGAGTGAGTGTATGTGACAGAGAGTGTGTGTATGGGACAGAGAGTGTGTGTATGGGACAGAGAGTGTGTTTTTCGGACAGATTGTGTTTGTATGGGACAGAGAGTGTGTGAATGGGACACAGTGTGTGTGAACGGGATAGACAGTGAGTGTGAATGGGACAGAGAGTGTGTGAATAGGACAGAGTTTGTGTGAATGGGACAGAGAGTGTGTGAATGGGACAGAGTGTCTGTGAATGGGACACAGTGTCTGTGAATGGGACATAGAGGTTTTGAATGGGACAGAGAGTGTGAATGGGACGCAGTGTGTGTGAATGGGACACTGTGTGTGAATGGGACAGAGTGTGTATGAATGGGACAGAGAGTGTGAATGGGGCACAGAGTGTGTGTATGGGACAGAGAGTGTGTATAGGACAGAGAGTGTGTTTTTGGGACAGATTGAGTTTGTATGGGACAGAGAGTTTGTGAATGGGACACAGTGTGTGTGTATGGGACAGAGTGTGTGTGAATGGGACAGAATGTGTGTGTATGGGACAGAGTGTGTATGAATGGGACAGAGAGTGTGAATGGGGCACAGAGTGTGTGTATGGGACAGAGAGTGTGTATAGGACAGAGTGTGTGTTTTTGGGACAGATTGTGTTTGTATGGGACAGAGAGTGTGTGAATGGGACACAGTGTGTGTGTATGGGACAGAGTGTGTGTGAATGGGACAGAATGTGTGTGTATGGGACAGAGTGTGTGTGAAAGGGACAGAGTGTGTGTGAATGGGACAGAGAGTGTGTGAATGGGACAGAGAGTGTGTGAATGGGACAGAATGTGTGAAAGGGACAGAGTGTGTGAAAGGGACAGAGTGTGTGTGAATGGGACAGAGTGTGTGAAAGGGACAGAGAGTGTGTGTATGGGATAGAGAGTGTGTGAATGGGACAGATAGTGTGTGAATGGGACAGAGAGTGTGTGTGAATGGGACAGAAAGTGTGTGTGAATGGGACAGAGTGTGTGAAAGGGACAGAGAGTGTGTGAATGGGACAGAGAGTGTGTATGGGACAGAGAGGGTGTGTATGGGACAGAGAGTGTGTGAATGGGACAGAGAGTGTGTGTATGGGACAGAGTGTGCGTGAATGGGACAGAGAATGTGTGAATGGGACAGAGAGGGTGTGTATGGGACAGAGTATGTGTGAATGGGACAGAGTGTGTGTGAATGGGACAGAGAATGTGTGAATGGGACAGAGTGTGTGAAAGGGACAGAGTGTGTGTGAATGGGACAGAAAGTGTGTGTGAATGGGACAGAGTGTGTGAAAGGGACAGAGAGTGTGTGAATGGGACAGAGAGTGTGTATGGGACAGAGAGGGTGTGTATGGGACAGAGAGTGTGTGAATGGGACACAGTGTGTGTGAATGGTACAGAGTGTGTGAATGGGACAGAGAGTTTGTGAATGGGGCAGAGTGTGTGTGTATGGGACAGAGAGTGTGTGTATGGGACAGAGAGTGTGTGTATGGGACAGAGAGTGTGTTTTTAGGACAGATTGTGTTTGTATGGGACAGAGAGTGTGTGAATGGGACACAGTGTGTGTGAATGGTACAGAGTGTGTGAATGGGACAGAGAGTTTGTGAATGGGGCAGAGTGTGTGAATGGGACATAGAGTGTGTGTATGGGATAGAGTGTGTGTGAATGGGACAGAGAGTGTGTGTGAATGGGACAGACAGTGTGTGTGAATGGGACAGAGAGTGTGAACGGGACAGAGAGTGTGTGAATGGGACAGAAAGGGTGTGTATGGGATAGAGTGTGTGTGAAAGGGACACAGTGTGTGTGAATGGGACAGAGAGTGTGTGTGAATGGGACAGAGAGTGTGTATGGGACAGAGAGTGTGTGAATGGCACAGACTGTGTGAATGGGACAGAGAGTGTGTGAATGGGACAGAGAGGGTGTGTATGGGATAGAGTGTGTGTGAATGGGACAGAGAGTGTGATGGGAGAGAGTGTGTGTGAATGGGACAGAGAGAGTGAAAGGGACAGAGAGTGTGAATGGGAGAGAGTGGGTGTGTATGGGACAGAGAGTGTGAATGGGACAGAGAGTGTGTGAATGGGACAGAGTGTGTGAAAGGGACAGAGTGTGTGAAAGGGACAGAGTGTGTGTGAATGGGACAGAGAGTGTGTGAATGGGACAGAGAGTGTGTGAATGGGACAGAGTGTGTGAAAGGGACAGAGTGTGTGAAAGGGACAGAGTGTGTGTGAATGGGACAGAGTGTGTGAAAGGGACAGAGAGTGTGTGTATGGGATAGAGAGTGTGTGAATGGGACAGATAGTGTGTGAATGGGACAGAGAGTGTGTGTGAATGGGACAGAAAGTGTGTGTGAATGGGACAGAGTGTGTGAAAGGGACAGAGAGTGTGTGAATGGGACAGAGAGTGTGTATGGGACAGAGAGGGTGTGTATGGGACAGAGAGTGTGTGAATGGGACAGAGAGTGTGTGTATGGGACAGAGTGTGTGTGAATGGGACAGAGAATGTGTGAATGGGACAGAGAGGGTGTGTATGGGACAGAGTATGTGTGAATGGGACAGAGTGTGTGTGAATGGGACAGAGAATGTGTGAATGGGACAGAGTGTGTGAAAGGGACAGAGTGTGTGTGAATGGGACAGAGAATGTGTGAATGGGACAGAGAATGTGTGAATGGGACAGAGTGTGTGAAAGGGACAGAGTGTGTGCATGGGACAGAGAGTGTGGGAATGGGACAGATAGTGTGTTTGAATGGGACAGAGAGTGTGTGTGAATGGGACAGATAGTGTGTGAATGGGACAGAGAGTGTGTGTGAATGGGACAGAGAGTGTGTTTGAATGGGACAGAGAGTTTGTGAATGGGACAGAGAGTGTGTGTGAATGGGACAGAAAGTGTGTGTGAATGGGACAGGGAGTGTGTGAATGGGACAGAGAGTGTGTGTATGGGACAGAGAGTGTGTGAATGGGACAGAGAGTGTGTTTGAATGGGACAGAGAGTTTGTGAATGGGACAGAGAGTGTGTGTGAATGGGACAGATAGTGTGTGAATGGGACAGAGAGTGTGTGTGAATGGGACAGAGAGTTTGTGAATGGGACAGAGAGTGTGTGTGAATGGGACAGAAAGTGTGTGTGAATGGGACAGGGAGTGTGTGAATGGGACAGAGAGTGTGTGTATGGGACAGAGAGTGTGTGAATGGGACAGAGTGAGTGTATGTGACAGAGAGTGTGTGTATGGGACAGAGAGTGTGTGTATGGGACAGAGAGTGTGGTTTTCGGACAGATTGTGTTTGTATGGGACAGAGAGTGTGTGAATGGGACACAGTGTGTGTGAACGGGATAGACAGTGAGTGTGAATGGGACAGAGAGTGTGTGAATAGGACAGAGTTTGTGTGAATGGGACAGAGAGTGTGTGAATGGGACAGAGTGTCTGTGAATGGGACAGAGTGTCTGTGAATGGGACACAGTGTCTGTGAATGGGACATAGAGGGTTTGAATGGGACAGAGAGTGTGAATGGGACGCAGTGTGTGTGAATGGGACACTGTGTGTGAATGGGACAGAGTGTGTATGAATGGGACAGAGAGTGTGAATGGGGCACAGAGTGTGTGTATGGGACAGAGAGTGTGTATAGGACAGAGAGTGTGTTTTTGGGACAGATTGTGTTTGTATGGGACAGAGAGTGTGTGAATGGGACACAGTGTGTGTGTATGGGACAGAGTGTGTGTGAATGGGACAGAATGTGTGTGTATGGGACAGAGTGTGTATGAATGGGACAGAGTGTGTGAATGGGGCTGAGTGTGTGAATGGGGCAGAGTGTGTGTGCATGGGTCTGAGGGTGTGAATGAGACAGAGAGTGTGTGTATGGGACAGAGTGTGTGTGTATGGGACAGAGTGTGTGTGTATGGGACAGAGAGTGTGTGTATGGGACAGAGAGTGTGTGTATGGGACAGAGAGTGTGTTTTTAGGACAGATTGTGTTTGTATGGGACAGAGAGTGTGTGAATGGGACACAGTGTGTGTGAATGGTACAGAGTGTGTGAATGGGACAGAGAGTTTGTGAATGGGGCAGAGTGTGTGAATGGGACATAGAGTGTGTGTATGGGATAGAGAGTGTGAATGGGACAGAGAATGTGTGAATTTGACAGTGTGTGAATGGGACAGAGAGTGTGTGAATGGCACAGATTGTGTGAATGGGACAGAGTGTGTGTGAATGCGACAGAGAGTGTGTATGGGACAGAGAGTGCGTGAATGGGACAGAGAGAGTGTGAACGGGACAGAGTGTGTGTGAATGGGACAGAGTGTGTGTGAATGGGACAGAGTGTGTGTATGGGACAGAGAGTGTGCGAATGGGACAAAATGTGTGTGTATGGGACACAGTGTGTGAATGGGACAGAGAGTGTGTGTATGGGACAGAGAGTGTGTGAATGGGACAGAGAGTGTGTGTATGGGACACACTGTGTTAATGGGACAGAGAGTGTGAATGGGACAGAGACTGTGTGAATGGGACAGAGCGTGTGTGTATGGGACAGAGAGTGTGTGTATGGGACAGAGAGTGTGTGAATGGGACAGAGAGTGTGTGTATGGGACACAGTGTGTGAATGGGACAGAGTGTGTGTGTGAATGGGACGGAGAGTGTGTATGGGACAGAGTGTGTTTTTTGGACAGATTGTGTTTGTGTGGGACAGAGAGTGTGTGAATGGGACACAGTGTGTGTGAATGGGACAGAGAGTGTGTGTCAGTGGGAAAGACAGTGTGTGTGAATGGGACAGAGTGTGTGTGTATGGGACACAGTGTGTGAATGGGACAGAGAGGGTGTGTATGGGACAGAGAGTGTGTGTATGGGACAGAGAGGGTGTGTATGGGACAGGGTGTGTGAATGGGACAGAGTGTGTGAATGGGACAGGGAGTGTGTGAATGGGACAGAGTGTGTGTGAATGGGACAGAGTGTGTGAATGGGACAGAGTGTGTGAATGGGACAGGGAGTGTGTGAATGGGACAGAGAGTGTGTGAATGGGACACAGTGTGTGTGAAAGGTACAGAGTGTGTGAATGGGACAGGGAGTTTGTGAATGGGGCAGAGTGTGTGAATGGGACAGAGTGTGTGAATGGGACATAGAGTGTGTGTATGGGATAGAGAATGTGAATGGGACAAAGAATGTGTGAATTTGACTGAGTGTCTGAATGGCACAGATTGTGTGAAATGGACAGAGAGTGTGTATGGGACAGAGAGTGTGTGAATGGGACAGAGTGTGTGTGAATGGGACAGAGAGTGTGTATGGAATAGAGAGTGTGTGAATGGGACAGAGTGTGTGTGAATGGGACAGAGTGTGTGTATGGGACAGAGTGTGTGTGAATGGGACAGAGTGTATGTGAATGGGACAGAGTGTGTGTGAATGGGACAGAGAGTGTGTGAATGGGACAGAGAGTGTGTGAATGGGACAGAGTGTGTGAAAGGGACAGAGAGTGTGTGTATGGGATAGAGAGTGTGTGAATGGGACAGATAGTGTGTGAATGGGACAGAGAGTGTGTGTGAATGGGACAGAGTGTGTGAAAGGGACAGAGAGTGTGTGTATGGGATAGAGAGTGTGTATGGGACAGAGAGTGTGTGAATGGGACAGAGAGTGTGTGAATGGGACAGAGAGTTTGTGAATGGGACAGAGAGTGTGTGTGAATGGGACAGAAAGTGTGTGTGAATGGGACAGAGAATGTGTGAATGGGACAGAGAGGGTGTGTATGGGACAGAGTGTGTGTGAATGGGACAGAGTGTGTGTGAATGGGACAGAGAATGTGTGAATGGGACAGAGTGTGTGAAAGGGACAGAGTGTGTGTATGGGACAGAGAGTGTGGGAATGGGACAGATAGTGTGTTTGAATGGGACAGAGAGTGTGTTTGAATGGGACAGAGAGTGTGTGGGAATGGGACAGATAGTGTGTGAATGGGACAGAGAGTGTGTGTGAATGGGACAGAGAGTGTGTTTGAATGGGACAGAGAGTTTGTGAATGGGACAGAGAGTGTGTGTGAATGGGACAGAAAGTGTGTGTGAATGGGACAGGGAGTGTGTGAATGGGACAGGGAGTGTGTTTGAATGGGACAGAGAGTTTGTGAATGGGACAGAGAGTGTGTTTGAATGGGACAGTGTGTGTGTGAATGGGACAGAGTGTGTGTGAATGGGACAGAGTGTGTGTGAATGGGACAGTGTGTGTGTATGGGACAGAGACTGTGTGAGAGTTGGACAGTGTGTGTGTGAATGGGACAGAGTGTGTGTGAATGGGACAGAGAGTGTGTGAATGGAACAGAGAGTTTGTGAATGGGACAGAGAGTGTGAATGGGACAGAGAGTGTGTGAATGGGACAGAGAGTGTGTGAATGGGACAGAGAATGTGTGAATGGGACAGAGTGTGTGTGAATGGGACAGAGAATGTGTGAATGGGACAGAGTGTGTGAAAGGGACAGAGTGTGTGTGAATGGGACAGAGAATGTGTGAATGGGACAGAGTGTGTGAAAGGGACAGAGTGTGTGTATGGGACAGAGAGTGTGGGAATGGGACAGATAGTGTGTTTGAATGGGACAGAGAGTGTGTTTGAATGGGACAGAGAGTGTGTGTGAATGGGACAGATAGTGTGTGAATGGGACAGAGAGTGTGTGTGAATGGGACAGAGAGTGTGTTTGAATGGGACAGAGAGTTTGTGAATGGGACAGAGAGTGTGTGTGAATGGGACAGAAAGTGTGTGTGAATGGGACAGAAAGGATGTGTATGGGATAGAGTGTGTGTGAATGGGACACAGTGTGTGTGAATGGGACAGAGAGTGTGTGTGAATGGGACAGAGAGTGTGTGAATGGGACAGAGTGTGTGTGAATGGGACAGAGAGTGTGTGTGAATGGGACAGTGTGTGTGTGAATGGGACAGAGTGTGTGTGAATGGGACAGAGTGTGTGTGAATGGGTCAGAGTGTGTGTGAATGGGACAGAGTGTGTGTGAATGGGACAGAGATTGTGTGTGAATGGGACAGTGTGTGTGTGAATGGGACAGAGAGTGTGAACGGGACAGAGAGTGTGTGAATGGGACAGAGAGTGTGTGAATGGGACAGAGAGGGTGTGTATGGGATAGAGTGTGTGTGAATGGGACACAGTGTGTGTGAATGGGACTGAGAGTGTGTGTGAATGGGACTGAGAGTGTGTGTGAGTGGAAAAGACAGAGTGTGTGAATAGGACAGAGAGTGTGTGAATGGGACAGAGTGTGTGTGAATGGGACAGAGTGTGTGTGAATGGGACAGAGAGGGTGTGTATGGGATAGAGTGTGTGTGAATGGGACAGAGAGTGTGTGTGAATGGGACAGAGAGTGTGTGTGAATGGGACAGAGAGTGTGAACGGGACAGAGAGTGTGTGATTGGGACAGAAAGGATGTGTATGGGATAGAGTGTGTGTGAATGGGACACAGTGTGTGTGAATGGGACAGAGAGTGTGTGTGAATGGGACAGAGAGTGTGTATGGGACAGAGAGTGTGTGAATGGCACAGACTGTGTGAATGGGACAGAGAGTGTGTGAATGGGACAGAGAGGGTGTGTATGGGATAGAGTGTGTGTGAATGGGACAGAGAGTGTGATGGGAGAGAGTGTGTGTGAATGGGACAGAGAGAGAGAAACGGACAGAGAGTGTGAATGGGAGAGAGTGGGTGTGTATGGGACAGAGAGTGTGAATGGGACAGAGAGTGTGTGAATGGGACAGAGTGTGTGAAAGGGACAGAGTGTGTGTGAATGGGACAGAGAGTGTGTGAATGGGACAGAGTGTGTGAAAGGGACAGAGAGTGTGTGTATGGGATAGAGAGTGTGTGAATGGGACAGATAGTGTGTGAATGGGACAGAGAGTGTGTGTGAATGGGACAGAAAGTGTGAAAGGGACAGAGAGTGTGTGTATGGGATAGAGAGTGTGTGAATGGGACAGATAGTGTGTGAATGGGACAGAGAGTGTGTGTGAATGGGACAGAGTGTGTGAAAGAGACAGAGAGTGTGTGTATGGGATAGAGAGTGTGTATGGGACAGAGAGTGTGTGAATGGGACAGAGAGTTTATGAATGGGACAGAGAGTGTGTGTATGGGACAGAGTGTGTGTGAATGGGACAGAGAATGTGTGAATGGGACAGAGAGGGTGTGTATGGGACA
Source organism: Chiloscyllium punctatum (assembly GCF_047496795.1). Taxonomy (NCBI): domain Eukaryota; kingdom Metazoa; phylum Chordata; class Chondrichthyes; order Orectolobiformes; family Hemiscylliidae; genus Chiloscyllium; species Chiloscyllium punctatum. The sequence continues at coordinate 18,877,295 of NC_092791.1, read as the reverse complement.
GAGTGTGTGTGAATGGGACAGAGTGTGTGTGAATGGGACAGAGAATGTGTGAATGGGACAGAGTGTGTGTGAATGGGACAGAGAATGTGTGAATGGGACAGAGTGTGTGAAAGGGACAGAGTGTGTGTGAATGGGACAGAGAATGTGTGAATGGGACAGAGTGTGTGAAAGGGACAGAGTGTGTGTATGGGACAGAGAGTGTGGGAATGGGACAGATAGTGTGTTTGAATGGGACAGAGAGTGTGTTTGAATGGGACAGAGAGTGTGTGTGAATGGGACAGATAGTGTGTGAATGGGACAGAGAGTGTGTGTGAATGGGACAGAGAGTGTGTTTGAATGGGACAGAGAGTTTGTGAATGGGACAGAGAGTGTGTGTGAATGGGACAGAAAGTGTGTGTGAATGGGACAGGGAGTGTGTGAATGGGACAGAGAGTGTGTATGGGACAGTGTGTGTGTGAATGGGACAGAGTGTGTGTGAATGGGACAGAGTGTGTGTGTGAATGGGACAGAGTGTGTGAATGGGACAGAGAGTGTGTGTGAATGGGACAGAGAGTGTGTGTATGGGACAGAGTGTGTGTGTGAATGGGACAGTGTGTGTGAATAGGACAGTGTGTGTGAATGGGACAGAGAGTGTGTGTGAATGGGACAGTGTGTGTGTGTGAATGGGACAGAGTGTGTGTGAATGGGACAGTGTGTGTGTGAATGGGACAGAGAGTGTGAAAGGGACAGAGAGTGTGAATGGGTCAGAGTGTGTGTGAATGGGACAGAGTGTGTGTGAAAGGGACAGAGTGTGTGTGAATGGGACAGTGTGTGTGTATGGGACAGAGAGTGTGTGAGAGTGGGACAGTGTGTGTGTGAATGGGACAGAGTGTGTGTGAATGGGACAGAGATTGTGTGTATTGGATAGAGACTGTGTGAATGGGACAGAGAGTGTGTGAATGGAACAGAGAGTGTGTGAATGGGACAGAGAGTGTGAATGGGACAGAGAGTGTGTGAATGGGACAGAGAGTGTGTGAATGGGACAGAGAGTGTGTGTGAATGGGACAGAGAGTGTGTGTATGGGACAGAGTGTGTGTGAATGGGACAGAGTGTGTGTGAATGGGACAGAGTGTGTGTGAATGGGACAGAATGTGTGTGTATGGGACAGAGTGTGTATGAATGGGACAGAGTGTGTGAATGGGGCTGAGTGTGTGAATGGGGCAGAGTGTGTGTGCATGGGTCTGAGGGTGTGTATGGGACAGAGTGTGTGTGAATGAGACAGAGAGTGTGTGTATGGGACAGAGTGTGTGTGTATGGGACAGAGAGTGTGTGTATGGGACAGAGAGTGTGTGTATGGGACAGAGAGTGTGTTTTTAGGACAGATTGTGTTTGTATGGGACAGAGAGTGTGTGAATGGGACACAGTGTGTGTGAATGGTACAGAGTGTGTGAATGGGACAGAGAGTTTGTGAATGGGGCAGAGTGTGTGAATGGGACATAGAGTGTGTGTATGGGATAGAGAGTGTGAATGGGACAGAGAATGTGTGAATTTGACAGTGTGTGAATGGGACAGAGAGTGTGTGAATGGCACAGATTGTGTGAATGGGACAGAGTGTGTGTGAATGCGACAGAGAGTGTGTATGGGACAGAGAGTGCGTGAATGGGACAGAGAGAGTGTGAACGGGACAGAGTGTGTGTGAATGGGACAGAGTGTGTGTGAATGGGACAGAGTGTGTGTATGGGACAGAGAGTGTGCGAATGGGACAAAATGTGTGTGTATGGGACACAGTGTGTGAATGGGACAGAGAGTGTGTGTATGGGACAGAGAGTGTGTGAATGGGACAGAGAGTGTGTGTATGGGACACAGTGTGTGAATGGGACAGAGAGTGTGAATGGGACAGAGACTGTGTGAATGGGACAGAGCGTGTGTGTATGGGACAGAGAGTGTGTGTATGGGACAGAGAGTGTGTGAATGGGACAGAGAGTGTGTGTATGGGACACAGTGTGTGAATGGGACAGAGTGTGTGTGTGAATGGGACGGAGAGTGTGTATGGGACAGAGTGTGTTTTTTGGATAGATTGTGTTTGTGTGGGACAGAGAGTGTGTGATTGGGACACAGTGTGTGTGAATGGGACAGAGAGTGTGTGTCAGTGGGAAAGACAGTGTGTGTGAATGGGACAGAGTGTGTGTGTATGGGACACAGTGTGTGAATGGGACAGAGAGGGTGTGTATGGGACAGAGAGTGTGTGTATGGGACAGAGAGGGTGTGTATGGGACAGAGTGTGTGTGAATGGGACAGAGTGTGTGTGAATGGGACAGAGTGTGTGTGAATGGGACAGAGTGTGTGAATGGGACAGGGAGTGTGTGAATGGGACAGAGAGTGTGTGAATGGGACACAGTGTGTGTGAAAGGTACAGAGTGTGTGAATGGGACAGGGAGTTTGTGAATGGGGCAGAGTGTGTGAATGGGACAGAGAGTGTGTGAATTTGACTGAGTGTCTGAATGGCACAGATTGTGTGAATTGGACAGAGAGTGTGTATGGGACAGAGAGTGTGTGAATGGGACAGAGTGTGTGTGAATGGGACAGAGAGTGTGTATGGAATAGAGAGTGTGTGAATGGGACAGAGTGTGTGTGAATGGGACAGAGTGTGTGTATGGGACAGAGTGTGTGTGAATGGGACAGAGCGTATGTGAATGGGACAGAGTGTGTGTGAATGGGACAGAGAGTGTGTGAATGGGACAGAGAGTGTGTGAATGGGACAGAGTGTGTGAAAGGGACAGAGAGTGTGTGTATGGGATAGAGAGTGTGTGAATGGGACAGATACTGTGTGAATGGGACAGAGAGTGTGTGTGAATGGGACAGAAAGTGTCTGTGAATGGGACAGAGTGTGTGAAAGGGACAGAGTGTGTGTGAATGGGACAGAGAATGTGTGAATGGGACAGAGTGTGTGAAAGGGACAGAGTGTGTGTATGGGACAGAGAGTGTGGGAATGGGACAGATAGTGTGTTTGAATGGGACAGAGAGTGTGTTTGAATGGGACAGAGAGTGTGTGTGAATGGGACAGATAGTGTGTGAATGGGACAGAGAGTGTGTGTGAATGGGACAGAGAGTGTGTTTGAATGGGACAGAGAGTTTGTGAATGGGACAGAGAGTGTGTGTGAATGGGACAGAAAGTGTGTGTGAATGGGACAGGGAGTGTGTGAATGGGACAGGGAGTGTGTTTGAATGGGACAGAGAGTTTGTGAATGGGACAGAGAGTGTGATTGAATGGGACAGTGTGTGTGTGAATGGGACAGAGTGTGTGTGAATGGGACAGAGTGTGTGTGAATGGGACAGTGTGTGTGTATGGGACAGAGACTGTGTGAGAGTGGGACAGTGTGTGTGTGAATGGGACAGAGTGTGTGTGAATGGGACAGAGAGTGTGTGAATGGAACAGAGAGTGTGTGAATGGGACAGAGAGTGTGAATCGGACAGAGAGTGTGTGAATGGGACAGAGAGTGTGTGAATGGGACAGAGTGTGTGTGAATGGGACAGAGAGTGTGTGTGAATGGGACAGTGTGTGTGTGAATGGGACAGAGTGTGTGTGAATGGGACAGAGTGAGTGTGAATGGGTCAGAGTGTGTGTGAATGGGACAGAGTGTGTGTGAATGGGACAGAGATTGTGTGTGAATGGGACAGTGTGTGTGTGAATGGGACAGAGAGTGTGAACGGGACAGAGAGTGTGTGAATGGGACAGAGAGTGTGTGAATGGGACAGAGAGGGTGTGTATGGGATAGAGTGTGTGTGAATGGGACACCGTGTGTGTGAATGGGACTGAGAGTGTGTGTGAATGGGACTGAGAGTGTGTGTGAGTGGAAAAGACAGAGTGTGTGAATGGGACAGAGAGTGTGTGAATGGGACAGAGTGTGTGTGAATGGGACAGAGTGTGTGTGAATGGGACAGAGAGGGTGTGTATGGGATAGAGTGTGTGTGAATGGGACAGAGAGTGTGTGTGAATGGGACAGAGAGTGTGTGTGAATGGGACAGAGAGTGTGAACGGGACAGAGAGTGTGTGATTGGGACAGAAAGGGTGTGTATGGGATAGAGTGTGTGTGAATGGGACACAGTGTGTGTGAATGGGACAGAGAGTGTGTGTGAATGGGACAGAGAGTGTGTATGGGACAGAGAGTGTGTGAATGGCACAGACTGTGTGAATGGGACAGAGAGTGTGTGAATGGGACAGAGAGGGTGTGTATGGGATAGAGTGTGTGTGAATGGGACAGAGAGTGTGATGGGAGAGAGTGTGTGTGAATGGGACAGAGAGAGTGAAAGGGACAGAGAGTGTGAATGGGAGAGAGTGGGTGTGTATGGGACAGAGAGTGTGAATGGGACAGAGAGTGTGTGAATGGGACAGAGTGTGTGAAAGGGACAGAGTGTGTGTGAATGGGACAGAGAGTGTGTGAATGGGACAGAGTGTGTGAAAGGGACAGAGAGTGTGTGTATGGGATAGAGAGTGTGTGAATGGGACAGATAGTGTGTGAATGGGACAGAGAGTGTGTGTGAATGGGACAGAAAGTGTGAAAGGGACAGAGAGTGTGTGTATGGGATAGAGAGTGTGTGAATGGGACAGATAGTGTGTGAATGGGACAGAGAGTGTGTGTGAATGGGACAGAGTGTGTGAAAGAGACAGAGAGTGTGTGTATGGGATAGAGAGTGTGTATGGGACAGAGAGTGTGTGAATGGGACAGAGAGTTTGTGAATGGGACAGAGAGTGTGTGTGAATGGGACAGAAAGTGTGTGTGAATGGGACAGAGAGTGTGTGTATGGGACAGAGTGTGTGTGAATGGGACAGAGAATGTGTGAATGGGACAGAGAGGGTGTGTATGGGACAGAGTGTGTGTGAATGGGACAGAGTGTGTGTGAATGGGACAGAGAATGTGTGAATGGGACAGAGTGTGTGTGAATGGGACAGAGAATGTGTGAATGGGACAGAGTGTGTGAAAGGGACAGAGTGTGTGTGAATGGGACAGAGAATGTGTGAATGGGACAGAGTGTGTGAAAGGGACAGAGTGTGTGTATGGGACAGAGAGTGTGGGAATGGGACAGATAGTGTGTTTGAATGGGACAGAGAGTGTGTTTGAATGGGACAGAGAGTGTGTGTGAATGGGACAGATAGTGTGTGAATGGGACAGAGAGTGTGTGTGAATGGGACAGAGAGTGTGTTTGAATGGGACAGAGAGTTTGTGAATGGGACAGAGAGTGTGTGTGAATGGGACAGAAAGTGTGTGTGAATGGGACAGGGAGTGTGTGAATGGGACAGAGAGTGTGTATGGGACAGTGTGTGTGTGAATGGGACAGAGAGTGTGTGAATGGGACAGTGTGTGTGTGAATAGGACAGAGTGTGTGTGAATGGGACAGAGTGTGTGTGTGAATGGGACAGAGTGTGTGAATGGGACAGAGAGTGTGTGTGAATGGGACAGAGAGTGTGTGTATGGGACAGAGTGTGTGTGTGAATGGGACAGTGTGTGTGAATAGGACAGTGTGTGTGAATGGGACAGAGAGTGTGTGTGAATGGGACAGAGTGTGTGTGTGAATGGGACAGAGTGTGTGTGAATGGGACAGAGTGTGTGTGAATGGGACAGTGTGTGTGTGAATGGGACAGAGAGTGTGAAAGGGACAGAGAGTGTGAATGGGTCAGAGTGTGTGTGAATGGGACAGAGTGTGTGTGAAAGGGACAGAGTGTGTGTGAATGGGACACTGTGTGTGTATGGGACAGAGAGTGTGTGAGAGTGGGACAGTGTGTGTGTGAATGGGACAGAGTGTGTGTGAATGGGACAGAGATTGTGTGTATTGGATAGAGACTGTGTGAATGGGACAGAGAGTGTGTGAATGGAACAGAGAGTGTGTGAATGGGACAGAGAGTGTGAATGGGACAGAGAGTGTGTGAATGGGACAGAGAGTGTGTGAATGGGACAGAGAGTGTGTGTGAATGGGACAGAGAGTGTGTGTATGGGACAGAGTGTGTGTGAATGGGACAGAGTGTGTGTGATTGGGACAGAGAGTGTGTGAATTGGTCAGAGTGTGTGTGAATGGGACAGAGAGTGTGTGTGAATGGGACAGTGTGTGTGTGAATGGGACAGAGTGTGTGTGAATGGGACAGAGTGTGTGTGAATGGGACAGAGAGTGTGTGTGAATGGGACAGTGTGTGTGTGAATGGGACAGAGAGTGTGTGAATGGGACAGAGAGTGTGTGTGAATGGGACAGAGAGTGTGTGTGAATGGGACAGAGATTGTGTGTATTGGATAGAGACTGTGTGAATGGGACAGAGAGTGTGTGAATGGAACAGAGAGTGTGTGAATGGCACAGAGTGTGTGAATGGGACAGAGAGTGTGTGTGAATGGGACAGAGAGTGTGAACGGGACAGAGAGTGTGTGAATGGGACAGAGAGTGTGTGAATGGGACAGAGAGGGTGTGTATGGGATAGAGTGTGTGTGAATGGGACACAGTGTGTGTGAATGGGACTGAGAGTGTGTGTGAATGGGACTGAGAGTGTGTGTGAGTGGAAAAGACAGAGTGTGTGAATAGGACAGAGAGTGTGTGTATGGGACAGAGAGTGTGTGAATGGGACAGAGTGTGTGTGAATGGGACAGAGTGTGTGTGAATGGGACAGAGAGGGTGTGTATGGGATAGAGTGTGTGTGAATGGGACAGAGAGTGTGTGTGAATGGGACAGACAGTGTGTGTGAATGGGACAGAAAGTGTGTGTGAATGGGACAGAGTGTGTGTGAATGGGACAGAGAGTGTGTGAATGGGACAGAGAGTGTGTGAAAGGGACAGAGAGTGTGTGTATGGGATAGAGAGTGTGTGAATGGGACAGATGGTGTGTGAATGGGACAGAGAGTGTGTGTGAATGGGACAGAAAGTGTGTGTGAATGGGACAGAGTGTGTGAAAGGGACAGAGAGTGTGTGTATGGGATAGAGAGTGTGTATGGGACAGAGAGTGTGTGAATGGGACAGAGAGTTTGTGAATGGGACAGAGAGTGTGTGTGAATGGGACAGAAAGTGTGTGTGAATGGGACAGAGAGTGTGTGTATGGGACAGAGAGTGCGTGTATGGGACAGAGTGTGTGTGAATGGGACAGAGAATGTGTGAATGGGACAGAGAGGGTGTGTATGGGACAGAGTGTGTGTGAATGGGACAGAGTGTGTGTGAATGGGACAGAGAATGTGTGAATGGGACAGAGTGTGTGAAAGGGACAGAGTGTGTGGATGGGACAGAGAGTGTGGGAATGGGACAGATAGTGTGTTTGAATGGGACAGAGAGTGTGTTTGAATGGGACAGAGAGTGTGTGTGAATGGGACAGATAGTGTGTGAATGGGACAGAGAGTGTGTGTGAATGGGACAGAGAGTGTGTTTGAATGGGACAGAGAGTTTGTGAATGGGACAGAGAGTGTGTGTGAATGGGACAGAAAGTGTGTGTGAATGGGACAGGGAGTGTGTGAATGGGACAGAGAGTGTGTGTATGGGACAGAGAGTGTGTGAATGGGACAGAGAGTGTGTTTGAATGGGACAGAGAGTTTGTGAATGGGACAGAGAGTGTGTGTGAATGGGACAGATAGTGTGTGAATGGGACAGAGAGTGTGTGTGAATGGGACAGAGAGTTTGTGAATGGGACAGAGAGTGTGTGTGAATGGGTCAGAGTGTGTGTGAATGGGACAGAGTGTGTGTGAATGGGACAGAGTGTGTGTGAATGGGACAGAGATTGTGTGTGAATGGGACAGTGTGTGTGTGAATGGGACAGAGTGTGTGTGAATGGGACAGAGTGTGTGTGAATGGGACAGAGAGTGTGTGTGAATGGGACAGTGTGTGTGTGAATGGGACAGAGAGTGTGTGAATGGGACAGAGAGTGTGTGTGAATGGGACAGAGAGTGTGTGTGAATGGGACAGAGATTGTGTGTATTGGATAGAGACTGTGTGAATGGGACAGAGAGTGTGTGAATGGAACAGAGAGTGTGTGAATGGCACAGAGTGTGTGAATGGGACAGAGAGTGTGTGTGAATGGGACAGAGAGTGTGAACGGGACAGAGAGTGTGTGAATGGGACAGAGAGTGTGTGAACGGGACAGAGAGGGTGTGTATGGGATAGAGTGTGTGTGAATGGGACACAGTGTGTGTGAATGGGACTGAGAGTGTGTGTGAATGGGACTGAGAGTGTGTGTGAGTGGAAAAGACAGAGTGTGTGAATAGGACAGAGAGTGTGTGTATGGGACAGAGAGTGTGTGAATGGGACAGAGTGTGTGTGAATGGGACAGAGTGTGTGTGAATCGGACAGAGAGGGTGTGTATGGGATAGAGTGTGTGTGAATGGGACAGAGAGTGTGTGTGAATGGGACAGACAGTGTGTGTGAATGGGACAGAGAGTGTGAACGGGACAGAGAGTGTGTGAATGGGACAGAAAGGGTGTGTATGGGATAGAGTGTGTGTGAATGGGACACAGTGTGTGTGAATGGGACAGAGAGTGTGTGTGAATGGGACAGAGAGTGTGTATGGGACAGAGAGTGTGTGAATGGCACAGACTGTGTGAATGGGACAGAGAGTGTGTGAATGGGACAGAGAGGGTGTGTATGGGATAGAGTGTGTGTGAATGGGACAGAGAGTGTGATGGGAGAGAGTGTGTGTGAATGGGACAGAGAGAGTGAAAGGGACAGAGAGTGTGAATGGGAGAGAGTGGGTGTGTATGGGACAGAGAGTGTGAATGGGACAGAGAGTGTGTGAATGGGACAGAGTGTGTGAAAGGGACAGAGTGTGTGTGAATGGGACAGAGAGTGTGTGAATGGGACAGAGAGTGTGTGAATGGGACAGAGTGTGTGAAAGGGACAGAGTGTGTGAAAGGGACAGAGTGTGTGTGAATGGGACAGAGTGTGTGAAAGGGACAGAGAGTGTGTGTATGGGATAGAGAGTGTGTGAATGGGACAGAAAGTGTGTGTGAATGGGACAGAATGTGTGAAAGGGACAGAGAGTGTGTGAATGGGACAGAGAGTGTGTATGGGACAGAGAGGGTGTGTATGGGACAGAGAGTGTGTGAATGGGACAGAGAGTGTGTGTATGGGACAGAGTGTGTGTGAATGGGACAGAGAATGTGTGAATGGGACAGAGAGGGTGTGTCTGGGACAGAGTATGTGTGAATGGGACAGAGTGTGTGTGAATGGGACAGAGAATGTGTGAATGGGACAGAGTGTGTGAAAGGGACAGAGTGTGTGTGAATGGGACAGAGAATGTGTGAATGGGACAGAGAATGTGTGAATGGGACAGAGTGTGTGAAAGGGACAGAGTGTGTGCATGGGACAGAGAGTGTGGGAATGGGACAGATAGTGTGTTTGAATGGGACAGAGAGTGTGTGTGAATGGGACAGATAGTGTGTGAATGGGACAGAGAGTGTGTGTGAATGGGACAGAGAGTGTGTTTGAATGGGACAGAGAGTTTGTGAATGGGACAGAGAGTGTGTGTGAATGGGACAGAAAGTGTGTGTGAATGGGACAGGGAGTGTGTGAATGGGACAGAGAGTGTGTGTATGGGACAGAGAGTGTGTGAATGGGACAGAGAGTGTGTTTGAATGGGACAGAGAGTTTGTGAATGGGACAGAGAGTGTGTGTGAATGGGACAGATAGTGTGTGAATGGGACAGAGAGTGTGTGTGAATGGGACAGAAAGTGTGTGTGAATGGGACAGGGAGTGTGTGAATGGGACAGAGAGTGTGTGTGAATGGGACAGAAAATGTGTGTGAATGGGACAGGGAGTGTGTGAATGGGACAGAGAGTGTGTGTATGGGACAGAGAGTGTGTGAATGGGACAGAGTGAGTGTATGTGACAGAGAGTGTGTGTATGGGACAGAGAGTGTGTGTATGGGACAGAGAGTGTGTTTTTCGGACAGATTGTGTTTGTATGGGACAGAGAGTGTGTGAATGGGACACAGTGTGTGTGAACGGGATAGACAGTGAGTGTGAATGGGACAGAGAGTGTGTGAATGGGACAGAGAGAGTGTGAACGGGACAGAGTGTGCGTGAATGGGACAGAGTGTGTGTGAATGGGACAGAGTGTGTGTATGGGACAGAGTGTGTGCGAATGGGACAAAATGTGTGTGTATGGGACACAGTGTGTGAATGGGACAGAGAGTGTGTGTATGGGACAGAGAGTGTGTGAATGGGACAGAGAGTGTGTGTATGGGACACAGTGTGTGAATGGGACAGAGAGTGTGAATGGGACAGAGACTGTGTGAATGGGACAGAGCGTGTGTGTATGGGACAGAGAGTGTGTGTATGGGACAGAGAGTGTGTGAATGGGACAGAGAGTGTGTGTATGGGACACAGTGTGTGAATGGGACAGAGTGTGTGTGTGAATGGGACGGAGAGTGTGTATGGGACAGAGTGTGTTTTTTGGACAGATTGTGTTTGTGTGGGACAGAGAGTGTGTGAATGGGACACAGTGTGTGTGAATGGGACAGAGAGTGTGTGTCAGTGGGAAAGACAGTGTGTGTGAATGGGACAGAGTGTGTGTGTATGGGACACAGTGTGTGAATGGGACAGAGAGGGTGTGTATGGGACAGAGAGTGTGTGTATGGGACAGAGAGGGTGTGTATGGGACAGAGTGTGTGAATGGGACAGAGTGTGTGAATGGGACAGGGAGTGTGTGAATGGGACAGTGTGTGTGTGAATGGGACAGAGAGTGTGTGAATGGTACAGAGTGTGTGAATGGGACAGCGTGTGTGTGTGAATGGGACAGAGTGTGTGTATGGGACAGAGTATGTGAATGGGACAGAGTGTGTGTGAATGGGACGCAGTGTGTGTGAATGGGACACAGTGTGTGTGAATGGCACAGAGAGTGTGTGTATGGGACAGAGTATGTGAATGGGACAGAGAGTGTGTGAATGGGATGCAGTGTGTGTATGGGACAGCGTGTGTCTGTGAATGGGACAGAGAGTGTCTGAATGGGACAGAGAGTGTGTGAATGGGACTGAGTGTGTGTATGGGACAGAGTGTGTGTGAATGGGACAGAGTGTGTGTGAATGGGACAGAGTGTGTGTATGGGACAGAGTGTGTGCGAATGGGACAAAGTGTGTGTGTATGGGACACAGTGTGTGAATGGGACAGAGAGGGTGTGTATGGGACAGAGTGTGTGTGAATGGGACAGAGTGTGTGAATGGGACAGAGAGGGTGTGTATGGGACAGAGAGTGTGTGTATGGGACAGAGAGGGTGTGTATGGGACAGAGTGTGTGTGAATGGGACAGAGTGTGTGTGAATGGGACAGAGTGTGTGTGAATGGGACAGAGTGTGTGAATGGGACAGGGAGTGTGTGAATGGGACAGAGAGTGTGTGAATGGGACACAGTGTGTGTGAAAGGTACAGAGTGTGTGAATGGGACAGGGAGTTTGTGAATGGGGCAGAGTGTGTGAATGGGACAGAGTGTGTGAATGGGACATAGAGTGTGTGTATGGGATAGAGAATGTGAATGGGACAGAGAATGTGTGAATTTGACAGAGTGTGTGTATGGGACAGAGAGTGTGCGAATGGGACAAAATGTGTGTGTATGGGACACAGTGTGTGAATGGGACAGAGAGTGTGTGTATGGGACAGAGAGTGTGTGAATGGGACAGAGAGTGTGTGTATGGGACACACTGTGTTAATGGGACAGAGAGTGTGAATGGGACAGAGACTGTGTGAATGGGACAGAGCGTGTGTGTATGGGACAGAGAGTGTGTGTATGGGACAGAGAGTGTGTGAATGGGACAGAGAGTGTGTGTATGGGACACAGTGTGTGAATGGGACAGAGTGTGTGTGTGAATGGGACGGAGAGTGTGAATGGGACAGAGTGTGTTTTTTGGACAGATTGTGTTTGTGTGGGACAGAGAGTGTGTGAATGGGACACAGTGTGTGTGAATGGGACAGAGAGTGTGTGTCAGTGGGAAAGACAGTGTGTGTGAATGGGACAGAGTGTGTGTGTATGGGACACAGTGTGTGAATGGGACAGAGAGGGTGTGTATGGGACAGAGAGTGTGTGTATGGGACAGAGAGGGTGTGTATGGGACAGAGTGTGTGAATGGGACAGAGTGTGTGAATGGGACAGGGAGTGTGTGAATGGGACAGAGTGTGTGTGAATGGGACAGAGTGTGTGAATGGGACAGAGTGTGTGAATGGGACAGGGAGTGTGTGAATGGGACAGAGAGTGTGTGAATGGGACACAGTGTGTGTGAAAGGTACAGAGTGTGTGAATGGGACAGGGAGTTTGTGAATGGGGCAGAGTGTGTGAATGGGACAGAGTGTGTGAATGGGACATAGAGTGTGTGTATGGGATAGAGAATGTGAATGGGACAGAGAATGTGTGAATTTGACTGAGTGTCTGAATGGCACAGATTGTGTGAAATGGACAGAGAGTGTGTATGGGACAGAGAGTGTGTGAATGGGACAGAGTGTGTGTGAATGGGACAGAGAGTGTGTATGGAATAGAGAGTGTGTGAATGGGACAGAGTGTGTGTGAATGGGACAGAGTGTGTGTATGGGACAGAGTGTGTGTGAATGGGACAGAGTGTATGTGAATGGGACAGAGTGTGTGTGAATGGGACAGAGAGTGTGTGAATGGGACAGAGAGTGTGTGAATGGGACAGAGTGTGTGAAAGGGACAGAGAGTGTGTGTATGGGATAGAGAGTGTGTGAATGGGACAGATAGTGTGTGAATGGGACAGAGAGTGTGTGTGAATGGGACAGAAAGTGTCTGTGAATGGGACAGAGTGTGTGAAAGGGACAGAGAGTGTGTGTATGGGATAGAGAGTGTGTATGGGACAGAGAGTGTGTGAATGGGACAGAGAGTGTGTGAATGGGACAGAGAGTTTGTGAATGGGACAGAGAGTGTGTGTGAATGGGACAGAAAGTGTGTGTGAATGGGACAGAGAATGTGTGAATGGGACAGAGAGGGTGTGTATGGGACAGAGTGTGTGTGAATGGGACAGAGTGTGTGTGAATGGGACAGAGAATGTGTGAATGGGACAGAGTGTGTGAAAGGGACAGAGTGTGTGTATGGGACAGAGAGTGTGGGAATGGGACAGATAGTGTGTTTGAATGGGACAGAGAGTGTGTTTGAATGGGACAGAGAGTGTGTGGGAATGGGACAGATAGTGTGTGAATGGGACAGAGAGTGTGTGTGAATGGGACAGAGAGTGTGTTTGAATGGGACAGAGAGTTTGTGAATGGGACAGAGAGTGTGTGTGAATGGGACAGAAAGTGTGTGTGAATGGGACAGGGAGTGTGTGAATGGGACAGGGAGTGTGTTTGAATGGGACAGAGAGTTTGTGAATGGGACAGAGAGTGTGTTTGAATGGGACAGTGTGTGTGTGAATGGGACAGAGTGTGTGTGAATGGGACAGAGTGTGTGTGAATGGGACAGTGTGTGTGTATGGGACAGAGACTGTGTGAGAGTTGGACAGTGTGTGTGTGAATGGGACAGAGTGTGTGTGAATGGGACAGAGAGTGTGTGAATGGAACAGAGAGTGTGTGAATGGGACAGAGAGTGTGAATGGGACAGAGAGTGTGTGAATGGGACAGAGAGTGTGTGAATGGGACAGAGAATGTGTGAATGGGACAGAGTGTGTGTGAATGGGACAGAGAATGTGTGAATGGGACAGAGTGTGTGAAAGGGACAGAGTGTGTGTGAATGGGACAGAGAATGTGTGAATGGGACAGAGTGTGTGAAAGGGACAGAGTGTGTGTATGGGACAGAGAGTGTGGGAATGGGACAGATAGTGTGTTTGAATGGGACAGAGAGTGTGTTTGAATGGGACAGAGAGTGTGTGTGAATGGGACAGATAGTGTGTGAATGGGACAGAGAGTGTGTGTGAATGGGACAGAGAGTGTGTTTGAATGGGACAGAGAGTTTGTGAATGGGACAGAGAGTGTGTGTGAATGGGACAGAAAGTGTGTGTGAATGGGACAGAAAGGATGTGTATGGGATAGAGTGTGTGTGAATGGGACACAGTGTGTGTGAATGGGACAGAGAGTGTGTGTGAATGGGACAGAGAGTGTGTGAATGGGACAGAGTGTGTGTGAATGGGACAGAGAGTGTGTGTGAATGGGACAGTGTGTGTGTGAATGGGACAGAGTGTGTGTGAATGGGACAGAGTGTGTGTGAATGGGTCAGAGTTTGTGTGAATGGGACAGAGTGTGTGTGAATGGGACAGAGATTGTGTGTGAATGGGACAGTGTGTGTGTGAATGGGACAGAGAGTGTGAACGGGACAGAGAGTGTGTGAATGGGACAGAGAGTGTGTGAATGGGACAGAGAGGGTGTGTATGGGATAGAGTGTGTGTGAATGGGACACAGTGTGTGTGAATGGGACTGAGAGTGTGTGTGAATGGGACTGAGAGTGTGTGTGAGTGGAAAAGACAGAGTGTGTGAATAGGACAGAGAGTGTGTGAATGGGACAGAGTGTGTGTGAATGGGACAGAGTGTGTGTGAATGGGACAGAGAGGGTGTGTATGGGATAGAGTGTGTGTGAATGGGACAGAGAGTGTGTGTGAATGGGACAGAGAGTGTGTGTGAATGGGACAGAGAGTGTGAACGGGACAGAGAGTGTGTGATTGGGACAGAAAGGATGTGTATGGGATAGAGTGTGTGTGAATGGGACACAGTGTGTGTGAATGGGACAGAGAGTGTGTGTGAATGGGACAGAGAGTGTGTATGGGACAGAGAGTGTGTGAATGGCACAGACTGTGTGAATGGGACAGAGAGTGTGTGAATGGGACAGAGAGGGTGTGTATGGGATAGAGTGTGTGTGAATGGGACAGAGAGTGTGATGGGAGAGAGTGTGTGTGAATGGGACAGAGAGAGAGAAACGGACAGAGAGTGTGAATGGGAGAGAGTGGGTGTGTATGGGACAGAGAGTGTGAATGGGACAGAGAGTGTGTGAATGGGACAGAGTGTGTGAAAGGGACAGAGTGTGTGTGAATGGGACAGAGAGTGTGTGAATGGGACAGAGTGTGTGAAAGGGACAGAGAGTGTGTGTATGGGATAGAGAGTGTGTGAATGGGACAGATAGTGTGTGAATGGGACAGAGAGTGTGTGTGAATGGGACAGAAAGTGTGAAAGGGACAGAGAGTGTGTGTATGGGATAGAGAGTGTGTATGGGACAGAGAGTGTGTGAATGGGACAGAGAGTTTGTGAATGGGACAGAGAGTGTGTGTATGGGACAGAGTGTGTGTGAATGGGACAGAGAATGTGTGAATGGGACAGAGAGGGTGTGTATGGGACAGAGTGTGTGTGAATGGGACAGAGTGTGTGTGAATGGGACAGAGAATGTGTGAATGGGACAGAGTGTGTGTGAATGGGACAGAGAATGTGTGAATGGGACAGAGTGTGTGAAAGGGACAGAGTGTGTGTGAATGGGACAGAGAATGTGTGAATGGGACAGAGTGTGTGAAAGGGACAGAGTGTGTGTATGGGACAGAGAGTGTGGGAATGGGACAGATAGTGTGTTTGAATGGGACAGAGAGTGTGTTTGAATGGGACAGAGAGTGTGTGTGAATGGGACAGATAGTGTGTGAATGGGACAGAGAGTGTGTGTGAATGGGACAGAAAGTGTGTGTGAATGGGACAGGGAGTGTGTGAATGGGACAGAGAGTGTGTATGGGACAGTGTGTGTGTGAATGGGACAGAGTGTGTGTGAATGGGACAGAGTGTGTGTGTGAATGGGACAGAGTGTGTGAATGGGACAGAGAGTGTGTGTGAATGGGACAGAGAGTGTGTGTATGGGACAGAGTGTGTGTGTGAATGGGACAGTGTGTGTGAATAGGACAGTGTGTGTGAATGGGACAGAGAGTGTGTGTGAATGGGACAGTGTGTGTGTGTGAATGGGACAGAGTGTGTGTGAATGGGACAGTGTGTGTGTGAATGGGACAGAGAGTGTGAAAGGGACAGAGAGTGTGAATGGGTCAGAGTGTGTGTGAATGGGACAGAGTGTGTGTGAAAGGGACAGAGTGTGTGTGAATGGGACAGTGTGTGTGTATGGGACAGAGAGTGTGTGAGAGTGGGACAGTGTGTGTGTGAATGGGACAGAGTGTGTGTGAATGGGACAGAGATTGTGTGTATTGGATAGAGACTGTGTGAATGGGACAGAGAGTGTGTGAATGGAACAGAGAGTGTGTGAATGGGACAGAGAGTGTGAATGGGACAGAGAGTGTGTGAATGGGACAGAGAGTGTGTGAATGGGACAGAGAGTGTGTGTGAATGGGACAGAGAGTGTGTGTATGGGACAGAGTGTGTGTGAATGGGACAGAGTGTGTGTGAATGGGACAGAGTGTGTGTGAATGGGACAGAATGTGTGTGTATGGGACAGAGTGTGTATGAATGGGACAGAGTGTGTGAATGGGGCTGAGTGTGTGAATGGGGCAGAGTGTGTGTGCATGGGTCTGAGGGTGTGTATGGGACAGAGTGTGTGTGAATGAGACAGAGAGTGTGTGTATGGGACAGAGTGTGTGTGTATGGGACAGAGAGTGTGTGTATGGGACAGAGAGTGTGTGTATGGGACAGAGAGTGTGTTTTTAGGACAGATTGTGTTTGTATGGGACAGAGAGTGTGTGAATGGGACACAGTGTGTGTGAATGGTACAGAGTGTGTGAATGGGACAGAGAGTTTGTGAATGGGGCAGAGTGTGTGAATGGGACATAGAGTGTGTGTATGGGATAGAGAGTGTGAATGGGACAGAGAATGTGTGAATTTGACAGTGTGTGAATGGGACAGAGAGTGTGTGAATGGCACAGATTGTGTGAATGGGACAGAGTGTGTGTGAATGCGACAGAGAGTGTGTATGGGACAGAGAGTGCGTGAATGGGACAGAGAGAGTGTGAACGGGACAGAGTGTGTGTGAATGGGACAGAGTGTGTGTGAATGGGACAGAGTGTGTGTATGGGACAGAGAGTGTGCGAATGGGACAAAATGTGTGTGTATGGGACACAGTGTGTGAATGGGACAGAGAGTGTGTGTATGGGACAGAGAGTGTGTGAATGGGACAGAGAGTGTGTGTATGGGACACAGTGTGTGAATGGGACAGAGAGTGTGAATGGGACAGAGACTGTGTGAATGGGACAGAGCGTGTGTGTATGGGACAGAGAGTGTGTGTATGGGACAGAGAGTGTGTGAATGGGACAGAGAGTGTGTGTATGGGACACAGTGTGTGAATGGGACAGAGTGTGTGTGTGAATGGGACGGAGAGTGTGTATGGGACAGAGTGTGTTTTTTGGATAGATTGTGTTTGTGTGGGACAGAGAGTGTGTGAATGGGACACAGTGTGTGTGAATGGGACAGAGAGTGTGTGTCAGTGGGAAAGACAGTGTGTGTGAATGGGACAGAGTGTGTGTGTATGGGACACAGTGTGTGAATGGGACAGAGAGGGTGTGTATGGGACAGAGAGTGTGTGTATGGGACAGAGAGGGTGTGTATGGGACAGAGTGTGTGTGAATGGGACAGAGTGTGTGTGAATGGGACAGAGTGTGTGTGAATGGGACAGAGTGTGTGAATGGGACAGAGTGTGTGAATGGGACAGGGAGTGTGTGAATGGGACAGAGAGTGTGTGAATGGGACACAGTGTGTGTGAAAGGTACAGAGTGTGTGAATGGGACAGGGAGTTTGTGAATGGGGCAGAGTGTGTGAATGGGACAGAGAGTGTGTGAATTTGACTGAGTGTCTGAATGGCACAGATTGTGTGAATTGGACAGAGAGTGTGTATGGGACAGAGAGTGTGTGAATGGGACAGAGTGTGTGTGAATGGGACAGAGAGTGTGTATGGAATAGAGAGTGTGTGAATGGGACAGAGTGTGTGTGAATGGGACAGAGTGTGTGTATGGGACAGAGTGTGTGTGAATGGGACAGAGCGTATGTGAATGGGACAGAGTGTGTGTGAATGGGACAGAGAGTGTGTGAATGGGACAGAGAGTGTGTGAATGGGACAGAGTGTGTGAAAGGGACAGAGAGTGTGTGTATGGGATAGAGAGTGTGTGAATGGGACAGATACTGTGTGAATGGGACAGAGAGTGTGTGTGAATGGGACAGAAAGTGTCTGTGAATGGGACAGAGTGTGTGAAAGGGACAGAGTGTGTGTGAATGGGACAGAGAATGTGTGAATGGGACAGAGTGTGTGAAAGGGACAGAGTGTGTGTATGGGACAGAGAGTGTGGGAATGGGACAGATAGTGTGTTTGAATGGGACAGAGAGTGTGTTTGAATGGGACAGAGAGTGTGTGTGAATGGGACAGATAGTGTGTGAATGGGACAGAGAGTGTGTGTGAATGGGACAGAGAGTGTGTTTGAATGGGACAGAGAGTTTGTGAATGGGACAGAGAGTGTGTGTGAATGGGACAGAAAGTGTGTGTGAATGGGACAGGGAGTGTGTGAATGGGACAGGGAGTGTGTTTGAATGGGACAGAGAGTTTGTGAATGGGACAGAGAGTGTGATTGAATGGGACAGTGTGTGTGTGAATGGGACAGAGTGTGTGTGAATGGGACAGAGTGTGTGTGAATGGGACAGTGTGTGTGTATGGGACAGAGACTGTGTGAGAGTGGGACAGTGTGTGTGTGAATGGGACAGAGTGTGTGTGAATGGGACAGAGAGTGTGTGAATGGAACAGAGAGTGTGTGAATGGGACAGAGAGTGTGAATCGGACAGAGAGTGTGTGAATGGGACAGAGAGTGTGTGAATGGGACAGAGTGTGTGTGAATGGGACAGAGAGTGTGTGTGAATGGGACAGTGTGTGTGTGAATGGGACAGAGTGTGTGTGAATGGGACAGAGTGAGTGTGAATGGGTCAGAGTGTGTGTGAATGGGACAGAGTGTGTGTGAATGGGACAGAGATTGTGTGTGAATGGGACAGTGTGTGTGTGAATGGGACAGAGAGTGTGAACGGGACAGAGAGTGTGTGAATGGGACAGAGAGTGTGTGAATGGGACAGAGAGGGTGTGTATGGGATAGAGTGTGTGTGAATGGGACACCGTGTGTGTGAATGGGACTGAGAGTGTGTGTGAATGGGACTGAGAGTGTGTGTGAGTGGAAAAGACAGAGTGTGTGAATGGGACAGAGAGTGTGTGAATGGGACAGAGTGTGTGTGAATGGGACAGAGTGTGTGTGAATGGGACAGAGAGGGTGTGTATGGGATAGAGTGTGTGTGAATGGGACAGAGAGTGTGTGTGAATGGGACAGAGAGTGTGTGTGAATGGGACAGAGAGTGTGAACGGGACAGAGAGTGTGTGATTGGGACAGAAAGGGTGTGTATGGGATAGAGTGTGTGTGAATGGGACACAGTGTGTGTGAATGGGACAGAGAGTGTGTGTGAATGGGACAGAGAGTGTGTATGGGACAGAGAGTGTGTGAATGGCACAGACTGTGTGAATGGGACAGAGAGTGTGTGAATGGGACAGAGAGGGTGTGTATGGGATAGAGTGTGTGTGAATGGGACAGAGAGTGTGATGGGAGAGAGTGTGTGTGAATGGGACAGAGAGAGTGAAAGGGACAGAGAGTGTGAATGGGAGAGAGTGGGTGTGTATGGGACAGAGAGTGTGAATGGGACAGAGAGTGTGTGAATGGGACAGAGTGTGTGAAAGGGACAGAGTGTGTGTGAATGGGACAGAGAGTGTGTGAATGGGACAGAGTGTGTGAAAGGGACAGAGAGTGTGTGTATGGGATAGAGAGTGTGTGAATGGGACAGATAGTGTGTGAATGGGACAGAGAGTGTGTGTGAATGGGACAGAAAGTGTGAAAGGGACAGAGAGTGTGTGTATGGGATAGAGAGTGTGTGAATGGGACAGATAGTGTGTGAATGGGACAGAGAGTGTGTGTGAATGGGACAGAGTGTGTGAAAGAGACAGAGAGTGTGTGTATGGGATAGAGAGTGTGTATGGGACAGAGAGTGTGTGAATGGGACAGAGAGTTTGTGAATGGGACAGAGAGTGTGTGTGAATGGGACAGAAAGTGTGTGTGAATGGGACAGAGAGTGTGTGTATGGGACAGAGTGTGTGTGAATGGGACAGAGAATGTGTGAATGGGACAGAGAGGGTGTGTATGGGACAGAGTGTGTGTGAATGGGACAGAGTGTGTGTGAATGGGACAGAGAATGTGTGAATGGGACAGAGTGTGTGTGAATGGGACAGAGAATGTGTGAATGGGACAGAGTGTGTGAAAGGGACAGAGTGTGTGTGAATGGGACAGAGAATGTGTGAATGGGACAGAGTGTGTGAAAGGGACAGAGTGTGTGTATGGGACAGAGAGTGTGGGAATGGGACAGATAGTGTGTTTGAATGGGACAGAGAGTGTGTTTGAATGGGACAGAGAGTGTGTGTGAATGGGACAGATAGTGTGTGAATGGGACAGAGAGTGTGTGTGAATGGGACAGAGAGTGTGTTTGAATGGGACAGAGAGTTTGTGAATGGGACAGAGAGTGTGTGTGAATGGGACAGAAAGTGTGTGTGAATGGGACAGGGAGTGTGTGAATGGGACAGAGAGTGTGTATGGGACAGTGTGTGTGTGAATGGGACAGAGAGTGTGTGAATGGGACAGTGTGTGTGTGAATAGGACAGAGTGTGTGTGAATGGGACAGAGTGTGTGTGTGAATGGGACAGAGTGTGTGAATGGGACAGAGAGTGTGTGTGAATGGGACAGAGAGTGTGTGTATGGGACAGAGTGTGTGTGTGAATGGGACAGTGTGTGTGAATAGGACAGTGTGTGTGAATGGGACAGAGAGTGTGTGTGAATGGGACAGAGTGTGTGTGTGAATGGGACAGAGTGTGTGTGAATGGGACAGAGTGTGTGTGAATGGGACAGTGTGTGTGTGAATGGGACAGAGAGTGTGAAAGGGACAGAGAGTGTGAATGGGTCAGAGTGTGTGTGAATGGGACAGAGTGTGTGTGAAAGGGACAGAGTGTGTGTGAATGGGACACTGTGTGTGTATGGGACAGAGAGTGTGTGAGAGTGGGACAGTGTGTGTGTGAATGGGACAGAGTGTGTGTGAATGGGACAGAGATTGTGTGTATTGGATAGAGACTGTGTGAATGGGACAGAGAGTGTGTGAATGGAACAGAGAGTGTGTGAATGGGACAGAGAGTGTGAATGGGACAGAGAGTGTGTGAATGGGACAGAGAGTGTGTGAATGGGACAGAGAGTGTGTGTGAATGGGACAGAGAGTGTGTGTATGGGACAGAGTGTGTGTGAATGGGACAGAGTGTGTGTGAATGGGACAGAGAGTGTGTGAATTGGTCAGAGTGTGTGTGAATGGGACAGAGAGTGTGTGTGAATGGGACAGTGTGTGTGTGAATGGGACAGAGTGTGTGTGAATGGGACAGAGTGTGTGTGAATGGGACAGAGAGTGTGTGTGAATGGGACAGTGTGTGTGTGAATGGGACAGAGAGTGTGTGAATGGGACAGAGAGTGTGTGTGAATGGGACAGAGAGTGTGTGTGAATGGGACAGAGATTGTGTGTATTGGATAGAGACTGTGTGAATGGGACAGAGAGTGTGTGAATGGAACAGAGAGTGTGTGAATGGCACAGAGTGTGTGAATGGGACAGAGAGTGTGTGTGAATGGGACAGAGAGTGTGAACGGGACAGAGAGTGTGTGAATGGGACAGAGAGTGTGTGAATGGGACAGAGAGGGTGTGTATGGGATAGAGTGTGTGTGAATGGGACACAGTGTGTGTGAATGGGACTGAGAGTGTGTGTGAATGGGACTGAGAGTGTGTGTGAGTGGAAAAGACAGAGTGTGTGAATAGGACAGAGAGTGTGTGTATGGGACAGAGAGTGTGTGAATGGGACAGAGTGTGTGTGAATGGGACAGAGTGTGTGTGAATGGGACAGAGAGGGTGTGTATGGGATAGAGTGTGTGTGAATGGGACAGAGAGTGTGTGTGAATGGGACAGACAGTGTGTGTGAATGGGACAGAAAGTGTGTGTGAATGGGACAGAGTGTGTGTGAATGGGACAGAGAGTGTGTGAATGGGACAGAGAGTGTGTGAAAGGGACAGAGAGTGTGTGTATGGGATAGAGAGTGTGTGAATGGGACAGATGGTGTGTGAATGGGACAGAGAGTGTGTGTGAATGGGACAGAAAGTGTGTGTGAATGGGACAGAGTGTGTGAAAGGGACAGAGAGTGTGTGTATGGGATAGAGAGTGTGTATGGGACAGAGAGTGTGTGAATGGGACAGAGAGTTTGTGAATGGGACAGAGAGTGTGTGTGAATGGGACAGAAAGTGTGTGTGAATGGGACAGAGAGTGTGTGTATGGGACAGAGAGTGCGTGTATGGGACAGAGTGTGTGTGAATGGGACAGAGAATGTGTGAATGGGACAGAGAGGGTGTGTATGGGACAGAGTGTGTGTGAATGGGACAGAGTGTGTGTGAATGGGACAGAGAATGTGTGAATGGGACAGAGTGTGTGAAAGGGACAGAGTGTGTGGATGGGACAGAGAGTGTGGGAATGGGACAGATAGTGTGTTTGAATGGGACAGAGAGTGTGTTTGAATGGGACAGAGAGTGTGTGTGAATGGGACAGATAGTGTGTGAATGGGACAGAGAGTGTGTGTGAATGGGACAGAGAGTGTGTTTGAATGGGACAGAGAGTTTGTGAATGGGACAGAGAGTGTGTGTGAATGGGACAGAAAGTGTGTGTGAATGGGACAGGGAGTGTGTGAATGGGACAGAGAGTGTGTGTATGGGACAGAGAGTGTGTGAATGGGACAGAGAGTGTGTTTGAATGGGACAGAGAGTTTGTGAATGGGACAGAGAGTGTGTGTGAATGGGACAGATAGTGTGTGAATGGGACAGAGAGTGTGTGTGAATGGGACAGAGAGTTTGTGAATGGGACAGAGAGTGTGTGTGAATGGGTCAGAGTGTGTGTGAATGGGACAGAGTGTGTGTGAATGGGACAGAGTGTGTGTGAATGGGACAGAGATTGTGTGTGAATGGGACAGTGTGTGTGTGAATGGGACAGAGTGTGTGTGAATGGGACAGAGTGTGTGTGAATGGGACAGAGAGTGTGTGTGAATGGGACAGTGTGTGTGTGAATGGGACAGAGAGTGTGTGAATGGGACAGAGAGTGTGTGTGAATGGGACAGAGAGTGTGTGTGAATGGGACAGAGATTGTGTGTATTGGATAGAGACTGTGTGAATGGGACAGAGAGTGTGTGAATGGAACAGAGAGTGTGTGAATGGCACAGAGTGTGTGAATGGGACAGAGAGTGTGTGTGAATGGGACAGAGAGTGTGAACGGGACAGAGAGTGTGTGAATGGGACAGAGAGTGTGTGAACGGGACAGAGAGGGTGTGTATGGGATAGAGTGTGTGTGAATGGGACACAGTGTGTGTGAATGGGACTGAGAGTGTGTGTGAATGGGACTGAGAGTGTGTGTGAGTGGAAAAGACAGAGTGTGTGAATAGGACAGAGAGTGTGTGTATGGGACAGAGAGTGTGTGAATGGGACAGAGTGTGTGTGAATGGGACAGAGTGTGTGTGAATCGGACAGAGAGGGTGTGTATGGGATAGAGTGTGTGTGAATGGGACAGAGAGTGTGTGTGAATGGGACAGACAGTGTGTGTGAATGGGACAGAGAGTGTGAACGGGACAGAGAGTGTGTGAATGGGACAGAAAGGGTGTGTATGGGATAGAGTGTGTGTGAATGGGACACAGTGTGTGTGAATGGGACAGAGAGTGTGTGTGAATGGGACAGAGAGTGTGTATGGGACAGAGAGTGTGTGAATGGCACAGACTGTGTGAATGGGACAGAGAGTGTGTGAATGGGACAGAGAGGGTGTGTATGGGATAGAGTGTGTGTGAATGGGACAGAGAGTGTGATGGGAGAGAGTGTGTGTGAATGGGACAGAGAGAGTGAAAGGGACAGAGAGTGTGAATGGGAGAGAGTGGGTGTGTATGGGACAGAGAGTGTGAATGGGACAGAGAGTGTGTGAATGGGACAGAGTGTGTGAAAGGGACAGAGTGTGTGTGAATGGGACAGAGAGTGTGTGAATGGGACAGAGAGTGTGTGAATGGGACAGAGTGTGTGAAAGGGACAGAGTGTGTGAAAGGGACAGAGTGTGTGTGAATGGGACAGAGTGTGTGAAAGGGACAGAGAGTGTGTGTATGGGATAGAGAGTGTGTGAATGGGACAGAAAGTGTGTGTGAATGGGACAGAATGTGTGAAAGGGACAGAGAGTGTGTGAATGGGACAGAGAGTGTGTATGGGACAGAGAGGGTGTGTATGGGACAGAGAGTGTGTGAATGGGACAGAGAGTGTGTGTATGGGACAGAGTGTGTGTGAATGGGACAGAGAATGTGTGAATGGGACAGAGAGGGTGTGTCTGGGACAGAGTATGTGTGAATGGGACAGAGTGTGTGTGAATGGGACAGAGAATGTGTGAATGGGACAGAGTGTGTGAAAGGGACAGAGTGTGTGTGAATGGGACAGAGAATGTGTGAATGGGACAGAGAATGTGTGAATGGGACAGAGTGTGTGAAAGGGACAGAGTGTGTGCATGGGACAGAGAGTGTGGGAATGGGACAGATAGTGTGTTTGAATGGGACAGAGAGTGTGTGTGAATGGGACAGATAGTGTGTGAATGGGACAGAGAGTGTGTGTGAATGGGACAGAGAGTGTGTTTGAATGGGACAGAGAGTTTGTGAATGGGACAGAGAGTGTGTGTGAATGGGACAGAAAGTGTGTGTGAATGGGACAGGGAGTGTGTGAATGGGACAGAGAGTGTGTGTATGGGACAGAGAGTGTGTGAATGGGACAGAGAGTGTGTTTGAATGGGACAGAGAGTTTGTGAATGGGACAGAGAGTGTGTGTGAATGGGACAGATAGTGTGTGAATGGGACAGAGAGTGTGTGTGAATGGGACAGAAAGTGTGTGTGAATGGGACAGGGAGTGTGTGAATGGGACAGAGAGTGTGTGTGAATGGGACAGAAAATGTGTGTGAATGGGACAGGGAGTGTGTGAATGGGACAGAGAGTGTGTGTATGGGACAGAGAGTGTGTGAATGGGACAGAGTGAGTGTATGTGACAGAGAGTGTGTGTATGGGACAGAGAGTGTGTGTATGGGACAGAGAGTGTGTTTTTCGGACAGATTGTGTTTGTATGGGACAGAGAGTGTGTGAATGGGACACAGTGTGTGTGAACGGGATAGACAGTGAGTGTGAATGGGACAGAGAGTGTGTGAATGGGACAGAGAGAGTGTGAACGGGACAGAGTGTGCGTGAATGGGACAGAGTGTGTGTGAATGGGACAGAGTGTGTGTATGGGACAGAGTGTGTGCGAATGGGACAAAATGTGTGTGTATGGGACACAGTGTGTGAATGGGACAGAGAGTGTGTGTATGGGACAGAGAGTGTGTGAATGGGACAGAGAGTGTGTGTATGGGACACAGTGTGTGAATGGGACAGAGAGTGTGAATGGGACAGAGACTGTGTGAATGGGACAGAGCGTGTGTGTATGGGACAGAGAGTGTGTGTATGGGACAGAGAGTGTGTGAATGGGACAGAGAGTGTGTGTATGGGACACAGTGTGTGAATGGGACAGAGTGTGTGTGTGAATGGGACGGAGAGTGTGTATGGGACAGAGTGTGTTTTTTGGACAGATTGTGTTTGTGTGGGACAGAGAGTGTGTGAATGGGACACAGTGTGTGTGAATGGGACAGAGAGTGTGTGTCAGTGGGAAAGACAGTGTGTGTGAATGGGACAGAGTGTGTGTGTATGGGACACAGTGTGTGAATGGGACAGAGAGGGTGTGTATGGGACAGAGAGTGTGTGTATGGGACAGAGAGGGTGTGTATGGGACAGAGTGTGTGAATGGGACAGAGTGTGTGAATGGGACAGGGAGTGTGTGAATGGGACAGTGTGTGTGTGAATGGGACAGAGAGTGTGTGAATGGTACAGAGTGTGTGAATGGGACAGCGTGTGTGTGTGAATGGGACAGAGTGTGTGTATGGGACAGAGTATGTGAATGGGACAGAGTGTGTGTGAATGGGACGCAGTGTGTGTGAATGGGACACAGTGTGTGTGAATGGCACAGAGAGTGTGTGTATGGGACAGAGTATGTGAATGGGACAGAGAGTGTGTGAATGGGATGCAGTGTGTGTATGGGACAGCGTGTGTCTGTGAATGGGACAGAGAGTGTCTGAATGGGACAGAGAGTGTGTGAATGGGACTGAGTGTGTGTATGGGACAGAGTGTGTGTGAATGGGACAGAGTGTGTGTGAATGGGACAGAGTGTGTGTATGGGACAGAGTGTGTGCGAATGGGACAAAGTGTGTGTGTATGGGACACAGTGTGTGAATGGGACAGAGAGGGTGTGTATGGGACAGAGTGTGTGTGAATGGGACAGAGTGTGTGAATGGGACAGAGAGGGTGTGTATGGGACAGAGAGTGTGTGTATGGGACAGAGAGGGTGTGTATGGGACAGAGTGTGTGTGAATGGGACAGAGTGTGTGTGAATGGGACAGAGTGTGTGTGAATGGGACAGAGTGTGTGAATGGGACAGGGAGTGTGTGAATGGGACAGAGAGTGTGTGAATGGGACACAGTGTGTGTGAAAGGTACAGAGTGTGTGAATGGGACAGGGAGTTTGTGAATGGGGCAGAGTGTGTGAATGGGACAGAGTGTGTGAATGGGACATAGAGTGTGTGTATGGGATAGAGAATGTGAATGGGACAGAGAATGTGTGAATTTGACTGAGTGTCTGAATGGCACAGATTGTGTGAATTGGACAGAGAGTGTGTGAATGGGACAGAGTGTGTGTGAATGGGACAGAGTGTGTGTGAATGGGACAGAGAGTGTGTATGGAATAGAGAGTGTGTGAATGGGACAGAGTGTGTGTGAATGGGACAGAGTGTGTGTATGGGACAGAGTGTGTGTGAATGGGACAGAGTGTATGTGAATGGGACAGAGTGTGTGTGAATGGGACAGAGTGTGTGTATGGGACAGAGTGTGTGTGAATGGGACAGAGTGTGTGTGAATGGGACAGAGTGTGTGTATGGGGCAGAGAGTGTGTGTATGGGACAGAGTGTGTGTGAATGGGACAGAGTGTGTGTATGGGATAGAGAGTGTGTGAATGGGACAGAGAGTGTGTGAATGGGACAGAGAGTGTGTGAATGGGACAGAGTGTGTGTATGGGACAGAGTGTGTGTGAATGGGACAGAGTGTGTGTGAATGGGACAGAGAGTGTGTGAATGGGACAGAGTGTGTGTGTATGGGACAGAGAGTGTGTGAATGGGACAGAGAGTGTGTGAATGGTACAGAGTGTGTGAATGGGACAGTGTGTGTTTGAATGGGACAGAGTGTGTGTATGGGACAGAGTATGTGAATGGGACAGAGTGTGTGTGAATGGGACGCAGTGTGTGTGAATGGGACACAGTGTGTGTGAATGGGACAGAGAGTGTGTGAATGGGACGCAGTGTGTGTATGGGACAGCGTGTGTCTGTGAATGGGACAGAGAGTGTCTGAATGGGACAGAGAGTGTGTGAATGGGACTGAGTGTGTGTATGGGACAGAGTGTGTGTGAATGGGACAGAGTGTGTGTGAATGGGACAGAGTGTGTGTATGGGACAGAGTGTGTGCGAATGGGACAAAGTGTGTGTGTATGGGACACAGTGTGTGAATGGGACAGAGAGGGTGTGTATGGGACAGAGTGTGTGTGAATGGGACAGAGTGTGTGTGAATGGGACAGAGTGTGTGAATGGGACAGAGAGTGTGTGAATGGGACAGAGAATGTGTGTATGGGACAGAGAGTGTGAATGGTACAGAGTGTGTGTGAATGGGACACAGTGTGTGTGAATGGGACAGAGAGTGTGTGAATGGGACAGAGAGTGTGTGTATGGGACAGAAAGTGTGTGAAGGGGACAGAGAGTGTGTGAATGGGACAGAGAGTGTGTGTGAATGGGACAGAGTGTGTGTGAATGGGACAGAGAGTGTGTATGTGGGACAAAGAGTGTGAGTGTATGGGACAGAGAGTGTGTGAATGGGACAGAGAGTGTGTGAATGGGACAGAGTGTGTGTGTATGGGACAGAGAGTGTGTGAATGGGACAGAGAGTGTGTGAATGGTACAGAGTGTGTGAATGGGACAGCGTGTGTGTGTGAATGGGACAGAGAGTGTGTGTATGGGACAGAGTATGTGAATGGGACAGAGTGTGTGTGAATGGGACGCAGTGTGTGTGAATGGGACACAGTGTGTGTGAATGGCACAGAGAGTGTGTGTATGGGACAGAGTATGTGAATGGGACAGAGAGTGTGTGAATGGGACGCAGTGTGTGTATGGGACAGCGTGTGTCTGTGAATGGGACAGAGAGTGTCTGAATGGGACAGAGAGGGTTTGAATGGGACAGAGAGTGTGAATGGGACAGAGAGTGTGTGAATGGGAAACTGTGTGTGAATGGGACAGAGAGTGTGTGTATGGGACAGAGAGTGTGTGTATGGGACAGAGAGTGTGTGTATGGGACAGAGTGTGTGTGAATGGGACAGAGAGTGTGTGTATGGGACAGAGAGTGTGTGTATGGGACAGAGAGTGCGTGTATGGGACAGAGTGTGTGTGAATGGGACAGAGAGTGTGTGAATGGGACAGAGTGTGTGTGAATGGGACAGAGAGTGTGTGAATGGGACAGGGAGTGTGTGAATGGGACAGACAGTGTGTATGAATGGGACAGAGAGTGTGTGAATGGGACAGAGTGTGTGTGAATGGGACAGAGTGTGTGTGAATGGGACAGAGCGTGTGAATGGGACAGAGAGTGTGAATGGGGCAGAGTGTGTGTGTATGGGACAGAGAGTGTGTGAATGGGACACAGTGTGCGTGAATGGGACAGAGAGTGTGTGAATGGGACAGGGAGTGTGTGAATGGGACAGACAGTGTGTGTGAATGGGACAGAGAGTGTGTGAATGGGACAGAGTGTGTGTGAATGGGACAGAGAGTGTGTGAATGGGACAGAGAGTGTGTGAATGGGACAGAGTGTGTGTGAATGGGACAGAGTGTGTGAATGGGGGAGAGTGTGTGTGCATGGGTCTGAGTTTGTGTATGGGACAAAGTGTGTGTGTATGGGACAGAAAGTGTGTGAACTGGACAGAGAGTGTGTGAATGGGACACAGGGTGCGTGAATGGGACACTGTGTATGAATGGGACAGAGTGTGTGTGAATGGGACAGAGTGTGTGTGAATGGGACAGAGAGTGTGTGTATGGGACAGAGAGTGTGTATGGGACAGAGAGTGTGAGTATGGGACAGAGAGTGTGTATGGGACAGAGCGTGTGTTTCTGGGACAGATTGTGTTTGTATGGGACAGGGAGTGTGTGAATGGGACACAGTGTGTGTGAATGGTACAGAGTGTGTGAATGGGACAGAGAGTTTGTGAATGGGACAGAGTGTGTGAATGGGACAGAGAGTGTGTGAATGGCACAGATTGTGTGAATGGGACAGAGAGTGTGTATGGGACAGAGAGTGCGTGAATGGGACAGAGTGTGTGAATGGGACAGAGAGTGTGTGAATGGCTCAGAGTGTGTGTATGGGACAGAGTGTGTGCGAATGGGACAAATTGTGTGTGTATGGGACACAGTGTGTGAATGGCACAGAGAGTGTGTGTGAGTGGGAAAGACAGTGTGTGTGAATGGGACAGAGTGTGTGTGAATGGGACAGAGTGTGTGTGGATGGGACAGAGAGTGTGTGTATCAGACAGAGTGTGTGTATGGGACAGAGAGTGTGTTTTTGGGATGGATTGTGTTTGTATGGGACAGAGAGTGTGTGAATGGGACACAGTGTGTGTGAATGGGACAGACAGTGTGTGTGAATGGGACAAAGTGTGTGTGTATGGGACAGAAAGTGTGTGAACAGGACAGAGAGTGTGTGAATGGGACAGAGAGGGTGTGTATGGGACAGAGTGTGTGTGAATGGGACAGAGAGTGTGTGAATGGGACAGAGAGTGTTTGAATGGGATAGAGAGTGTGAATGGGACACAGTGTGTGTGAATGGGACACTGTGTGTGAATGGGACAGAGAGTGTTTGAATGGGATAGAGAGTGTGAATGGGACACAGTGTGTGTGAATGGGACACTGTGTGTGAATGGGACAGAGAGTGTGTGTGAATGGGACAGAGAGTGTGTGAATGGGACAGAGTGTGTGTGAATGGGACAGAGAGTGTGTGAATGGGACAGACAGTGTATGTGAATGGGACAGAGTGTGTGTGAATGGGACAGAGTGTGTGTGAATGGGACAGAGTGTGTGAATGGGACAGAGAGTGTGTGAATGGGACAGAGAGTGTGTATGGGACAGAGAGTGTGTGAATGGGACAGAGTGTGTGTGAATGGGACAGAGAGTGTGTATGGGATAGAGAGTGTGTGAATGGGACAGAGTGTGTGTGAATGGGACAGAGTGTGTGTATGGGATAGAAAGCGTGTGAATGGGACAGAGAGTGTGTGAATGGGACAGAGAGTGTTTGAATGGGATAGAGAGTGTGAATGGGACAAAATGTGTGTGTATGGGACACAGTGTGTGAATGGGACAGAGAGTGTGTGAATGGGACAGAGAGTGTGTATGGGACAGAGAGTGTGTGAATGGGACAGAGAGTGTGTATGGGATAGAGAGTGTGTGAATGGGACAGAGTGTGTGTGAATGGGACAGAGTGTGTGTGAATGGGACAGAGTGTGTGAACGGGACAGAGTGTGCGTGAATGGGACAGAGTGTGTGTGAATGGGACAGAGTGTGTGTATGGGACAGAGTGTGTGCGAATGGGACAAAATGTGTGTGTATGGGACACAGTGTGTGAATGGGACAGAGAGTGTGTGTATGGGACAGAGAGTGTGTGAATGGGACAGAGAGTGTGTGTATGGGACACAGTGTGTGAATGGGACAGAGAGTGTGAATGGGACAGAGACTGTGTGAATGGGACAGAGCGTGTGTGTATGGGACAGAGAGTGTGTGTATGGGACAGAGAGTGTGTGAATGGGACAGAGAGTGTGTGTATGGGACACAGTGTGTGAATGGGACAGAGTGTGTGTGTGAATGGGACGGAGAGTGTGTATGGGACAGAGTGTGTTTTTTGGACAGATTGTGTTTGTGTGGGACAGAGAGTGTGTGAATGGGACACAGTGTGTGTGAATGGGACAGAGAGTGTGTGTCAGTGGGAAAGACAGTGTGTGTGAATGGGACAGAGTGTGTGTGTATGGGACACAGTGTGTGAATGGGACAGAGAGGGTGTGTATGGGACAGAGAGTGTGTGTATGGGACAGAGAGGGTGTGTATGGGACAGAGTGTGTGTGAATGGGACAGAGTGTGTGTGAATGGGACAGAGTGTGTGTGAATGGGACAGAGTGTGTGAATGGGACAGGGAGTGTGTGAATGGGACAGAGAGTGTGTGAATGGGACAGAGAGTGTGTGAATGGGACACAGTGTGTGTGAAAGGTACAGAGTGTGTGAATGGGACAGGGAGTTTGTGAATGGGGCAGAGTGTGTGAATGGGACAGAGTGTGTGAATGGGACATAGAGTGTGTGTATGGGATAGAGAATGTGAATGGGACAGAGAATGTGTGAATTTGACTGAGTGTCTGAATGGCACAGATTGTGTGAATTGGACAGAGAGTGTGTGAATGGGACAGAGTGTGTGTGAATGGGACAGAGTGTGTGTGAATGGGACAGAGAGTGTGTATGGAATAGAGAGTGTGTGAATGGGACAGAGTGTGTGTGAATGGGACAGAGTGTGTGTATGGGACAGAGTGTGTGTGAATGGGACAGAGTGTATGTGAATGGGACAGAGTGTGTGTGAATGGGACAGAGTGTGTGTATGGGACAGAGTGTGTGTGAATGGGACAGAGTGTGTGTGAATGGGACAGAGTGTGTGTATGGGGCAGAGAGTGTGTGTATGGGACAGAGTGTGTGTGAATGGGACAGAGTGTGTGTATGGGATAGAGAGTGTGTGAATGGGACAGAGAGTGTGTGAATGGGACAGAGAGTGTGTGAATGGGACAGAGTGTGTGTATGGGACAGAGTGTGTGTGAATGGGACAGAGTGTGTGTGAATGGGACAGAGAGTGTGTGAATGGGACAGAGAGTGTGTGAATGGGACAGAGTGTGTGTGTATGGGACAGAGAGTGTGTGAATGGGACAGAGAGTGTGTGAATGGTACAGAGTGTGTGAATGGGACAGCGTGTGTGTGTGAATGGGACAGAGTGTGTGTATGGAACAGAGTATGTGAATGGGACAGAGTGTGTGTGAATGGGACGCAGTGTGTGTGAATGGGACACAGTGTGTGTGAATGGCACAGAGAGTGTGTGTATGGGACAGAGTATGTGAATGGGACAGAGAGTGTGTGAATGGGACGCAGTGTGTGTATGGGACAGCGTGTGTCTGTGAATGGGACAGAGAGTGTCTGAATGGGACAGAGAGTGTGTGAATGGGACTGAGTGTGTGTATGGGACAGAGTGTGTGTGAATGGGACAGAGTGTGTGTGAATGGGACAGAGTGTGTGTATGGGACAGAGTGTGTGCGAATGGGACAAAGTGTGTGTGTATGGGACACAGTGTGTGAATGGGACAGAGAGGGTGTGTATGGGACAGAGTGTGTGTGAATGGGACAGAGTGTGTGTGAATGGGACAGAGTGTGTGAATGGGACAGAGAGTGTGTGAATGGGACAGAGAATGTGTGTATGGGACAGAGAGTGTGAATGGTACAGAGTGTGTGTGAATGGGACACAGTGTGTGTGAATGGGACAGAGAGTGTGTGAATGGGACAGAGAGTGTGTGTATGGGACAGAAAGTGTGTGAAGGGGACAGAGAGTGTGTGAATGGGACAGAGAGTGTGTGTGAATGGGACAGAGTGTGTGTGAATGGGACAGAGAGTGTGTATGTGGGACAAAGAGTGTGAGTGTATGGGACAGAGAGTGTGTGAATGGGACAGAGAGTGTGTGAATGGGACAGAGTGTGTGTGTATGGGACAGAGAGTGTGTGAATGGGACAGAGAGTGTGTGAATGGTACAGAGTGTGTGAATGGGACAGCGTGTGTGTGTGAATGGGACAGAGAGTGTGTGTATGGGACAGAGTATGTGAATGGGACAGAGTGTGTGTGAATGGGACGCAGTGTGTGTGAATGGGACACAGTGTGTGTGAATGGCACAGAGAGTGTGTGTATGGGACAGAGTATGTGAATGGGACAGAGAGTGTGTGAATGGGACGCAGTGTGTGTATGGGACAGCGTGTGTCTGTGAATGGGACAGAGAGTGTCTGAATGGGACAGAGAGGGTTTGAATGGGACAGAGAGTGTGAATGGGACAGAGAGTGTGTGAATGGGAAACTGTGTGTGAATGGGACAGAGAGTGTGTGTATGGGACAGAGAGTGTGTGTATGGGACAGAGTGTGTGTGAATGGGACAGAGAGTGTGTGTATGGGACAGAGAGTGTGTGTATGGGACAGAGAGTGCGTGTATGGGACAGAGTGTGTGTGAATGGGACAGAGAGTGTGTGAATGGGACAGAGTGTGTGTGAATGGGACAGAGAGTGTGTGAATGGGACAGAGTGTGTGTGAATGGGACAGAGTGTGTGTGAATGGGACAGAGCGTGTGAATGGGACAGAGAGTGTGAATGGGGCAGAGTGTGTGTGTATGGGACAGAGAGTGTGTGAATGGGACAGGGAGTGTGTGAATGGGACAGAGAGTGTGTGAATGGGACAGGGAGTGTGTGAATGGGACAGACAGTGTGTGTGAATGGGACAGAGAGTGTGTGAATGGGACAGAGTGTGTGTGAATGGGACAGAGAGTGTGTGAATGGGACAGAGAGTGTGTGAATGGGACAGAGTGTGTGTGAATGGGACAGAGTGTGTGAATGGGGGAGAGTGTGTGTGCATGGGTCTGAGTTTGTGTATGGGACAAAGTGTGTGTGTATGGGACAGAAAGTGTGTGAACTGGACAGAGAGTGTGTGAATGGGACACAGGGTGCGTGAATGGGACACTGTGTATGAATGGGACAGAGTGTGTGTGAATGGGACAGAGTGTGTGTGAATGGGACAGAGAGTGTGTGTATGGGACAGAGAGTGTGTATGGGACAGAGAGTGTGAGTATGGGACAGAGAGTGTGTATGGGACAGAGCGTGTGTTTCTGGGACAGATTGTGTTTGTATGGGACAGGGAGTGTGTGAATGGGACACAGTGTGTGTGAATGGTACAGAGAGTTTGTGAATGGGACAGAGTGTGTGAATGGGACAGAGAGTGTGTGAATGGCACAGATTGTGTGAATGGGACAGAGAGTGTGTATGGGACAGAGAGTGCGTGAATGGGACAGAGTGTGTGAATGGGACAGAGAGTGTGTGAATGGCTCAGAGTGTGTGTATGGGACAGAGTGTGTGCGAATGGGACAAATTGTGTGTGTATGGGACACAGTGTGTGAATGGCACAGAGAGTGTGTGTGAGTGGGAAAGACAGTGTGTGTGAATGGGACAGAGTGTGTGTGAATGGGAGAGAGTGTGTGGATGGGACAGAGAGTGTGTGTATCAGACAGAGTGTGTGTATGGGACAGAGAGTGTGTTTTTGGGATGGATTGTGTTTGTATGGGACAGAGAGTGTGTGAATGGGACACAGTGTGTGTGAATGGGACAGACAGTGTGTGTGAATGGGACAAAGTGTGTGTGTATGGGACAGAAAGTGTGTGAACAGGACAGAGAGTGTGTGAATGGGACAGAGAGGGTGTGTATGGGACAGAGTGTGTGTGAATGGGACAGAGAGTGTGTATGGGATAGAGAGTGTGTGAATGGGACAGAGTGTGTGTGAATGGGACAGAGTGTGTGTATGGGATAGAGTGTGTGTGAATGGGACAGAGAGTGTGTGAATGGGACAGAGAGTGTTTGAATGGGATAGAGAGTGTGAATGGGACACAGTGTGTGTGAATGGGACACTGTGTGTGAATGGGACGGAGAGTGTTTGAATGGGATAGAGAGTGTGAATGGGACACACTGTGTGTGAATGGGACACTGTGTGTGAATGGGACAGAGAGTGTGTGTGAATGGGACAGAGAGTGTGTGAATGGGACAGAGTGTGTGTGAATGGGACAGAGAGTGTGTGAATGGGACAGACAGTGTATGTGAATGGGACAGAGTGTGTGTGAATGGGACAGAGTGTGTGTGAATGGGACAGAGTGTGTGAATGGGACAGAGAGTGTGTGAATGGGACAGAGAGTGTGTATGGGACAGAGAGTGTGTGAATGGGACAGAGTGTGTGTGAATGGGACAGAGAGTGTGTATGGGATAGAGAGTGTGTGAATGGGACAGAGTGTGTGTGAATGGGACAGAGTGTGTGTATGGGACAGAGTGTGTGTGAATGGGACAGAGTGTATGTGAATGGGACAGAGTGTGTGTGAATGGGACAGAGTGTGTGTATGGGACAAGTGTGTGTGAATGGGACAGAGTGTGTGTGAATGGGACAGAGTGTGTGTATGGGGCAGAGAGTGTGTGTATGGGACAGAGTGTGTGTGAATGGGACAGAGTGTGTGTATGGGATAGAGAGTGTGTGAATGGGACAGAGAGTGTGTGAATGGGACAGAGAGTGTGTGAATGGGACAGAGTGTGTGTATGGGACAGAGTGTGTGTGAATGGGACAGAGTGTGTGTGAATGGGACAGAGAGTGTGTGAATGGGACAGAGAGTGTGTGAATGGGACAGAGTGTGTGTGTATGGGACAGAGAGTGTGTGAATGGGTCAGAGAGTGTGTGAATGGTACAGAGTGTGTGAATGGGACAGCGTGTGTGTGTGAATGGGACAGAGAGTGTGTGTATGGGACAGAGTATGTGAATGGGACAGAGTGTGTGTGAATGGGACGCAGTGTGTGTGAATGGGACACAGTGTGTGTGAATGGCACAGAGAGTGTGTGTATGGGACAGAGTATGTGAATGGGACAGAGAGTGTGTGAATGGGACGCAGTGTGTGTATGGGACAGAGTGTATGTGAATGGGACAGAGTGTGTGTGAATGGGACAGAGTGTGTGTGAATTGGACAGAGTGTGTGCGAATGGGACAAAGTGTGTGTGTATGGGACACAGTGTGTGAATGGGACAGAGAGGGTGTGTATGGGACAGAGTGTGTGTGAATGGGACAGAGTGTGTGTGAATGGGACAGAGTGTGTGAATGGGACAGAGAGTGTGTGAATGGGACAGAGAATGTGTGTATGGGACAGAGAGTGTGAATGGGACAGAGTGTGTGTGAATGGGACACAGTGTGTGTGAATGGGACAGAGAGTGTGTGAATGGGACAGAGAGTGTGTGTATGGGACAGAGAGTGTGTGTATGGGACAGAAAGTGTGTGAAGGGGACAGAGAGTGTGTGAATGGGACAGAGAGTGTGTGTGAATGGGACAGAGTGTGTGTGAATGGGACAGAGAGTGTGTATGTGGGACAAAGAGTGTGAGTGTATGGGACAGAGAGTGTGTGAATGGGACAGAGAGTGTGTGAATGGGACAGAGTGTGTGTGTATGGGACAGAGAGTGTGTGAATGGGACAGAGAGTGTGTGAATGGTACAGAGTGTGTGAATGGGACAGCGTGTGTGTGTGAATGGGACAGAGAGTGTGTGTATGGGACAGAGTATGTGAATGGGACAGAGTGTGTGTGAATGGGACGCAGTGTGTGTGAATGGGACACATTGTGTGTGAATGGCACAGAGAGTGTGTGTCTGGGACAGAGTATGTGAATGGGACAGAGAGTTTGTGAATGGGACGCAGTGTGTGTATGGGACAGCGTGTGTCTGTGAATGGGACAGAGAGTGTCTGAATGGGACAGAGAGTGTGAATGGGGCACAGTGTGTGTGAATGGGACAGAGAGTGTGTGAATGGGAAACTGTGTGTGAATGGGACAGAGAGTGTGTGTATGGGACAGAGAGTGTGTGTATGGGACAGAGAGTGTGTGTATGGGACAGAGTGTGTGTGAATGGGACAGAGTGTGTGTGAATGGGACAGAGAGTGTGTGAATGGGACAGAGTGTGTGTGAATGGGACAGAGAGTGTGTGAATGGGACAGGGAGTGTGTGAATGGGACAGACAGTGTGCATGAATGGGACAGAGAGTGTGTGAATGGGACAGAGTGTGTGTGAATGGGACAGAGTGTGTGAATGGGACAGAGAGTGTGAATGGGGCAGAGTGTGTGTGTATGGGACAGAAAGTGTGTGAATGGGACAGGGAGTTTGTGAATGGGACAGAGAGTGTGTGAATGGGACAGGGAGTGTGTGAATGGGACAGACAGTGTGTGTGAATGGGACAGAGAGTGTGTGAATGGGACAGAGTGTGTGTGAATGGGACAGAGTGTGTGAATGGGACAGAGAGTGTGTGAATGGGACAGAGTGTGTGTGAATGGGACAGAGTGTGTGAATGGGGGAGAGTGTGTGTGCATGGGTCTGAGTTTGTGTATGGGACAAAGTGTGTGTGTATGGGACAGAAAGTGTGTGAACTGGACAGAGAGTGTGTGAATGGGACACAGTGTGCGTGAATGGGACACTGTGTATGAATGGGACAGAGTGTGTGTGAATGGGACAGAGTGTGTGTGAATGGGACAGAGAGTGTGTGTATGGGACAGAGAGTGTGTATGGGACAGAGAGTGTGAGTATGGGACAGAGAGTGTGTATGGGACAGAGCGTGTGTTTCTGGGACAGATTGTGTTTGTATGGGACAGGGAGTGTGTGAATGGGACACAGTGTGTGTGAATGGTACAGAGTGTGTGAATGGGACAGAGAGTTTGTGAATGGGACAGAGTGTGTGAATGGGACAGAGAGTGTGTGGTTGGCACAGATTGTGTGAATGGGACAGAGAGTGTGTATGGGACAGAGAGTGCGTGAATGGGTCAGAGAGTGTGTGAATGGGACAGAGTGTGTGAATGGGACAGAGAGTGTGTGAATGGCTCAGAGTGTGTGTATGGGACAGAGCGTGTGTTTCTGGGACAGATTGTGTTTGTATGGGACAGGGAGTGTGTGAATGGGACACAGTGTGTGTGAATGGTACAGAGTGTGTGAATGGGACAGAGAGTTTGTGAATGGGACAGAGTGTGTGAATGGGACAGAGAGTGTGTGAATGGCACAGATTGTGTGAATGGGACAGAGAGTGTGTATGGGACAGAGAGTGCGTGAATGGGTCAGAGAGTGTGTGAATGGGACAGAGTGTGTGAATGGGACAGAGAGTGTGTGAATGGCTCAGAGTGTGTGTATGGGACAGAGTGTGTGCGAATGGGACAAAGTGTGTGTGTATGGGACACAGTGTGTGAATGGCACAGAGGGTGTGTGTGAGTGGGAAAGACAGTGTGTGTGAATGGGACAGAGTGTGTGTGAATGGGACAGAGTGTGTGTGGATGGGACAGAGTGTGTGTATGGGACAGAGTGTGTGTGAATGGGACAGAGTGTGTGTGAATGGGACAGAGAGTGTTTGAATGGGACAGAGAGTGTGTTTTTGGGATGGATTGTGTTTGTATGGGACAGAGAGTGTGTGAATGGGACACAGTGTGTGTGAATGGGACAGACAGTGTGTGTGAATGGGACAAAGTGTGTGTGTATGGTACAGAAAGTGTGTGAACAGGACAGAGAGTGTGTGAATGGTACAGAGAGGGTGTGTATGGGACAGAGTGTGTGTGAATGGGACAGAGAGTGTGTGAATGGGACAGAGAGTGTTTGAATGGGATAGAGAGTGTGAATGGGACACAGTGTGTGTGAATGGGACACTGTGTGTGAATGGGACAGAGAGTGTTTGAATGGGATAGAGAGTGTGAATGGGACACAGTGTGTGTGAATGGGACAGAGAATGTGTGTGAATGGGACAGAGAGTGTGTGAATGGGACAGAGTGTGTGTGAATGGGACAGAGAGTGTGTGAATGGGACAGACAGTGTGTGTGAATGGGACAGAGTGTGTGTGAATGGGACAGAGTGTGTGTGAATGGGACAGAGAGTGTGTGAATGGGACATAGTGTGTGTGTATGGGACAGAGTGTGTGAATGGGACAGAGTGTGTGTGAATGGGACAGAGAGTGTGTATGGGATAGAGAGTGTGTGTATGGGACAGGGTATGTGAATGGGACAGAGTGTGTGTGAATGGGACGCAGTGTGTGTGAATGGGACACAGTGTGTGTGAATTGCACAGAGAGTGTGTGTATGGGACAGAGTATGTGAATGGGACAGAGAGTGTGTGAATGGGACGCAGTGTGTGTATGGGACAGCGTGTGTCTGTGAATGGGACAGAGAGTGTCTGAATGGGACAGAGAGTGTGTGAATGGGACAGAGTGTGTGTATGGGACAGAGTGTGTGTGAATGGGACAGAGTGTGTGTGAATGGGACAGAGTGTGTGTATGGGACAGAGTGTGTGCGAATGGGACAAAGTGTGTGTGTATGGGACACAGTGTGTGAATGGGACAGAGAGGGTGTGTATGGGACAGAGTGTGTGTGAATGGGACAGAGAGTGTGTGACTGGGACACAGTGTGTGTGAATGGGACAGAGAGTGTGTGTATGGGACAGAGAGTGTGTGTATGGGACAGAAAGTGTGTGTGAATGGGACAGAGTGTGTGTGAATGGGACAGAGAGTGTGTATGTGGGACAAAGAGTGTGAGTGTATGGGACAGAGAGTGTGTGAATGGGACAGAGAGTGTGTGAATGGGACAGAGTGTGTGTGTATGGGATAGAGAGTGTGTGAATGGGACAGAGAGTGTGTGAATGGTACAGAGTGTGTGAATGGGACAGAGTGTGTGTGTATGGGACAGAGTATGTGAATGGGACAGAGTGTGTGTGAATGGGACGCTGTGTGTGTGAATGGGACACAGTGTGTGTGAATGGCACAGAGAGTGTGTGTCTGGGACAGAGTATGTGAATGGGACAGAGAGTGTGTGAATGGGACGCAGTGTGTGTATGGGACAGCGTGTGTCTGTGAATGGGACAGAGAGTGTCTGAATGGGACAGAGAGGGTTTGAATGGGACAGAGAGTGTGAATGG
The DNA here is from genome assembly GCF_047496795.1 of Chiloscyllium punctatum. Lineage (NCBI taxonomy): Eukaryota > Metazoa > Chordata > Chondrichthyes > Orectolobiformes > Hemiscylliidae > Chiloscyllium > Chiloscyllium punctatum. Next base: position 18,837,379 of record NC_092791.1, on the reverse strand, counting down.
GACAGAGAGTGTGTGAATGGGAAACTGTGTGTGAATGGGACAGAGAGTGTGTGTATGGGACAGAGAGTGTGTGTATGGGACAGAGAGTGTGTGTATGGGACAGAGTGTGTGTGAATGGGACAGAGAGTGTGTGAATGGGACAGAGTGTGTGAATGGGACAGAGTGTGTGTGAATGGGACACAGTGTGTGTGAATGGGACAGAGAGTGTGTGAATGGGACAGAGAGTGTGTGAATGGGACAGAGAGGGTGTGTGAATGGGACAAAGTGTGTGTGTATGGGACAGAAAGTGTGTGAACAGGACAGAGAGTGTGTGAATGGTACAGAGAGGGTGTGTATGGGACAGAGTGTGTGTGAATGGGACAGAGAGTGTGTGAATGGGACAGAGAGTGTTTGAATGGGATAGAGAGTGTGAATGGGACACAGTGTGTGTGAATGGGACAGAGTGTGTGTGAATGGGACAGAGTGTGTGTATGGGACAGAGTGTGTGCGAATGGGACAAAGTGTGTGTGTATGGGACACAGTGTGTGAATGGGACAGATAGGGTGTGTATGGGACAGAGTGTGTGTGAATGGGACAGAGTGTGTGTGACTGGGACACAGTGTGTGTGAATGGGACAGAGAGTGTGTGTATGGGACAGAGAGTGTGTGTATGGGACAGAAAGTGTGTGAAGGGGACAGAGAGTGTGTGAATGGGACAGAGAGTGTGTGTGAATGGGACAGAGTGTGTGTGAATGGGACAGAGAGTGTGTATGTGGGACAAAGAGTGTGAGTGTATGGGACAGAGAGTGTGTGAATGGGACAGAGAGTGTGTGAATGGGACAGAGTGTGTGTGTATGGGATAGAGAGTGTGTGAATGGGACAGAGAGTGTGTGAATGGTACAGAGTGTGTGAATGGGACAGAGTGTGTGTGTATGGGACAGAGTATGTGAATGGGACAGAGTGTGTGTGAATGGGACGCTGTGTGTGTGAATGGGACACAGTGTGTGTGAATGGCACAGAGAGTGTGTGTCTGGGACAGAGTATGTGAATGGGACAGAGAGTGTGTGAATGGGACGCAGTGTGTGTATGGGTCAGCGTGTGTCTGTGAATGGGACAGAGAGTGTCTGAATGGGACAGAGAGGGTTTGAATGGGACAGAGAGTGTGAATGGGACAGAGAGTGTGTGAATGGGAAACTGTGTGTGAATGGGACAGAGAGTGTGTGTATGGGACAGAGAGTGTGTGTATGGGACAGAGAGTGTGTGTATGGGACAGAGTGTGTGTGAATGGGACAGAGAGTGTGTGAATGGGACAGAGTGTGTGAATGGGACAGAGTGTGTGTGAATGGGACACAGTGTGTGTGAATGGGACAGAGAGTGTGTGAATGGGACAGAGAGTGTGTGTATGGGACAGAGAGTGTGTGAATGGGACAGAGAGTTTGTGAATGGGACAGAGTGTGTGAATGGGACAGAGAGTGTGTGAATGGCACAGATTGTGTGAATGGGACAGAGAGTGTGTATGGGACAGAGAGTGCGTGAATGGGTCAGAGAGTGTGTGAATGGGACAGAGTGTGTGAATGGGACAGAGAGTGTGTGAATGGCTCAGAGTGTGTGTATGGGACAGAGTGTGTGCGAATGGGACAAAGTGTGTGTGTATGGGACACAGTGTGTGAATGGCACAGAGGGTGTGTGTGAGTGGGAAAGACAGTGTGTGTGAATGGGACAGAGTGTGTGTGAATGGGACAGAGTGTGTGTGGATGGGACAGAGAGTGTGTGTATCAGACAGAGTGTGTGTATGGGACAGAGTGTGTTTTTGGGATGGATTGTGTTTGTATGGGACAGAGAGTGTGTGAATGGGACACAGTGTGTGTGAATGGGACAGACAGTGTGTGTGAATGGGACAAAGTGTGTGTGTATGGGACAGAAAGTGTGTGAACAGGACAGAGAGTGTGTGAATGGTACAGAGAGGGTGTGTATGGGACAGAGTGTGTGTGAATGGGACAGAGAGTGTGTGAATGGGACAGAGTGTGTGTATGGGACAAGTGTGTGTGAATGGGACAGAGTGTGTGTGAATGGGACAGAGTGTGTGTGAATGGGACAGAGTGTGTGTGAATGGGACAGAGTGTGTGTATGGGACAAGTGTGTGTGAATGGGACAGAGTGTGTGTGAATGGGACAGAGTGTGTGTATGGGGCAGAGAGTGTGTGTATGGGACAGAGTGTGTGTGAATGGGACAGAGTGTGTGTATGGGATAGAGAGTGTGTGAATGGGACAGAGAGTGTGTGAATGGGACAGAGAGTGTGTGAATGGGACAGAGTGTGTGTATGGGACAGAGTGTGTGTGAATGGGACAGAGTGTGTGTGAATGGGACAGAGAGTGTGTGAATGGGACAGAGAGTGTGTGAATGGGACAGAGTGTGTGTGTATGGGACAGAGAGTGTGTGAATGGGTCAGAGAGTGTGTGAATGGTACAGAGTGTGTGAATGGGACAGCGTGTGTGTGTGAATGGGACAGAGAGTGTGTGTATGGGACAGAGTATGTGAATGGGACAGAGTGTGTGTGAATGGGACGCAGTGTGTGTGAATGGGACACAGTGTGTGTGAATGGCACAGAGAGTGTGTGTATGGGACAGAGTATGGAATGGGACAGAGAGTGTGTGAATGGGACGCAGTGTGTGTATGGGACAGAGTGTATGTGAATGGGACAGAGTGTGTGTGAATGGGACAGAGTGTGTGTGAATTGGACAGTGTGTGTGCGAATGGGACAAAGTGTGTGTGTATGGGACACAGTGTGTGAATGGGACAGAGAGGGTGTGTATGGGACAGAGTGTGTGTGAATGGGACAGAGTGTGTGTGAATGGGACAGAGTGTGTGAATGGGACAGAGAGTGTGTGAATGGGACAGAGAATGTGTGTATGGGACAGAGAGTGTGAATGGGACAGAGTGTGTGTGAATGGGACACAGTGTGTGTGAATGGGACAGAGAGTGTGTGAATGGGACAGAGAGTGTGTGTATGGGACAGAGAGTGTGTGTATGGGACAGAAAGTGTGTGAAGGGGACAGAGAGTGTGTGAATGGGACAGAGAGTGTGTGTGAATGGGACAGAGTGTGTGTGAATGGGACAGAGAGTGTGTATGTGGGACAAAGAGTGTGAGTGTATGGGACAGAGAGTGTGTGAATGGGACAGAGAGTGTGTGAATGGGACAGAGTGTGTGTGTATGGGACAGAGAGTGTGTGAATGGGACAGAGAGTGTGTGAATGGTACAGAGTGTGTGAATGGGACAGCGTGTGTGTGTGAATGGGACAGAGAGTGTGTGTATGGGACAGAGTATGTGAATGGGACAGAGTGTGTGTGAATGGGACGCAGTGTGTGTGAATGGGACACATTGTGTGTGAATGGCACAGAGAGTGTGTGTCTGGGACAGAGTATGTGAATGGGACAGAGAGTTTGTGAATGGGACGCAGTGTGTGTATGGGACAGCGTGTGTCTGTGAATGGGACAGAGAGTGTCTGAATGGGACAGAGAGTGTGAATGGGGCACAGTGTGTGTGAATGGGACAGAGAGTGTGTGAATGGGAAACTGTGTGTGAATGGGACAGAGAGTGTGTGTATGGGACAGAGAGTGTGTGTATGGGACAGAGAGTGTGTGTATGGGACAGAGTGTGTGTGAATGGGACAGAGTGTGTGTGAATGGGACAGAGAGTGTGTGAATGGGACAGAGTGTGTGTGAATGGGACAGAGAGTGTGTGAATGGGACAGGGAGTGTGTGAATGGGACAGACAGTGTGCATGAATGGGACAGAGAGTGTGTGAATGGGACAGAGTGTGTGTGAATGGGACAGAGTGTGTGAATGGGACAGAGAGTGTGAATGGGGCAGAGTGTGTGTGTATGGGACAGAAAGTGTGTGAATGGGACAGGGAGTTTGTGAATGGGACAGAGAGTGTGTGAATGGGACAGGGAGTGTGTGAATGGGACAGACAGTGTGTGTGAATGGGACAGAGAGTGTGTGAATGGGACAGAGTGTGTGTGAATGGGACAGAGTGTGTGAATGGGACAGAGAGTGTGTGAATGGGACAGAGTGTGTGTGAATGGGACAGAGTGTGTGAATGGGGGAGAGTGTGTGTGCATGGGTCTGAGTTTGTGTATGGGACAATGTGTGTGTGTATGGGACAGAAAGTGTGTGAACTGGACAGAGAGTGTGTGAATGGGACCCAGTGTGCGTGAATGGGACACTGTGTATGAATGGGACAGAGTGTGTGTGAATGGGACAGAGTGTGTGTGAATGGGACAGAGAGTGTGTGTATGGGACAGAGAGTGTGTATGGGACAGAGAGTGTGAGTATGGGACAGAGAGTGTGTATGGGACAGAGCGTGTGTTTCTGGGACAGATTGTGTTTGTATGGGACAGGGAGTGTGTGAATGGGACACAGTGTGTGTGAATGGTACAGAGTGTGTGAATGGGACAGAGAGTTTGTGAATGGGACAGAGTGTGTGAATGGGACAGAGAGTGTGTGGTTGGCACAGATTGTGTGAATGGGACAGAGAGTGTGTATGGGACAGAGAGTGCGTGAATGGGTCAGAGAGTGTGTGAATGGGACAGAGTGTGTGAATGGGACAGAGAGTGTGTGAATGGCTCAGAGTGTGTGTATGGGACAGAGCGTGTGTTTCTGGGACAGATTGTGTTTGTATGGGACAGGGAGTGTGTGAATGGGACACAGTGTGTGTGAATGGTACAGAGTGTGTGAATGGGACAGAGAGTTTGTGAATGGGACAGAGTGTGTGAATGGGACAGAGAGTGTGTGAATGGCACAGATTGTGTGAATGGGACAGAGAGTGTGTATGGGACAGAGAGTGCGTGAATGGGTCAGAGAGTGTGTGAATGGGACAGAGTGTGTGAATGGGACAGAGAGTGTGTGAATGGCTCAGAGTGTGTGTATGGGACAGAGTGTGTGCGAATGGGACAAAGTGTGTGTGTATGGGACACAGTGTGTGAATGGCACAGAGGGTGTGTGTGAGTGGGAAAGACAGTGTGTGTGAATGGGACAGAGTGTGTGTGAATGGGACAGAGTGTGTGTGGATGGGACAGAGTGTGTGTATGGGACAGAGTGTGTGTGAATGGGACAGAGTGTGTGTGAATGGGACAGAGAGTGTTTGAATGGGACAGAGAGTGTGTTTTTGGGATGGATTGTGTTTGTATGGGACAGAGAGTGTGTGAATGGGACACAGTGTGTGTGAATGGGACAGACAGTGTGTGTGAATGGGACAAAGTGTGTGTGTATGGTACAGAAAGTGTGTGAACAGGACAGAGAGTGTGTGAATGGTACAGAGAGGGTGTGTATGGGACAGAGTGTGTGTGAATGGGACAGAGAGTGTGTGAATGGGACAGAGAGTGTTTGAATGGGATAGAGAGTGTGAATGGGACACAGTGTGTGTGAATGGGACACTGTGTGTGAATGGGACAGAGAGTGTTTGAATGGGATAGAGAGTGTGAATGGGACACAGTGTGTGTGAATGGGACAGAGAATGTGTGTGAATGGGACAGAGAGTGTGTGAATGGGACAGAGTGTGTGTGAATGGGACAGAGAGTGTGTGAATGGGACAGACAGTGTGTGTGAATGGGACAGAGTGTGTGTGAATGGGACAGAGTGTGTGTGAATGGGACAGAGAGTGTGTGAATGGGACATAGTGTGTGTGTATGGGACAGAGTGTGTGAATGGGACAGAGTGTGTGTGAATGGGACAGAGAGTGTGTATGGGATAGAGAGTGTGTGTATGGGACAGGGTATGTGAATGGGACAGAGTGTGTGTGAATGGGACGCAGTGTGTGTGAATGGGACACAGTGTGTGTGAATTGCACAGAGAGTGTGTGTATGGGACAGAGTATGTGAATGGGACAGAGAGTGTGTGAATGGGACGCAGTGTGTGTATGGGACAGCGTGTGTCTGTGAATGGGACAGAGAGTGTCTGAATGGGACAGAGAGTGTGTGAATGGGACAGAGTGTGTGTATGGGACAGAGTGTGTGTGAATGGGACAGAGTGTGTGTGAATGGGACAGAGTGTGTGTATGGGACAGAGTGTGTGCGAATGGGACAAAGTGTGTGTGTATGGGACACAGTGTGTGAATGGGACAGAGAGGGTGTGTATGGGACAGAGTGTGTGTGAATGGGACAGAGAGTGTGTGACTGGGACACAGTGTGTGTGAATGGGACAGAGAGTGTGTGTATGGGACAGAGAGTGTGTGTATGGGACAGAAAGTGTGTGTGAATGGGACAGAGTGTGTGTGAATGGGACAGAGAGTGTGTATGTGGGACAAAGAGTGTGAGTGTATGGGACAGAGAGTGTGTGAATGGGACAGAGAGTGTGTGAATGGGACAGAGTGTGTGTGTATGGGATAGAGAGTGTGTGAATGGGACAGAGAGTGTGTGAATGGTACAGAGTGTGTGAATGGGACAGAGTGTGTGTGTATGGGACAGAGTATGTGAATGGGACAGAGTGTGTGTGAATGGGACGCTGTGTGTGTGAATGGGACACAGTGTGTGTGAATGGCACAGAGAGTGTGTGTCTGGGACAGAGTATGTGAATGGGACAGAGAGTGTGTGAATGGGACGCAGTGTGTGTATGGGACAGCGTGTGTCTGTGAATGGGACAGAGAGTGTCTGAATGGGACAGAGAGGGTTTGAATGGGACAGAGAGTGTGAATGGGACAGAGAGTGTGTGAATGGGAAACTGTGTGTGAATGGGACAGAGAGTGTGTGTATGGGACAGAGAGTGTGTGTATGGGACAGAGAGTGTGTGTATGGGACAGAGTGTGTGTGAATGGGACAGAGAGTGTGTGAATGGGACAGAGTGTGTGAATGGGACAGAGTGTGTGTGAATGGGACACAGTGTGTGTGAATGGGACAGAGAGTGTGTGAATGGGACAGAGAGTGTGTGAATGGGACACAGTGTGTGTGAATGGGACAGACAGTGTGTGTGAATGGGACAAAGTGTGTGTGTATGGGACAGAAAGTGTGTGAACAGGACAGAGAGTGTGTGAATGGTACAGAGAGGGTGTGTATGGGACAGAGTGTGTGTGAATGGGACAGAGAGTGTGTGAATGGGACAGAGAGTGTTTGAATGGGATAGAGAGTGTGAATGGGACACAGTGTGTGTGAATGGGACAGAGTGTGTGTGAATGGGACAGAGTGTGTGTATGGGACAGAGTGTGTGCGAATGGGACAAAGTGTGTGTGTATGGGACACAGTGTGTGAATGGGACAGATAGGGTGTGTATGGGACAGAGTGTGTGTGAATGGGACAGAGTGTGTGTGACTGGGACACAGTGTGTGTGAATGGGACAGAGAGTGTGTGTATGGGACAGAGAGTGTGTGTATGGGACAGAAAGTGTGTGAAGGGGACAGAGAGTGTGTGAATGGGACAGAGAGTGTGTGTGAATGGGACAGAGTGTGTGTGAATGGGACAGAGAGTGTGTATGTGGGACAAAGAGTGTGAGTGTATGGGACAGAGAGTGTGTGAATGGGACAGAGAGTGTGTGAATGGGACAGAGTGTGTGTGTATGGGATAGAGAGTGTGTGAATGGGACAGAGAGTGTGTGAATGGTACAGAGTGTGTGAATGGGACAGAGTGTGTGTGTATGGGACAGAGTATGTGAATGGGACAGAGTGTGTGTGAATGGGACGCTGTGTGTGTGAATGGGACACAGTGTGTGTGAATGGCACAGAGAGTGTGTGTCTGGGACAGAGTATGTGAATGGGACAGAGAGTGTGTGAATGGGACGCAGTGTGTGTATGGGTCAGCGTGTGTCTGTGAATGGGACAGAGAGTGTCTGAATGGGACAGAGAGGGTTTGAATGGGACAGAGAGTGTGAATGGGACAGAGAGTGTGTGAATGGGAAACTGTGTGTGAATGGGACAGAGAGTGTGTGTATGGGACAGAGAGTGTGTGTATGGGACAGAGAGTGTGTGTATGGGACAGAGTGTGTGTGAATGGGACAGAGAGTGTGTGAATGGGACAGAGTGTGTGAATGGGACACAGTGTGTGTGAATGGGACACAGTGTGTGTGAATGGGACAGAGAGTGTGTGAATGGGACAGAGAGTGTGTGTATGGGACAGAGAGTGTGTGAATGGGACAGAGAGTTTGTGAATGGGACAGAGTGTGTGAATGGGACAGAGAGTGTGTGAATGGCACAGATTGTGTGAATGGGACAGAGAGTGTGTATGGGACAGAGAGTGCGTGAATGGGTCAGAGAGTGTGTGAATGGGACAGAGTGTGTGAATGGGACAGAGAGTGTGTGAATGGCTCAGAGTGTGTGTATGGGACAGAGTGTGTGCGAATGGGACAAAGTGTGTGTGTATGGGACACAGTGTGTGAATGGCACAGAGGGTGTGTGTGAGTGGGAAAGACAGTGTGTGTGAATGGGACAGAGTGTGTGTGAATGGGACAGAGTGTGTGTGGATGGGACAGAGAGTGTGTGTATCAGACAGAGTGTGTGTATGGGACAGAGAGTGTGTTTTTGGGATGGATTGTGTTTGTATGGGACAGAGAGTGTGTGAATGGGACACAGTGTGTGTGAATGGGACAGACAGTGTGTGTGAATGGGACAAAGTGTGTGTGTATGGGACAGAAAGTGTGTGAACAGGACAGAGAGTGTGTGAATGGTACAGAGAGGGTGTGTATGGGACAGAGTGTGTGTGAATGGGACAGAGAGTGTGTGAATGGGACAGAGAGTGTTTGAATGGGATAGAGAGTGTGAATGGGACACAGTGTGTGTGAATGGGACACTGTGTGTGAATGGGACAGAGAGTGTTTGAATGGGATAGAGAGTGTGAATGGGACACAGTGTGTGTGAATGGGACAGAGAATGTGTGTGAATGGGACAGAGAGTGTGTGAATGGGACAGAGTGTGTGTGAATGGGACAGAGAGTGTGTGAATGGGACAGACAGTGTGTGTGAATGGGACAGAGTGTGTGTGAATGGGACAGAGTGTGTGTGAATGGGACAGAGAGTGTGTGTATGGGACAGAGTGTGTGAATGGGACAGAGTGTGTGTGAATGGGACAGAGAGTGTGTATGGGATAGAGAGTGTGTGTATGGGACAGAGTATGTGAATGGGACAGAGTGTGTGTGAATGGGACGCAGTGTGTGTGAATGGGACACAGTGTGTGTGAATTGCACAGAGAGTGTGTGTATGGGACAGAGTATGTGAATGGGACAGAGAGTGTGTGAATGGGACGCAGTGTGTGTATGGGACAGCGTGTGTCTGTGAATGGGACAGAGAGTGTCTGAATGGGACAGAGAGTGTGTGAATGGGACAGAGTGTGTGTATGGGACAGAGTGTGTGTGAATGGGACAGAGTGTGTGTGAATGGGACGCAGTGTGTGTATGGGACAGAGTGTGTGTGAATGGGACAGAGTGTGTGTGACTGGGACACAGTGTGTGTGAATGGGACAGAGAGTGTGTGTATGGGACAGAGAGTGTGTGTATGGGACAGAAAGTGTGTGAAGGGGACAGAGAGTGTGTGAATGGGACAGAGAGTGTGTGTGAATGGGACAGAGTGTGTGTGAATGGGACAGAGAGTGTGTATGTGGGACAAAGAGTGTAAGTGTATGGGACAGAGAGTGTGTGAATGGGACAGAGAGTGTGTGAATGGGACAGAGTGTGTGTGTATGGGATAGAGAGTGTGTGAATGGGACAGAGAGTGTGTGAATGGGACAGAGTGTGTGTGTATGGGACAGAGTATGTGAATGGGACAGAGTGTGTGTGAATGGGACGCTGTGTGTGTGAATGGGACACAGTGTGTGTGAATTGCACAGAGAGTGTGTGTCTGGGACAGAGTATGTGAATGGGACAGAGAGTGTGTGAATGGGACGCAGTGTGTGTATGGGACAGCGTGTGTCTGTGAATGGGACAGAGAGTGTCTGAATGGGACAGAGAGGGTTTGAATGGGACAGAGAGTGTGAATGGGACAGAGAGTGTGTGAATGGGAAACTGTGTGTGAATGGGACAGAGAGTGTGTGTATGGGACAGAGAGTGTGTGTATGGGACAGAGAGTGTGTGTATGGGACAGAGTGTGTGTGAATGGGACAGAGAGTGTGTGAATGGGACAGAGAGTGTGTGAATGGGACAGAGTGTGTGAATGGGACAGAGTGTGTGTGAATGGGACACAGTGTGTGTGAATGGGACAGAGAGTGTGTGAATGGGACAGAGAGTGTGTGTATGGGACAGAGAGTGTGTGAATGGGACAGAGAGTTTGTGAATGGGACAGAGTGTGTGAATGGGACAGAGAGTGTGTGAATGGCACAGATTGTGTGAATGGGACAGAGAGTGTGTATGGGACAGAGAGTGCGTGAATGGGTCAGAGAGTGTGTGAATGGGACAGAGTGTGTGAATGGGACAGAGAGTGTGTGAATGGCTCAGAGTGTGTGTATGGGACAGAGTGTGTGTGTATGGGACAGAGTGTGTGCGAATGGGACAAAGTGTGTGTGTATGGGACACAGTGTGTGAATGGCACAGAGAGTGTGTGTGAGTGGGAAAGACAGTGTGTGTGAATGGGACAGAGTGTGTGTGAATGGGACAGAGTGTGTGTATCAGACAGAGTGTGTGTATGGGACAGAGAGTGTGTTTTTGGGATGGATTGTGTTTGTATGGGACAGAGAGTGTGTGAATGGGACACAGTGTGTGTGAATGGGACAGACAGTGTGTGTGAATGGGACAAAGTGTGTGTGTATGGGACAGAAAGTGTGTGAACAGGACAGAGAGTGTGTGAATGGGACAGAGCGGGTGTGTATGGGACAGAGTGTGTGTGAATGGGACAGAGAGTGTGTGAATGGGACAGAGAGTGTGAATGGGACACAGTGTGTGTGAATGGGACAGAGAGTGTTTGAATGGGATAGAGAGTGTGAATGGGACACAGTGTGTGTGAATGGGACACTGTGTGTGAATGGGACAGAGAGTGGGTGTGAATGGGACAGAGAGTGTGTGAATGGGACAGAGTGTGTGTGAATGGGACAGAGAGTGTGTGAATGGGACAGACAGTGTGTGTGAATAGGACAGAGAGTGTGTGAATGGGACAGAGTGTGTGTGAATGGGACAGAGAGTATGAATGGGACAGTGAGTGTGAATGGGACAGACAGTGTGTGTGAATGGGTCAGTGAGTGTGTGTATGGGACAGAGAGTGTGTATGGGACAGAGTGTGTGAATGGGACAGAGAGTGTGTATGGGCAGAGTATGTGTGAATGGGACAGAGATTGTGTGTATGGGACAGAGAATGTGTGAATGGGACAGAGAGTGTGTGTATGGGACAGAGTGTGTGTGAATGGGACAGAGTGTGTGTGTGAATGGGACAGAGAGGGTGTGTATGGGACAGAGTGTGTGTGAATGGGACAGAGCATGTGAATGGGATAGAGAATGTGTGAATGGGACAGAGAGTGTGTGTATGGGACAGATTGTCCGTGAATGGGGCAGAGAGTGTGTGAATGGGACAGGGAGTTTGTGTGTGGGCCCGAGGGTGTGTGAATGGGACAGAGTGTCTGTGAATGGGGCAGAGAGTGTGTGAATGGGATAGACAGTGAGTGTGAATGGGACAGAGAGTGATTAGATTAGATTACTTACAGTGTGGAAACAGGCCCTTCGGCCCAACAAGTCCACACTGCCCCGCCAAAGCGCAACCCACCCATACCCCTACATTTATCCCTTACCTAACACTGCGGGCAATTTCGCATGGCCAATTCACCTAACCTGCACATCTTTGGACTGTGGGAGGAAACCGGAGCACCCAGAGGAAACCCATGCAGACACGGGGAGAACATGCAAACTCCACACAGTTAGTCGCCTGAGGCGGGAATTGAACCCAGATCTGTGGCGCTGTGAGGCAACAGTGCTAACCGCTGCGCCACCGTGCCGCCCAAAAAAACCTCGTCACGAACAGGATTCGAATCTGTGCGGGGAGACCCCATTGGATTTCGAGTCCAACGCCTTAACCACTCGGCCACCATGACTCTGTGTGAATGAGACAGAATGTGTGAATGGGACAGAGAGTAGGTGAATGGGACAGAGAGTGTGTGAATGGGACAGAGAGTGTGTGAATGGGACAGAGAGTGTGTGTATGGGATAGAGAGTGTGTGTATGGGACAGAGAGTGTGTGTATGGGACAGAGAGTGTGTGAATGGGACAGAGTGTGTGTGAATGGGACACAGAGAGTGTCAATGGGACAGAGTGTGTGAATGGGACAGAGAGTGTGTGTATGGGATAGAGAGTGTGTGTATAGGACAGAGAGTGTGTGAATGGGACACAGAGAGTGTCAATGGGACAGAGTGTGTGAATGGGACAGAGAGTGTGTGTATGGGATAGAGAGTGTAAATGGGACAGAGAATGTGTGTATGGGACAGAGAAAGTGTGAATGGGACAGAGTGTGTGTGAATGGGACAAAGTGTGTGTGGATGGGACAGAAAGTGTGTGAACGGGACTGAGAGTGTGTGAATGGGACAGAGAGTGTGTGAACGGGACAGAGAGTGTGTATGGGACAGAGAGTGTGTGAATGGGACAGAGAGTGTGTGAATGGGACAGAGAGTGTGTATGGGACAGAGAGTGTGTGAATGGGACAGAGTGTGTGTATGGGACAGAGTATGTGTGAATGGGACAGAGTATGTGAATGGGACAGAGTGTGTGTATGGGACAGAGTGTGTGTATGGGACAGAGTATGTGTGAATGGGACAGAGAGTGTGTGAATGGGACAGAGAGTGTGTGAATGGGACAGAGAATGTGTGAATGGGACCGAGTGTGTGTATGGGAAAGAGTGTCTGTGAAGTGGGGAGAGAGTGTGTGAATGGGACAGAGAGTGTGTGTATGGGACACAGTGTGTGAATGGGACAGAGTGTGTGTGAATGGGACAGAGTGTGTTTATGGGACAGAGAGTGTGTCTATGGGACAGAGTGTGTGTATGGGACAGAGAGTGTGTATGGGCAGAGTATGTGTGAATGGGACAGAGAATGTGTGAATGGGACAGAGAGTGTGTATGGGACAGAGTGTGTGAATGGGACACAGAGTGTGTATGGGCAGAGTATGTGTGAATGGGACAGAGAATGTGTGAATGGGACAGAGAGTGTGTGTATGGGACAGAGTGTGTGTGAATGGGACAGAGAGTGTGTGTATGGGACAGAGTGTGTGAATGGGACAGAGAATGTGTGAATGGGACAGATTGTCCGTGAATGGGGCAGAGAGTGTGTGAATGGGATAGACAGTGAGTGTGAATGGGACAGAGAGTGATTAGATTAGATTACTTACAGTGTGGAAACAGGCCCTTCGGCCCAACAAGTCCACACTGCCCCGCCAAAGCGCAACCCACCCATACCCCTACATTTATCCCTTACCTAACACTACGGGCAATTTCGCATGGCCAATTCACGTAACCTGCACATCTTTGGAGTGTGGGAGGAAACCGGAGCACCCAGAGGAAACCCATGCAGACACGGGGTGAACGTGCAAACTCCACACAGTTAGTCGCCTGAGGCGGGAATTGAACCCAGATCTGTGGCGCTGTGAGGCAACAGTGCTAACCACTGCGCCACCGTGCCGCCCAAAAAAACCTCGTCACGAACAGGATTTGAACCTGTGCGGGGAGACCCCATTGGATTTCGAGCCCAACACCTTAACCACTCGGCCACCATGACTCTGTGTGAATGGGACAGAATGTGTGAATGGGACAGAGAGTAGGTGAATGGGACAGAGAGTGTGTGAATGGGACAGAGAGTGTGTGAATGGGACAGAGAGTGTGTGTATGGGATAGAGAGTGTGTGTATGGGACAGAGAGTGTGTGTATGGGACAGAGAGTGTGTGAATGGGACAGAGTGTGTGTGAATGGGACACAGAGAGTGTCAATGGGACAGAGTGTGTGAATGGGACAGAGAGTGTGTGTATGGGATAGAGAGTGTGTGTATGGGACAGAGAGTGTGTGAATGGGACACAGAGAGTGTCAATGGGACAGAGTGTGTGAATGGGACAGAGAGTGTGTGTATGGGATAGAGAGTGTAAATGGGACAGAGAATGTGTGTATGGGACAGAGAAAGTGTGAATGGGACAGAGTATGTGTGAATGGGACAGAGAGTGTGTGAATGGCACAGATTGTGTGAATGGGACAGAGTGTGTGTGAATGGGACAGAGTGTGTGTATGAGACAGAGTGTGTGCGAATGGGACAAAGTGTGTGTGTATGGGACACAGTGTGTGAATGGGACAGAGAGTGTGTGTGAGTGGGAAAGACAGTGTGTGTGAATGGGACAGAGAGTGTGTGAATGGGACAGAGTGTGTGAATGGGACAGAGAGTGTGTGAACGGAACAGAGAATGTGTATGGGACAGAGAGTGCGTGAATGGGACAGAGAGTGTGTGAATGGGACAGAGTGTGTGAATGGGACAGAGTGTGTGAATGGGACAGAGAATGTGTGTATGGGATAGCGAGTGTGAATGGGACAGAGAAAGTGTGAATGGGACAGAGTGTGTGTGAATGGGACAAAGTGTGTGTGGATGGGACAGAAAGTGTGTGAACGGGACTGAGAGTGTGTGAATGGGACAGAGAATGTGTGAATGGAACAGAGTGTGTGAATGGGACAGAGAGTGTGTGAATGGTACAGAGTGTGTGAATGGGACAGAGAGTGTGTGTATGGGATAGAGAGTGTGTGTATGGGATAGAGAGTGTGAATGGGACAGAGAATGTGTGAATTTGACAGAGTGTGTGAATGGCACAGATTGTGTGAATGGGACAGAGTGTGTGTGAATGGGACAGAGTGTGTGTGAATGGGACAGAGAGTGTGTATGGGACAGAGTGTGTGCGAATGGGACAAAGTTTGTGTGTATGGGACACAGTGTGTGAATGGGACAGAGAGTGTGTGAATGGGACAGAGAGTGTGTGTATGGGATAGAGTGTGTGTGAATGGGACAGAGAGTGTATGTATGGGACAGAGAGTGTGTATGGGACAGAGAGTGTGTGAACGGGATAGACAGTGAGTGTGAATGGGACAGAGAGTGTGTGTGAATGGGATAGACAGTGTGTGTGAATGGGACAAAGTGTGTGTGTATGGGACAGAAAGTGTGTGAACAGGACAGAGAGTGTGTGAATGGGACAGAGAGGGTGTGTATGGGACAGAGTGTGTGTGAATGGGACACAGTGTGTGTGAATGGGACAGAGAGTGTGTGTCTGGGACAGAGAGTGTGAATGGGACAGAGTGTGTGTGAATGGGACAGAGAGTGTGTATCTGGGACAGAGTGTGTGTGAATGGGACACAGTGTGTGTGAATGGGACAGAGAGTGTGTGAATGGGACAGAGAGTGTGTTTATGGGACAGAGAGTGTGTGTATGGGACAGAAAGTGTGTGAACGGGACAGAGTATGTGAATGGGACAGAGTGTGTGTATGGGACAGCGTGTGTGTGAATGGGACAGAGAGTGTGTGTATGGGACAAAGAGTGTGTGTGTATGGGACAGAGAGTGTGTGAATGGGACAGAGTATGTGAATGGGACCGAGTGTGTGTATGGGACAGCGTGTGTGTGTGAATGGGACAGAGAGTGTGTGAATGGGACAGAGAGGGTTTGAATGGGACAGTGAGTGTGAATTGGACACAGTGTGTGTGAATGGGAAACTGTGTGTGAATGGGACAGAGTGTGTATGAATGGGACAGAGAGTGTGAATGGGACAGAGTGTGTGTGAATCAGACAGAGAGTGTGTGAATGGGACACAGTGTGTGTGAATGGGACAGAGTGTGTATGGATGGGACAGAAAGTGTGTGAACGGGACTGAGAGTGTGTGAATGGGACAGAGAATGTGTGAATGGAACAGAGTGTGTGAATGGGACAGAGAGTGTGTGAATGGGACAGTGTGTGTGTGAATGGGACAGAGAGTGTGTGAATGGGACAGTGTGTGTGAATGGGACAGAGAGTGTGTGACTGGCACAGATTGTGTGAATGGGACAAAGTGTGTGTGTATGGGACAGAGAGTGTGTGTATGAGACAGAGAGTGTGTGTATGGGACAGAGAGTGTGTTTTTGGGACAGATTGTGTTTGTATGGGACAGAGAGTGTGTGAATGGGACACAGTGTGTGTGAATGGGACAGACAGTGTGTGTGAATGGGACAAAGTGTGTGTGCATGGGACAGAAAGTGTGTGAACGGGACAGAGAGTGTGTGAATGGGACACTGTGTGTGAATGGGACAGAGTGTGTATGAATGGGACAGAGAGTGTGAATGGGACAGACAGTGTGTGTGAATGGGACAGAGAGTGTGTGAATGGGACAGAGAGTGTGAATGGGACAGAGAGTGTGTTTTTGGGACAGATTGTGTTTCTATGGGACAGAGAGTGTGTGAATGGGACACAGTGTGTGTGAATGGAACAGACAGTGTGTGTGAATGGGACAGAGAGTGTGTGAATGGGACAGAATGTGTGTATGGGACAGAGTGTGTGTGAATGGGACAGAGTGTGTGAATGGGGCTGAGTGTGTGAATGGGACAGAGTGTGGGTATGGGACAGAGAGGGTGTGTATGGGACAGAGTGTGTGTGAATGGGACAGAGAGCGTGTGTATGGGACAGAGAGTGTGAATGGGACACAGTGTGCGTGAATGGGACACTGTGTGTGAATGGGACAGAGTGTGGGTATGGGACAGAGAGGGTGTGTATGGGACAGAGTGTGTGTGAATGGGACAGAGAGCGTGTGTATGGGACAGAGAGTGTGAATGGGACACAGTGTGCGTGAATGGGACACTGTGTGTGAATGGGACAGAGTGTGTGTGAATGGGACAGAGTGTGTGTGAATGGGACAGAGAGTGTGTGAATGGGACAGAGAGTGTTTGTATGGGACAGAGTGTGTGTATGCAACAGAGAGTGTGTTTTTGGGACAGATTGTGTTTGTATGGGACAGAGAGTGTGTGAATGGGACACAGTGTGTGTGAATGGGACAGAGAGTGTGTATGCAACAGAGAGTGTGTTTTTGGGACAGATTGTGTTTGTATGGGACAGAGAGTGTGTGAATGGGACACAGTGTGTGTGAATGGTACAGAGTGTGTGAATGGGACAGAGAGTGTGTGTATGGGATAGAGAGTGTGTGTATGGGATAGAGAGTGTGAATGGGACAGAGAATGTGTGAATTTGACAGAGTGTGTGAATGGCACAGATTGTGTGAATGGGACAGAGTGTGTGTGAATGGGACAGAGTGTGTGTGAATGGGACAGAGAGTGTGTATGGGACAGAGTGTGTGCGAATGGGACAAAGTTTGTGTGTATGGGACACAGTGTGTGAATGGGACAGAGAGTGTGTGAATGGGACAGAGAGTGTGTGTATGGGATAGAGTGTGTGTGAATGGGACAGAGAGTGTATGTATGGGACAGAGAGTGTGTATGGGACAGAGAGTGTGTGAACGGGATAGACAGTGAGTGTGAATGGGACAGAGAGTGTGTGTGAATGGGATAGACAGTGTGTGTGAATGGGACAAAGTGTGTGTGTATGGGACAGAAAGTGTGTGAACAGGACAGAGAGTGTGTGAATGGGACAGAGAGGGTGTGTATGGGACAGAGTGTGTGTGAATGGGACACAGTGTGTGTGAATGGGACAGAGAGTGTGTGTCTGGGACAGAGAGTGTGAATGGGACAGAGTGTGTGTGAATGGGACAGAGAGTGTGTATCTGGGACAGAGTGTGTGTGAATGGGACACAGTGTGTGTGAATGGGACAGAGAGTGTGTGAATGGGACAGAGAGTGTGTTTATGGGACAGAGAGTGTGTGTATGGGACAGAAAGTGTGTGAACGGGACAGAGTATGTGAATGGGACAGAGTGTGTGTATGGGACAGCGTGTGTGTGAATGGGACAGAGAGTGTGTGTATGGGACAAAGAGTGTGTGTGTATGGGACAGAGAGTGTGTGAATGGGACAGAGTATGTGAATGGGACCGAGTGTGTGTATGGGACAGCGTGTGTGTGTGAATGGGACAGAGAGTGTGTGAATGGGACAGAGAGGGTTTGAATGGGACAGTGAGTGTGAATTGGACACAGTGTGTGTGAATGGGAAACTGTGTGTGAATGGGACAGAGTGTGTATGAATGGGACAGAGAGTGTGAATGGGACAGAGTGTGTGTGAATCAGACAGAGAGTGTGTGAATGGGACACAGTGTGTGTGAATGGGACAGAGTGTGTATGAATGGGCCAGAGAGTGTGAATGGGACAGAGTGTGTGTGAATCAGACAGAGAGTGTGTGAATGGGATGCAGTGTGTGTGAATGGGACAGAGAGTGTGTGTATGGGACAGAGTATGTGAATGGGACAGAGTGTGTGTATGGGTCAGCGTGTGTCTGTGAATGGGACAGAGAGTGTGTGAATGGGACAGAGAGGGTTTGAATGGGACAGTGAGTGTGAATTGGACACAGTGTGTGTGAATGGGAAACTGTGTGTGAATGGGACAGAGAGTGTGAATGGGGCAGAGTGTGTATGTATGGGACAGAGAGTGTGTGTATGGGACAGAGAGTGTGTGAATGGGACAGGGAGTGTGTGAATGGGACAGAGAGTGTGTATGGGACAGAGAGTGTGAATGGGACAGATTATGTTTGTATGGGACAGAGAGTGTGTGAATGGGACAGAGAGTGTGTGAATGGGACAGGGAGTGTGTGAATGGGACAGAGTGTGTGTGAATGGGACAGAGTGTGTGAATGGGGGAGAGTGTGTATGTATGGGACAGAGAGTGTGTGTATGGGACAGAGAGTGTGTGAATGGGACAGGGAGTGTGTGAATGGGACAGAGAGTGTGTATGGGACAGAGAGTGTGAATGGGACAGATTATGTTTGTATGGGACAGAGAGTGTGTGAATGGGACAGACAGTGTGTGTGAATGGGACAGAGAGTGTGTGAATGGGACAGAGTGTGTGTGAATGGGACAGAGTGTGTGAATGGGGGAGAGTGTGTGTGCATGGGTCTGAGTTTGTGTATGGGACAAAGTGTGTGTGTATGGGACAGAAAGTGTGTGAACGGGACAGAGAGTGTGTGAATGGGACACAGTGTGCGTGAATGGGACACTGTGTGTGAATGGGACAGAGTGTGTGTGAATGGGACAGAGTGTGTGTGAATGGGACAGAGAGTGTGTGTATGGGACAGAGAGTGTGTATGGGACAGAGCGTGTGTTTCTGGGACAGATTGTGTTTGTATGGGACAGAGAATGTGTGAATGGGACGCAGTGTGTGTGAATGGTACAGAGTGTGTGAATGGGACAGAGAGTTTGTGAATGGGACAGAGTGTGTGAATGGGACAGAGTGTGTGAATGGGACAGAGAGTGTGTGAATGGCACAGATTGTGTGAATGTGACAGAGTGTGTGTGAATGGGACAGAGAGTGTGTGAATGGGACAGAGAGTGTGTGTATGGGACAGAGTGTGTGCGAATGGGACAGAGAGTGTGTGTATGGGATAGAGAGTGTGAATGGGACAGAGAATGTGTGAATGGGACAGAGAGTGTGTGAATGTCACAGATTGTGTGAATGGGACAGAGAGTGTGTGAATGGGACAGAGAGTGTGTGAATGTCACAGATTGTGTGAATGGGACAGAGTGTGTGTGAATGGGACAGAGAGTGTGTTTGGGACAGAGAGTGCGTGAATGGGACAGAGAGCGAGTGAATGGAACAGTGTGTGTGAATGGGACAGAGAGTGTGTGAATGGCACAGATTGTGTGTATGGGACAGAGTGTGTGCGAATGGGACAGAGAGTGTGTGTGAGTGGGAAAGACAGTGTGTGTGAATGGGACAGTGTGTGTGTGAATGGGACAGAGAGTGTGTGAATGGCACAGATTGTGTGTGAATGGGACAGAGAGTGTGTGTATGGGACAGAGAGTGTGTGTATCTCAGAGAGTGTGTTTTTGGGACGGATTGTGTTTGTATGGGACAGAGAGTGTGTGAATGGGACACAGTGTGTGTGAATGGTACAGACAGTGTGCGTGAATGGGACAAAGTGTGTGTGTATGGGACAGAGAGTGTGTGAATGGGACAGAGAGGGTGTGTATGGGACAGAGTGTGTGTGAATGGGACAGAGTGTCTGTGAATGGGACAGAGAGTGTGTGAATGGGACAGAGAGTGTTTGAATGGGACAGAGAGTGGTAATGGGACACAGTGTGTGTGAATGGGACACTGTGTGTGAATGGGACAGAGTGTGTATGAATGGAACAGAGAGTGTGAATGGGACAGACAGTGTGTGTGAATGGGACAGAGTGTGTGTGAATGGGACAGAGTGTGTGTGAATGGGACAGAGTGTGTGTGAATGGGACACTGTGTGTGAATGGGACAGAGTGTGTATGAATGGAACAGAGAGTGTGAATGGGACAGACAGTGTGTGTGTATGGGACAGAAAGTGTGTGAACGGGACAGAGAGTGTGTGAATGGGACAGAGTATATGAATGGGACAGAGTGTGTGTATGGGACAGAGTGTGTGTATGGGACAGAGTGTGTGTATGGGACAGAGTATGTGTGAATGGGACAGAGATTGTGTGTATCGGACAGAGAATATGTGTATGGGACAGAGAGTGTGTGAATGGGACAGAGTGTGTGTGAATGGGACAGAGTATGTGAATGGGACAGAGTGTGTGTATGGGACAGAGTATGTGTGAATGGGACAGAGATTGTGTGTATGGGACAGAGAGTGTGTGAATGGGACAGAGAATGTGTGAATGGGACAGAGAGTGTGTGAATGGGACAGAGAGTATGTGTATGGTACAGAGTGTGTGTGAATGGGACAGAGTGTGTGTATGGGACAGAGAGTGTGTGTATGGGACAGAGTGTGTGTATGGGACAGAGTATGTGTGAATGGGACAGAGATTGTGTGTATGGGACAGAGAGTGTGTGAATGGGACAGAGAATGTGTGAATGGGACAGAGAGTGTGTGAATGGGACAGAGTGTGTGTATGGGACAGAGAGTGTGTGTATGGGACAGAGTGTGTGTGTATGGGACAGAGAGTGTGTGTGTGGGACAGAGAGTGTGTGAATGGGACAGAGTGTGTGTGTATGGGACAGAGTGTGTGAATGGGACAGAGAGTGTGTGAATGGGACAGAGATTGTGTGTATGGGACAGAGAGTGTGTGAATGGGACAGAGTGTGTGTGAATGGGACAGAGTGTCTGTGAATGGGACAGAGTGTGTGTGTATGGGACAGAGTGTGTGAAAGGGGCAGAGAGTGTGTGAATGGGACAGAGAGTGTGTGAATGGGACAGAGTGTGTGTGAATGGGACAGAGTGTCTGTGAAAGGGGCAGAGAGTGTGTGAATGGGACAGAGAGTGTGTGTGTGGGACAGAGAGTGTGTGAATGGGACAGAGTGTGTGTATGGGACAGAGTATGTGTGAATGGGACAGAGATTGTGTGTATGGGACAGAGAGTGTGTGAATGGGACAGAGTGTGTGTGAATGGGACCGAGTGTCTGTGAAAGGGGCAGAGAGTGTGTGAATGGGACAGAGAGTGTGTGTGTGGGACAGAGAGTGTGTGAATGGGACAGAGTGTGTGTGAATGGGACAGAGTGTGTGAATGGGACAGAGAGTTTGTGTGTGGGACAGAGAGTGTGTGAATGGGACAGAGTGTGTGTGAATGGGGCAGAGAGTGTGTGAATGGGACAGAGAGTGATTAGATTAGATTACTTACAGTGTGGTAACAGGCCCTTCGGCCAAACAAGTCCACAGAGTATGTGAATGGGACAGAGTGTGTGTATGGGACAGCGTGTGTGTGTGAATGGGACAGAGTGTGTGTGAATCAGACAGAGAGTGTGAATGGGACACAGTGTGTGTGAATGGGACAGAGTGTGTGTGAATGGGATGCAGTGTGTGTGAATGGGACAGAGAGTGTGTGTATGGGACAGAGTGTATGTGTGTGGGACAGAGAGTGTTTGTATGGGACAGAGAGTGTGTGAATGGGACACAGTGTGTGTGAATGGGACAAAGTGTGTGTGTATGGGACAGAGTGTGTGTGAATGGGACAGATTGTGTTTGTATGGGACAGAGAGTGTGTGAATGGGACACAGTGTGTGTGAATGGTACAGAGTGTGTGTGTATGGGACAGAGAGTGTGTGTATGGGACAGAGAATGTATGAATGGGACAGAGAGGGTTTGAATGGGACAGAGAGTTTGAATGGGACACAGTGTGTGTGAATGGGACACTATGTGTGAATGGGACAGAGTGTGTGTGTATGGGACAGAGAGTGTGTTTTTGGGACAGATTGTGTGTGAATGGAACAGAGAGTGTGAGAATGGGACAGAGTGTGTGTGAATGGGACAGAGTTTGTGTGTATGGGACAGAGAGTGTGTGTATGGGACAGAGTGTGTGTGAATGGGACAGAGGATATGAATGGGACAGTGTGTGTGTGAATGGGACAGAGTGTGTGTATGGGACAGCGTGTGTGTGAATGGGACAGAGAGTGGGTGAATGGGACAGTGTGTGTGTGAATGGGACAAAGTGTGTGTGTATGGGACAGACAGTGTGTGAATGGGACAGAGAGTGTGTGAATGGGACAGAGAGGGTGTGTATGGGACAGAGTGTGTGTGAATGGGACAGAGAGTGTGTGTATGGGACAGAGTGTGTGTGAATGAGACAGAGAGTGTGTGAATGGGACAGAGAGTGTGAATGGGACACAGTGTGTGTGAATGGGACAGAGTGTGTGTGAATGGGTCGCAGTGTGTGTGTATGGGACAGAGTATGTGAATGGGACACAGTGTGTGTATGGGACAGCGTGTGTGTGTGAATGGGACAGAGAGTATGTGAATGGGACAGAGAATGTATGAATGGGACAGAGAGGGTTTGAATGGGACAGAGAGTTTGAATGGGACACAGTGTGTGTGAATGGGACACTATGTGTGAATGGGACAGAGTGTGTGTGTATGGGACAGAGAGTGTGTTTTTGGGACAGATTGTGTGTGAATGGGACAGAGAGTGTGTGAATGGGACAGAGTGTGTGTGAATGGGACAGAGTTTGTGTGTATGGGACAGAGAGTGTGTGTATGGGACAGAGTGTGTGTGAATGGGACAGAGGATGTGAATGGGACAGAGTGTGTGTATGGGACAGCGTGTGTGTGAATGGGACAGAGAGTGTGTGAATGGGACAGAGAGTGTGTGTATGGGACAGAGAGTGTGTATGGGACAGAGAGTGTGTTTTTGGGACAGATTGTGTTTGTATGGGACAGAGAATGTGTGAATGGGACACAGTGTGTGTGAATGGTACAGAGTGTGTGAATGGGACAGAGAGTTTGTGAATGGGACACAGAGTGTGTGTATGGGAGAGAGAGTGTGTGAATGGGACATAGAGTGTGTGAATGGGACAGAGAAAGTGTATGGGACAGAGTGTGTGTGAATGGGACAGAGAGTGTGTGTATGGGATAGAGAGTGTGTGAATGGGACAGAGAGTGTGTGTGAATGGGACAGAAAGTGTGTGAATGGGACAGAGTGTGTGAATGGGACAGAGTGTGTGTTTATGGGACAGAGAGTGTGTGAATGGGACAGAGAGTGTGTGTGAATGGGACAGAGAGTGTGTGTATGGGACAGAGTGTGTGAATGGGACAGAGTGTGTGTTTTTGGGACAGATTGTGTTTGTATGGGACAGAGTGTTTGTGAATGGGACAGAGAGTGTGTGTGAGTGGGAACGACAGTGTGTGTATGGGACAGAGAGTGTGTGAATGGGACAGAGTGTGTGCGTATGGGACAGAGTGTGTGAATGGGACAGAGAGTGTGTGAATGGGACAGAGATTGTGTGTATGGGACAGAGAGTGTGTGAATGGGACAGAGCGTGTGTGAATGGGACAGAGTGTCTGTGAAAGGGGCAGAGAGTGTGTGAATGGGACAGAGAGTGTGTGTGTGGGACAGAGAGTGTGTGAATGGGACAGAGTGTCTGTGAAAGGGGCAGAGAGTGTGTGAATGGGACAGAGAGTGTGTGTGTGGGACAGAGAGTGTGTGAATGGGACAGAGTGTGTGTATGGGACAGAGTATGTGTGAATGGGACAGAGATTGTGTGTATGGGACAGAGAGTGTGTGAATGGGACAGAGTGTGTGTGAATGGGACAGAGTGTCTGTGAAAGGGGCAGAGAATGTGTGAATGGGACAGAGAGTGTGTGTGTGGGACAGAGAGTGTGTGAATGGGACAGAGTGTGTGTGAATGGGACAGAGTGTGTGAATGGGACAGAGAGTTTGTGTGTGGGACAGAGAGTGTGTGAATGGGACAGAGTGTGTGTGAATGGGGCAGAGAGTGTGTGAATGGGACAGAGAGTGATTAGATTAGATTACTTACAGTGTGGTAACAGGCCCTTCGGCCAAACAAGTCCACAGAGTATGTGAATGGGACAGAGTGTGTGTATGGGACAGCGTGTGTGTGTGAATGGGACAGAGGATGTGAATGGGACAGAGTGTGTGTATGGGACAGCGTGTGTGTGAATGGGACAGAGAGTGTGTGAATGGGACAGAGAGTGTGTGTATGGGACAGAGAGTGTGTATGGGACAGAGAGTGTGTTTTTGGGACAGATTGTGTTTGTATGGGACAGAGAATGTGTGAATGGGACACAGTGTGTGTGAATGGTACAGAGTGTGTGAATGGGGCAGAGAGTTTGTGAATGGGACACAGAGTGTGTGTCTGGGAGAGAGAGTGTGTGAATGGGACATAGAGTGTGTGAATGGGACAGAGAAAGTGTATGGGACAGAGTGTGTGTGAATGGGACAGAGAGTGTGTGTATGGGATAGAGAGTGTGTGAATGGGACAGAGAGTGTGTGTGAATGGGACAGAGTGTGTGTGAATCAGACAGAGAGTGTGAATGGGACACAGTGTGTGTGAATGGGACAGAGTGTGTGTGAATGGGATGCAGTGTGTGTGAATGGGACAGAGAGTGTGTGTATGGGACAGAGTGTATGTGTGTGGGACAGAGAGTGTTTGTATGGGACAGAGAGTGTGTGAATGGGACACAGTGTGTGTGAATGGGACAAAGTGTGTGTGTATGGGACAGAGTGTGTGTGAATGGGACAGATTGTGTTTGTATGGGACAGAGAGTGTGTGAATGGGACAGAGAATGTATGAATGGGACAGAGAGGGTTTGAATGGGAAGGAGAGTTTGAATGGGACACAGTGTGTGTGAATGGGACACTATGTGTGAATGGGACAGAGTGTGTGTGTATGGGACAGAGAGTGTGTTTTTGGGACAGATTGTGTGTGAATGGGACAGAGAGTGTGTGAATGGGACAGAGTGTGTGTGAATGGGACAGAGTTTGTGTGTATGGGACAGAGAGTGTGTGTATGGGACAGAGTGTGTGTGAATGGGACAGAGGATGTGAATGGGACAGAGTGTGTGTATGGGACAGCGTGTGTGTGAATGGGACAGAGAGTGTGTGAATGGGACAGAGAGTGTGTGTATGGGACAGAGAGTGTGTATGGGACAGAGAGTGTGTTTTTGGGACAGATTGTGTTTGTATGGGACAGAGAATGTGTGAATGGGACACAGTGTGTGTGAATGGTACAGAGTGTGTGAATGGGACAGAGAGTTTGTGAATGGGACACAGAGTGTGTGTATGGGAGAGAGAGTGTGTGAATGGGACATAGAGTGTGTGAATGGGACAGCGAAAGTGTATGGGACAGAGTGTGTGTGAATGGGACAGAGAGTGTGTGTATGGGATAGAGAGTGTGTGAATGGGACAGAGAGTGTGTGTGAATGGGACAGAAAGTGTGTGAATGGGACAGAGAGTGTGTGTGAATGGGACAGAGAGTGTGTGTATGGGACAGAGTGTGTGAATGGGACAGAGTGTGTGTTTATGGGACAGAGAGTGTGTGAATGGGACAGAGAGTGTGTGTGAATGGGACAGAGAGTGTGTGTATGGGACAGAGTGTGTGAATGGGACAGAGTGTGTGTTTTTGGGACAGATTGTGTTTGTATGGGACAGAGAGTTTGTGAATGGGACAGAGATTGTGTGTATGGGATAGAAAGTGTGAATGGGACAGAGAATGTGTGAATGAGACAGAGTGTGTGAATGGGACAGAGAGTGTGTGAATGGGACAGAGAGTGTGTGAATGGGACAGAGAGTGTGTGTGAATGGGACAGAGAGTGTGTGTCTGGGACAGAGAGTGTGTGAATGGGACAGAGAGTGTGTGAATGGGACAGAGTGTGTGCGTATGGGACAGAGTGTGTGAATGGGACAGAGAGTGTGTGAATGGGACAGAGATTGTGTGTATGGGACAGAGAGTGTGTGAATGGGACAGAGTGTGTGTGAATGGGACAGAGTGTCTGTGAAAGGGGCAGAGAATGTGTGAATGGGACAGAGAGTGTGTGTGTGGGACAGAGAGTGTGTGAATGGGACAGAGTGTGTGTGAATGGGACAGAGTGTGTGAATGGGACAGAGAGTTTGTGTGTGGGACAGAGAGTGTGTGAATGGGACAGAGTGTGTGTGAATGGGGCAGAGAGTGTGTGAATGGGACAGAGAGTGATTAGATTAGATTACTTACAGTGTGGTAACAGGCCCTTCGGCCAAACAAGTCCACAGAGTATGTGAATGGGACAGAGTGTGTGTATGGGACAGCGTGTGTGTGTGAATGGGACAGAGTGTGTGTGAATCAGACAGAGAGTGTGAATGGGACACAGTGTGTGTGAATGGGACAGAGTGTGTGTGAATGGGATGCAGTGTGTGTGAATGGGACAGAGAGTGTGTGTATGGGACAGAGAGTGTGTGAATGGGACACAGTGTGTGTGAATGGGACAAAGTGTGTGTGTATGGGACAGAGTGTGTGTGAATGGGACAGATTGTGTTTGTATGGGACAGAGAGTGTGTGAATGGGACACAGTGTGTGTGAATGGTACAGAGTGTGTGTGTATGGGACAGAGAGTGTGTGTATGGGACAGAGTGTGTGTGAATGGGACAGAGAGTGTGAGAATGGGACAGAGAGTGTGTGAATGGGACAGAGAGTGTGTTTTTGGGACAGATTGTGTTTGTATGGGACAGAGAGTTTGTGAATGGGACAGAGATTGTGTGTATGGGATAGAAAGTGTGAATGGGACAGAGAATGTGTGAATGAGACAGAGTGTGTGAATGGGACAGAGAGTGTCTGAATGGGACAGAGAGTGTGTGAATGGTACAGAGAGTGTGTGTGAATGGGACAGAGAGTGTGTGTGAGTGGGAAAGACAGAGTGTGTGAATGGGACAGAGAGTGTGTGAATGGGATAGAGAGTGTGTGTATGGGACAGAGAGTGTGTGAATAGGACAGAGAGTGTGTGAATAGGACAGAGAGTGTGTTTGTATGGGACAGAGAGTGTGTGAATGGGACACAGTGTGTGTGAATGGGACAGACAGTGTGTGTGATTGGGACAGAGTGTGTGTGAATGGGATGCAGTGTGTGTGAATGGGACAGAGAGTGTGTGTATGGGACAGAGTGTATGTGTGTGGGACACAGAGTGTTTGTATGGGACAGAGAGTGTGTGAATGGGACACAGTGTGTGTGAATGGGACAAAGTGTGTGTGTATGGGACAGAGTGTGTGTGAATGGGACAGATTGTGTTTGTATGGGACAGAGAGTGTGTGAATGGGACACAGTGTGTGTGAATGGTACAGAGTGTGTGTGTATGGGACAGAGAGTGTGTGAATGGGACAGAGAGTGTGTGTATGGGACAGAGAGTGTGTGAATGGGACAGAGAGTGTGTGAATGGGACAGAGTGTGTGTGTATGGGACAGAGTGTGTGAATGGGACAGAGAGTGTGTGAATGGGACAGAGAGTGTGTTTTTGGGACAGATTGTGTTTGTATGGGACAGAGAGTGTGTGAATGGGACACAGTTTGTGTGAATGGGACAGACAGTGTGTGTGAATGGGACAAAGAGGGTGTGTATGGGACAGAAAGTGTGTGAGCGGGACAGAGAGTGTGTGAATGGGACAGAGAGTGTTTGAATGGAACAGAGAGTGTGAATGGGACACAGTGTGTGTGAATGGGACAGAGAGTGTGTGAATGGGACAGAGAGTGTGTGTATGGGACAGAGAGTGTGTATGGGACAGAGAGTGTGTTTTTGGGACAGATTGTGTTTGTATGGGACAGAGAATGTGTGAATGGGACACAGTGTGTGTGAATGGTACAGAGTGTGTGAATGGGACAGAGAGTTTGTGAATGGGACACAGAGTGTGTGTATGGGAGAGAGAGTGTGTGAATGGGACAGAGAGTGTGTGTGAATGGGACAGAAAGTGTGTGAATGGGACAGAGAGTGTGTGTGAATGGGACAGAGAGTGTGTGTATGGGACAGAGTGTGTGAATGGGACAGAGTGTGTGTTTATGGGACAGAGAGTGTGTGAATGGGACAGAGAGTGTGTGTGAATGGGACAGAGAGTGTGTGTATGGGACAGAGTGTGTGAATGGGACAGAGTGTGTGTTTTTGGGACAGATTGTGTTTGTATGGGACAGAGAGTTTGTGAATGGGACAGAGATTGTGTGTATGGGATAGAAAGTGTGAATGGGACAGAGAATGTGTGAATGAGACAGAGTGTGTGAATGGGACAGAGAGTGTGTGAATGGGACAGAGAGTGTGTGAATGGGACAGAGAGTGTGTGTGAATGGGACAGAGAGTGTGTGTCTGGGACAGAGAGTGTGTGAATGGGACAGAGAGTGTGTGAATGGGACAGAGAGTGTGTGAATGGGACAGAGTGTGTGCGTATGGGACAGAGTGTGTGAATGGGACAGAGAGTGTGTGAATGGGACAGAGATTGTGTGTATGGGACAGAGAGTGTGTGAATGGGACAGAGTGTGTGTGAATGGGACAGAGTGTCTGTGAAAGGGGCAGAGAATGTGTGAATGGGACAGAGAGTGTGTGTGTGGGACAGAGAGTGTGTGAATGGGACAGAGTGTGTGTGAATGGGACAGAGTGTGTGAATGGGACAGAGAGTTTGTGTGTGGGACAGAGAGTGTGTGAATGGGACAGAGTGTGTGTGAATGGGGCAGAGAGTGTGTGAATGGGACAGAGAGTGATTAGATTAGATTACTTACAGTGTGGTAACAGGCCCTTCGGCCAAACAAGTCCACAGAGTATGTGAATGGGACAGAGTGTGTGTATGGGACAGCGTGTGTGTGTGAATGGGACAGAGTGTGTGTGAATCAGACAGAGAGTGTGAATGGGACACAGTGTGTGTGAATGGGACAGAGTGTGTGTGAATGGGATGCAGTGTGTGTGAATGGGACAGAGAGTGTGTGTATGGGACAGAGAGTGTGTGAATGGGACACAGTGTGTGTGAATGGGACAAAGTGTGTGTGTATGGGACAGAGTGTGTGTGAATGGGACAGATTGTGTTTGTATGGGACAGAGAGTGTGTGAATGGGACACAGTGTGTGTGAATGGTACAGAGTGTGTGTGTATGGGACAGAGAGTGTGTGTATGGGACAGAGTGTGTGTGAATGGGACAGAGAGTGTGAGAATGGGACAGAGAGTGTGTGAATGGGACAGAGAGTGTGTTTTTGGGACAGATTGTGTTTGTATGGGACAGAGAGTTTGTGAATGGGACAGAGATTGTGTGTATGGGATAGAAAGTGTGAATGGGACAGAGAATGTGTGAATGAGACAGAGTGTGTGAATGGGACAGAGAGTGTCTGAATGGGACAGAGAGTGTGTGAATGGTACAGAGAGTGTGTGTGAATGGGACAGAGAGTGTGTGTGAGTGGGAAAGACAGAGTGTGTGAATGGGACAGAGAGTGTGTGAATGGGATAGAGAGTGTGTGTATGGGACAGAGAGTGTGTGAATAGGACAGAGAGTGTGTGAATAGGACAGAGAGTGTGTTTGTATGGGACAGAGAGTGTGTGAATGGGACACAGTGTGTGTGAATGGGACAGACAGTGTGTGTGATTGGGACAGAGTGTGTGTGAATGGGATGCAGTGTGTGTGAATGGGACAGAGAGTGTGTGTATGGGACAGAGTGTATGTGTGTGGGACACAGAGTGTTTGTATGGGACAGAGAGTGTGTGAATGGGACACAGTGTGTGTGAATGGGACAAAGTGTGTGTGTATGGGACAGAGTGTGTGTGAATGGGACAGATTGTGTTTGTATGGGACAGAGAGTGTGTGAATGGGACACAGTGTGTGTGAATGGTACAGAGTGTGTGTGTATGGGACAGAGAGTGTGTGAATGGGACAGAGAGTGTGTGTATGGGACAGAGAGTGTGTGAATGGGACAGAGAGTGTGTGAATGGGACAGAGTGTGTGTGTATGGGACAGAGTGTGTGAATGGGACAGAGAGTGTGTGAATGGGACAGAGAGTGTGTTTTTGGGACAGATTGTGTTTGTATGGGACAGAGAGTGTGTGAATGGGACACAGTTTGTGTGAATGGGACAGACAGTGTGTGTGAATGGGACAAAGAGGGTGTGTATGGGACAGAAAGTGTGTGAGCGGGACAGAGAGTGTGTGAATGGGACAGAGAGTGTTTGAATGGAACAGAGAGTGTGAATGGGACACAGTGTGTGTGAATGGGACAGAGTGTGTGTGAATGGGGGAGAGTGTGCGTGCATGGGTCAGAGTTTGGGTATGGGACAATGTGTGTGTGTATGGGACAGAGAGTGTTTGAACGGGACAGAGAGGGTGTGTATGGGACAGAGAGGGTGTGTATGGGACAGAGGGTGTGTGAATGGGACAGAGAGTGTGTGTATGCGACAGATTGTGTTTGTATGGGACAGAGAGTGTGTGAATGGGACAGAGGATGTGAATGGGACAGAGTGTGTGTATGGGACAGCGTGTGTGTGAATGGGACAGAGAGTGTGTGTATGGGACAGAGTGTGTGAATGGGACAGAGTGTGTGTGAATGGGACAGAGTGAGTGAATGGGGCAGAGTGTGTGTGCATGGGTCAGAGTGTGGGTATGGGACAAAGTGTGTGTGTATGGGACAGAGAGTGTGTGAATGGGACAGAGAGTGTGTGTATGGGACAGAGAGTGTGAATGGGACACAGTGTGCGTGAATGGGAAACTGTGTGTCAATGGGACAGAGTGTGTGTGAATGGGACAGAGTGTGTGTGAATGGGACAGAGAGTGTGTGTATGGGACAGAGAGTGTGTATGGGACAGAGAGTGTGTTTTTGGGACAGATTGTGTTTGTATGGCACAGAGAATGTGTGAATGGGACAGAGAGTTTGTGAATGGGACAGAGATTGTGTGTATGGGATAGAAAGTGTGAATGGGAAAGAGAATGTGTGAATGAGACAGATTGTGTGAATGGGACAGAGTGTGTGTGAATGGGACAGAGAGTGTGTATGGGACAGAGAGTGCGTGAACGGGTCAGAGAGTGTGTGAATGGGGCAGAGTGTGTGAATGGGACAGAGAGTGTGTGAATGGCACAGATTGTGTGAATGGGACAGAGTGTGTGTGAATGGGACAGAGTGTGTGTATGGGACACAGTGTGTGAATGGGACAGAGAGTGTGTGAATGGGACAGAGAGTTTGTGTGAATGGGACAGAGCGTGTGTGAATGGGACAGAGAGTGTGTGTGAATGGGACAGAGAGTGTGTGTGAGTGGGAAAGACAGTGTGTGTGAATGGGACAGAGTGTGTGAATGGGACAGAGAGTGTGTGAATGGGACAGAGAGTGTGTGTATGGGACAGAGAGTGTATGAATGGGACAGAGAGTGTGTGAATGGGACAGAGTGTGTGTGTATGGGACAGAGTGTGTGAATGGGACAGAGCGTGTGTGAATGGGACAGAGAGTGTGTGAATGGGACAGAGAGTGTGTGTATGGGACAGAGAGTGTATGAATGGGACAGAGAGTGTGTGAATGGGACAGAGTGTGTGTGTATGGGACAGAGTGTGTGAATGGGACAGAGCGTGTGTGTATGGGACAGAGAGTGTGTGTATGGGACAGAGTGTGTGTGTATGGGACAGAGTGTGTGAATGGGACAGAGAGTGTGTGAATGGGACAGAGAGTGTGTTTTTGGGACAGATTGTGTTTGTATGGGACAGAGAGTGTGTGAATGGGACACAGTTTGTGTGAATGGGACAGACAGTGTGTGTGAATGGGACAAAGAGGGTGTGTATGGGACAGAAAGTGTGTGAGCGGGACAGAGAGTGTGTGAATGGGACAGAGAGTGTTTGAATGGAACAGAGAGTGTGAATGGGACACAGTGTGTGTGAATGGGACAGAGAGTGTGTGAATGGGACAGAGAGTGTGTGTATGGGACAGAGAGTGTGTATGGGACAGAGAGTGTGTTTTTGGGACAGATTGTGTTTGTATGGGACAGAGAATGTGTGAATGGGACACAGTGTGTGTGAATGGTACAGAGTGTGTGAATGGGACAGAGAGTTTGTGAATGGGACACAGAGTGTGTGTATGGGAGAGAGAGTGTGTGAATGGGACAGAGAGTGTGTGTGAATGGGACAGAAAGTGTGTGAATGGGACAGAGAGTGTGTGTGAATGGGACAGAGAGTGTGTGTATGGGACAGAGTGTGTGAATGGGACAGAGTGTGTGTTTATGGGACAGAGAGTGTGTGAATGGGACAGAGAGTGTGTGTGAATGGGACAGAGAGTGTGTGTATGGGACAGAGTGTGTGAATGGGACAGAGTGTGTGTTTTTGGGACAGATTGTGTTTGTATGGGACAGAGAGTTTGTGAATGGGACAGAGATTGTGTGTATGGGATAGAAAGTGTGAATGGGACAGAGAATGTGTGAATGAGACAGAGTGTGTGAATGGGACAGAGAGTGTGTGAATGGGACAGAGAGTGTGTGAATGGGACAGAGAGTGTGTGTGAATGGGACAGAGAGTGTGTGTCTGGGACAGAGAGTGTGTGAATGGGACAGAGAGTGTGTGAATGGGACAGAGAGTGTGTGAATGGGACAGAGTGTGTGCGTATGGGACAGAGTGTGTGAATGGGACAGAGAGTGTGTGAATGGGACAGAGATTGTGTGTATGGGACAGAGAGTGTGTGAATGGGACAGAGTGTGTGTGAATGGGACAGAGTGTCTGTGAAAGGGGCAGAGAATGTGTGAATGGGACAGAGAGTGTGTGTGTGGGACAGAGAGTGTGTGAATGGGACAGAGTGTGTGTGAATGGGACAGAGTGTGTGAATGGGACAGAGAGTTTGTGTGTGGGACAGAGAGTGTGTGAATGGGACAGAGTGTGTGTGAATGGGGCAGAGAGTGTGTGAATGGGACAGAGAGTGATTAGATTAGATTACTTACAGTGTGGTAACAGGCCCTTCGGCCAAACAAGTCCACAGAGTATGTGAATGGGACAGAGTGTGTGTATGGGACAGCGTGTGTGTGTGAATGGGACAGAGTGTGTGTGAATCAGACAGAGAGTGTGAATGGGACACAGTGTGTGTGAATGGGACAGAGTGTGTGTGAATGGGATGCAGTGTGTGTGAATGGGACAGAGAGTGTGTGTATGGGACAGAGAGTGTGTGAATGGGACACAGTGTGTGTGAATGGGACAAAGTGTGTGTGTATGGGACAGAGTGTGTGTGAATGGGACAGATTGTGTTTGTATGGGACAGAGAGTGTGTGAATGGGACACAGTGTGTGTGAATGGTACAGAGTGTGTGTGTATGGGACAGAGAGTGTGTGTATGGGACAGAGTGTGTGTGAATGGGACAGAGAGTGTGAGAATGGGACAGAGAGTGTGTGAATGGGACAGAGAGTGTGTTTTTGGGACAGATTGTGTTTGTATGGGACAGAGAGTTTGTGAATGGGACAGAGATTGTGTGTATGGGATAGAAAGTGTGAATGGGACAGAGAATGTGTGAATGAGACAGAGTGTGTGAATGGGACAGAGAGTGTCTGAATGGGACAGAGAGTGTGTGAATGGTACAGAGAGTGTGTGTGAATGGGACAGAGAGTGTGTGTGAGTGGGAAAGACAGAGTGTGTGAATGGGACAGAGAGTGTGTGAATGGGATAGAGAGTGTGTGTATGGGACAGAGAGTGTGTGAATAGGACAGAGAGTGTGTGAATAGGACAGAGAGTGTGTTTGTATGGGACAGAGAGTGTGTGAATGGGACACAGTGTGTGTGAATGGGACAGACAGTGTGTGTGATTGGGACAGAGTGTGTGTGAATGGGATGCAGTGTGTGTGAATGGGACAGAGAGTGTGTGTATGGGACAGAGTGTATGTGTGTGGGACACAGAGTGTTTGTATGGGACAGAGAGTGTGTGAATGGGACACAGTGTGTGTGAATGGGACAAAGTGTGTGTGTATGGGACAGAGTGTGTGTGAATGGGACAGATTGTGTTTGTATGGGACAGAGAGTGTGTGAATGGGACACAGTGTGTGTGAATGGTACAGAGTGTGTGTGTATGGGACAGAGAGTGTGTGAATGGGACAGAGAGTGTGTGTATGGGACAGAGAGTGTGTGAATGGGACAGAGAGTGTGTGAATGGGACAGAGTGTGTGTGTATGGGACAGAGTGTGTGAATGGGACAGAGAGTGTGTGAATGGGACAGAGAGTGTGTTTTTGGGACAGATTGTGTTTGTATGGGACAGAGAGTGTGTGAATGGGACACAGTTTGTGTGAATGGGACAGACAGTGTGTGTGAATGGGACAAAGAGGGTGTGTATGGGACAGAAAGTGTGTGAGCGGGACAGAGAGTGTGTGAATGGGACAGAGAGTGTTTGAATGGAACAGAGAGTGTGAATGGGACACAGTGTGTGTGAATGGGACAGAGTGTGTGTGAATGGGGGAGAGTGTGCGTGCATGGGTCAGAGTTTGGGTATGGGACAATGTGTGTGTGTATGGGACAGAGAGTGTTTGAACGGGACAGAGAGGGTGTGTATGGGACAGAGAGGGTGTGTATGGGACAGAGGGTGTGTGAATGGGACAGAGAGTGTGTGTATGCGACAGATTGTGTTTGTATGGGACAGAGAGTGTGTGAATGGGACAGAGGATGTGAATGGGACAGAGTGTGTGTATGGGACAGCGTGTGTGTGAATGGGACAGAGAGTGTGTGTATGGGACAGAGTGTGTGAATGGGACAGAGTGTGTGTGAATGGGACAGAGTGAGTGAATGGGGCAGAGTGTGTGTGCATGGGTCAGAGTGTGGGTATGGGACAAAGTGTGTGTGTATGGGACAGAGAGTGTGTGAATGGGACAGAGAGTGTGTGTATGGGACAGAGAGTGTGAATGGGACACAGTGTGCGTGAATGGGAAACTGTGTGTCAATGGGACAGAGTGTGTGTGAATGGGACAGAGTGTGTGTGAATGGGACAGAGAGTGTGTGTATGGGACAGAGAGTGTGTATGGGACAGAGAGTGTGTTTTTGGGACAGATTGTGTTTGTATGGCACAGAGAATGTGTGAATGGGACAGAGAGTTTGTGAATGGGACAGAGATTGTGTGTATGGGATAGAAAGTGTGAATGGGAAAGAGAATGTGTGAATGAGACAGATTGTGTGAATGGGACAGAGTGTGTGTGAATGGGACAGAGAGTGTGTATGGGACAGAGAGTGCGTGAACGGGTCAGAGAGTGTGTGAATGGGGCAGAGTGTGTGAATGGGACAGAGAGTGTGTGAATGGCACAGATTGTGTGAATGGGACAGAGTGTGTGTGAATGGGACAGAGTGTGTGTATGGGACACAGTGTGTGAATGGGACAGAGAGTGTGTGAATGGGACAGAGAGTTTGTGTGAATGGGACAGAGCGTGTGTGAATGGGACAGAGAGTGTGTGTGAATGGGACAGAGAGTGTGTGTGAGTGGGAAAGACAGTGTGTGTGAATGGGACAGAGTGTGTGAATGGGACAGAGAGTGTGTGAATGGGACAGAGAGTGTGTGTATGGGACAGAGAGTGTATGAATGGGACAGAGAGTGTGTGAATGGGACAGAGTGTGTGTGTATGGGACAGAGTGTGTGAATGGGACAGAGCGTGTGTGAATGGGACAGAGAGTGTGTGAATGGGACAGAGAGTGTGTGTATGGGACAGAGAGTGTATGAATGGGACAGAGAGTGTGTGAATGGGACAGAGTGTGTGTGTATGGGACAGAGTGTGTGAATGGGACAGAGCGTGTGTGTATGGGACAGAGAGTGTGTGTATGGGACAGAGAGTGTGTGAATTGGACAGAGAGTGTGTGTATGGGACAGAGAGTGTGTTTTTGGGACAGATTGTGTTTGTATGGGACAGAGAGTGTGTGAATGGGACACAGTGTGTGTGAATGGGACAGAGTGTGTGAATGGGGCAGACTGTGTATGCATGGGTCAGAGTTTGGGTATGGGACAAAGTGTGTGTGTATGGGACAGAGAGTGTTTGAACGGGACAGAGAGGGTGTGTATTGGACAGAGAGGGTGTGTATGGGACAGAGTGTGTGTGAATGGGACAGAGAGTGTGTGAACGGGACAGAGTGCGTGTGAATGGGACAGAGAGTGTGTGTTTGGGACACAGTGTGTGTGAATGGGACACAGTGTGTGTGAATGGGACAGAGAGTGTGTGTATGGGACAGAGAGTGTGTGTATGTGGCAGAGAGTGTGTAAATGGAACACAGAGTGTCTGAATGGGACAGAGTGTGTGTATGGGACAGAGAGTGTGTGAATGGGACAGAGAGTGTGTGTGAATGGGAAAGACAGTGTGTGTGAATGGGACAGAGAGTGTATGAATGGGACAGAGTGTGTGTGAAAGGGACAGAGTGTGTGTGAAAGGGACAGAGTGTGTGTGTGTATGGGACAGAGAGTATGTGTATGGGACAGAGTGTGTGTGAATGGGATAGAGAGTGTGTGTATGGGACAGAGTGTGTGTGAATGGGATAGAGTGTGTGAATGGAACAGTGTGTGTGTGAATGGAACAGAGAGTGTGAGAATGGGACAGAGTGTGTGTGAAAGGGACAGAGTGTGTGTGAAAGGGACAGAGTGTGTGTGTGAATGGAACAGTGTGTGTGTGAATGGGACAGAGTGTGTGTATGGGACAGAGTGTGTGTGAATGGGATAGAGTGTGTGAATGGAACAGTGTGTGTGTGAATGGAACAGAGAGTGTGAGAATGGGACAGAAAGTGTGTGTGTGGGACAGAGAGTGTGTGAATGGGACAGAGTGTGTGTGAATGGGACAGAGAGTGTGTGTGTGGGACAGAGTGTGTGTGAATGGGACAGAGAGTGTGTGAATGGGACAGAGAGTGTGAATGGGACACAGTGTGTGTGAATGGGACAGAGTGTGTGTGAATGGGACAGACTGTGTGTATGGGACAGAGTGTGTGAATGGGTCGCAGTGTGTGTTTATGGGACAGAGTGTGTGTTTGGGATAGAGTGTATGTATGGGACAGACAGTGTGTGAACAGGACAGAGTGTGTGTTAATGGGACAGAGTGTGTGAATGGGGCAGAGTGTGTGTTAATCGGACAGGGTGTGTGAATGGGACAGAGTGTATGTATGGGACAGACAGTGTGTGAACAGGACAGAGTGTGTGTTAACGGGACAGAGTGTGTGAATGGGACAGAGTGTGTGAATGGGACAGAGTGTATGTATGGGACAGAGTGTGTGTGAATGGGACCGAGTGTGTGTATGGGACAGAGTGTGTGTATGGGACAGACAGTGTGTGAATGGGACAGAGTGTGCGTATGGGACCAAGTGTCTGTATGGGACAGAGTGTGTGTCTGGGACAGAGAGTGTGTGTCTGGGACAGCGTGTGTGTGAATGGGACAGAGAGTGTGTGTATGGGACAGAGTGTGTGAATGGGGCAGAGTGTGTGAATGGGGCAGAGTGTGTGTGCATGGGTCAGAGTGTGGGTATGGGACAAAGTGTGTGTGTATGGGACAGAAAGTGTGTGAACGGGACAGAGAGTGTGTGAATGGGACAGAGAGTGTGTTAATTGGACAGAGAGTGTGTGTATGGGACAGAGTGTGTGTGAATGGGACAGAGTGTGTGTGAATGGGACAGAGACTGTGAATGGGACACAGTGTGTGTGAATGGGACACGGTGTGTGAATGGGACAGAGAGTGTGTGAATGGGACAGAGAGTGTGTGTATGGGACAGAGAGTGTGTGAATGGGGCAGAGTGTGTGTATGGGACAGACAGTGTGTGAATGGGACAGAGAGTGTGTGAATGGGACAGAGAGGGTGTGTATGGGACAGAGTGTGTGTGAATGGGACAGAGAGTGTGTGTATGGGACAGAGTGTGTGTGAATGGGACAGAGAGTGTGTGAATGGGACAGAGAGTGTGAATGGGACACAGTGTGTGTGAATGGGACAGAGTGTGTGTGAATGGGTCGCAGTGTGTGTGTATGGGACAGAGTATGTGAATGGGACACAGTGTGTGTATGGGACAGCGTGTGTGTGTGAATGGGACAGAGAGTGTGTGAATGGGACAGAGAATGTATGAATGGGACAGAGAGGGTTTGAATGGGACAGAGAGTTTGAATGGGACACAGTGTGTGTGAATGGGACACTATGTGTGAATGGGACAGAGTGTGTGTGTATGGGACAGAGAGTGTGTTTTTGGGACAGATTGTGTGTGAATGGGACAGAGAGTGTGTGAATGGGACAGAGTGTGTGTGAATGGGACAGAGTTTGTGTGTATGGGACAGAGAGTGTGTGTATGGGACAGAGTGTGTGTGAATGGGACAGAGGATGTGAATGGGACAGAGTGTGTGTATGGGACAGCGTGTGTGTGAATGGGACAGAGAGTGTGTGAATGGGACAGAGAGTGTGTGAATGGGACAGAGAGTGTGTTTTTGGGACAGATTGTGTTTGTATGGGACAGAGAATGTGTGAATGGGACACAGTGTGTGTGAATGGTACAGAGTGTGTGAATGGGACAGAGAGTTTGTGAATGGGACACAGAGTGTGTGTATGGGAGAGAGAGTGTGTGAATGGGACATAGAGTGTGTGAATGGGACAGAGAAAGTGTATGGGACAGAGTGTGTGTGAATGGGACAGAGAGTGTGTGTATGGGATAGAGAGTGTGTGAATGGGACAGAGAGTGTGTGTGAATGGGACAGAAAGTGTGTGAATGGGACAGAGAGTGTGTGTGAATGGGACAGAGAGTGTGTGTATGGGACAGAGTGTGTGAATGGGACAGAGTGTGTGTTTATGGGACAGAGAGTGTGTGAATGGGACAGAGAGTGTGTGTGAATGGGACAGAGAGTGTGTGTATGGGACAGAGTGTGTGAATGGGACAGAGTGTGTGTTTATGGGACAGAGTGTATGTATGGGACAGAGAGTGTGTGTGAATGGGACAGAGTGTGTGTGAATGGGACCGAGTGTGTGTATGGGACAGAGTGTGTGTATGGGACAGAGTGTATGTATGGGACAGAGAGTGTGTGAACAGGACAGAGTGTGCGTTAACAGGACAGAGTGTGTGAATGAGGCAGAGTGTGTGTTAATGGGACAGAGTGTGTGTGAATGGGACCGAGTGTGTGTATGGGACAGAGTGTGTGTGAATGGGACCGAGTGTGTGTATGGGACAGAGTGTGTGTATGGGACAGACAGTGTGTGAATGGGACAGAGTGTGTGTATGGGACAGAGTGTGTGTATGGGACAGAGTGTGTGTGAATGGGACAGAGTGTGTGTATGGGATAGAGTGTGCGTATGGGACCGAGTGTGTGTATGCGACAGAGTGTGTGTATGGGACAGAGATTGTGTGAATGGGACAGAGAGTGTGTGTATGGGACAGAGAGTGTGTGAATGGGACAGAGTGTGTGTGAATGGGACAGATTGTGTTTGTCTGGGAGAGAGAGTGTGTCAATGGGACACAGTGTGTGTGAATAGGACAGAGAGTGTGTGAATGGGACAGAGTGTGTGTGTCTGGGACAGAGAGTGTGTGTCTGGGACAGCGTGTGTGTGAATGGGACAGAGAGTGTGTGTATGGGACAGACAGTGTGTGTGAATGGGACAGAGTGTGTGAATGGGGCAGAGTGTGTGAATGGGGCAGAGTGTGTGTGCATGGGTCAGAGTGTGGGTATGGGACAAAGTGTGTGTGTATGGGACAGAAAGTGTGTGAACGGGACAGAGAGTGTGTGAATGGGACAGAGAGGGTGTGTATGGGACAGAGTGTGTGTGAATGGGACAGAGAGTGTGTGAATGGGACAGAGAGTGTGTGAATGGGACAGAGACTGTGAATGGGACACAGTGTGTGTGAATGGGACACGGTGTGTGAATGGGACAGAGAGTGTGTGAATGGGACAGAGAGTGTGTGTATGGGACAGAGAGTGTGTGAATGGGGCAGAGTGTGTGTATGGGACAGACAGTGTGTGAATGGGACAGAGAGTGTGTGAATGGGACAGAGAGGGTGTGTATGGGACAGAGTGTGTGTGAATGGGACAGAGAGTGTGTGTATGGGACAGAGTGTGTGTGAATGGGACAGAGAGTGTGTGAATGGGACAGAGAGTGTGAATGGGACACAGTGTGTGTGAATGGGACAGAGTGTGTGTGAATGGGTCGCAGTGTGTGTGTATGGGACAGAGTATGTGAATGGGACACAGTGTGTGTATGGGACAGCGTGTGTGTGTGAATGGGACAGAGAGTGTGTGAATGGGACAGAGAATGTATGAATGGGACAGAGAGGGTTTGAATGGGACAGAGAGTTTGAATGGGACACAGTGTGTGTGAATGGGACACTATGTGTGAATGGGACAGAGTGTGTGTGTATGGGACAGAGAGTGTGTTTTTGGGACAGATTGTGTGTGAATGGGACAGAGAGTGTGTGAATGGGACAGAGTGTGTGTGAATGGGACAGAGTTTGTGTGTATGGGACAGAGAGTGTGTGTATGGGACAGAGTGTGTGTGAATGGGACAGAGGATGTGAATGGGACAGAGTGTGTGTATGGGACAGCGTGTGTGTGAATGGGACAGAGAGTGTGTGAATGGGACAGAGAGTGTGTGAATGGGACAGAGAGTGTGTTTTTGGGACAGATTGTGTTTGTATGGGACAGAGAATGTGTGAATGGGACACAGTGTGTGTGAATGGTACAGAGTGTGTGAATGGGACAGAGAGTTTGTGAATGGGACACAGAGTGTGTGTATGGGAGAGAGAGTGTGTGAATGGGACATAGAGTGTGTGAATGGGACAGAGAAAGTGTATGGGACAGAGTGTGTGTGAATGGGACAGAGAGTGTGTGTATGGGATAGAGAGTGTGTGAATGGGACAGAGAGTGTGTGTGAATGGGACAGAAAGTGTGTGAATGGGACAGAGAGTGTGTGTGAATGGGACAGAGAGTGTGTGTATGGGACAGAGTGTGTGAATGGGACAGAGTGTGTGTTTATGGGACAGAGAGTGTGTGAATGGGACAGAGAGTGTGTGTGAATGGGACAGAGAGTGTGTGTATGGGACAGAGTGTGTGAATGGGACAGAGTGTGTGTTTATGGGACAGAGTGTATGTATGGGACAGAGAGTGTGTGTGAATGGGACAGAGTGTGTGTGAATGGGACCGAGTGTGTGTATGGGACAGAGTGTGTGTATGGGACAGAGTGTATGTATGGGACAGAGAGTGTGTGAACAGGACAGAGTGTGCGTTAACAGGACAGAGTGTGTGAATGAGGCAGAGTGTGTGTTAATGGGACAGAGTGTGTGTGAATGGGACCGAGTGTGTGTATGGGACAGAGTGTGTGTGAATGGGACCGAGTGTGTGTATGGGACAGAGTGTGTGTATGGGACAGACAGTGTGTGAATGGGACAGAGTGTGTGTATGGGACAGAGTGTGTGTATGGGACAGAGTGTGTGTGAATGGGACAGAGTGTGTGTATGGGATAGAGTGTGCGTATGGGACCGAGTGTGTGTATGCGACAGAGTGTGTGTATGGGACAGAGATTGTGTGAATGGGACAGAGAGTGTGTGTATGGGACAGAGAGTGTGTGAATGGGACAGAGTGTGTGTGAATGGGACAGATTGTGTTTGTCTGGGAGAGAGAGTGTGTCAATGGGACACAGTGTGTGTGAATAGGACAGAGAGTGTGTGAATGGGACAGAGTGTGTGTGAATGGGACAGAGTGTGTGTGTATGGGACAGAGAGTGTGTGTATGGGACAGAGTGTGTGTGAATGGGACAGAGGATATGAATGGGACAGTGTGTGTGTGAATGGGACAGAGTGTGTGTATGGGACAGCGTGTGTGTGAGTGGGACAGAGAGTGGGTGAATGGGACAGTGTGTGTGTGAATGGGACAAAGTGTGTGTGTATGGGACAGACAGTGTGTGAATGGGACAGAGAGTGTGTGAATGGGACAGAGAGGGTGTGTATGGGACAGAGTGTGTGTGAATGGGACAGAGAGGGTGTGTATGGGACAGAGTGTGTGTGAATGGGACAGAGAGTGTGTGAATGGGACAGAGAGTGTGAATGGGACACAGTGTGTGTGAATGGGACAGAGTGTGTGTGAGTGGGTCGCAGTGTGAGTGTATGGGACAGAGTATGTGAATGGGACACAGTGTGTGTATGGGACAGCGTGTGTGTGTGAATGGGACAGAGAGTGTGTGAATGGGACAGAGAATGTATGAATGGGACAGAGAGGGTTTGAATGGGACAGAGAGTTTGAATGGGACACAGTGTGTGTGAATGGGACACTATGTGTGAATGGGACAGAGTGTGTGTGTATGGGACAGAGAGTGTGTTTTTGGGACAGATTGTGTGTGAATGGGACAGAGAGTGTGTGAATGGGACAGAGTGTGTGTGAATGGGACAGATTGTGTTTGTATGGGACAGAGAATGTGTGAATGGGACACAGTGTGTGTGAATGGTACAGAGTGTGTGAATGGGACAGAGAGTTTGTGAATGGGACACAGAGTGTGTGTATGGGAGAGAGAGTGTGTGAATGGGACATAGAGTGTGTGAATGGGACAGAGAAAGTGTATGGGACAGAGTGTGTGTGAATGGGACAGAGAGTGTGTGTATGGGATAGAGAGTGTGTGAATGGGACAGAGAGTGTGTGTGAATGGGACAGAAAGTGTGTGAATGGGACAGAGAGTGTGTGTGAATGGGACAGAGAGTGTGTGTATGGGACAGAGTGTGTAAATGGGACAGAGTGTGTGTTTATGGGAGAGAGAGTGTGTGAATGGGACAGAGAGTGTGTGTGAATGGGACAGAGAGTGTGTGTATGGGACAGAGTGTGTGAATGGGACAGAGTGTGTGTGAATGGGACAGATTGTGTTTGTATGGGACAGAGAATGTGTGAATGGGACACAGTGTGTGTGAATGGTACAGAGTGTGTGAATGGGACAGAGAGTTTGTGAATGGGACACAGAGTGTGTGTATGGGAGAGAGAGTGTGTGAATGGGACATAGAGTGTGTGAATGGGACAGAGAAAGTGTATGGGACAGAGTGTGTGTGAATGGGACAGAGAGTGTGTGTATGGGATAGAGAGTGTGTGAATGGGACAGAGAGTGTGTGTGAATGGGACAGAAAGTGTGTGAATGGGACAGAGAGTGTGTGTGAATGGGACAGAGAGTGTGTGTATGGGACAGAGTGTGTGAATGGGACAGAGTGTGTGTTTATGGGACAGAGAGTGTGTGAATGGGACAGAGAGTGTGTGTGAATGGGACAGAGAGTGTGTGTATGGGACAGAGTGTGTGAATGGGACAGAGTGTGTGTTTATGGGACAGAGTGTATGTATGGGACAGAGAGTGTGTGTGAATGGGACAGAGTGTGTGTGAATGGGACCGAGTGTGTGTATGGGACAGAGTGTGTGTTAATGGGACAGAGTGTGTGTGAATGGGACCGAGTGTGTGTATGGGACAGAGTGTGTGTGAATGGGACCGAGTGTGTGTATGGGACAGAGTGTGTGTATGGGACAGACAGTGTGTGAATGGGACCGAGTGTGTGTATGGGACAGAGTGTGTGTGAATGGGACAGAGTGTGTGTATGGGATAGAGTGTG
Source organism: Chiloscyllium punctatum (assembly GCF_047496795.1). NCBI lineage: Eukaryota > Metazoa > Chordata > Chondrichthyes > Orectolobiformes > Hemiscylliidae > Chiloscyllium > Chiloscyllium punctatum. Next base: position 18,793,697 of record NC_092791.1, on the reverse strand, counting down.
CGTATGGGACCGAGTGTGTGTATGCGACAGAGTGTGTGTATGGGACAGAGAGTGTGTGAATGGGACAGAGAGTGTGTGAATGGGACAGAGTGTGTGTGAATGGGACAGATTGTGTTTGTCTGGGAGAGAGAGTGTGTCAATGGGACACAGTGTGTGTGAATAGGACAGAGAGTGTGTGAATGGGACAGAGTGTGTGTGAATGGGACAGAGTGTGTGTGTCTGGGACAGAGAGTGTGTGTATGGGACAGAGTGTGTGTGAATGGGACAGAGGATATGAATGGGACAGTGTGTGTGTGAATGGGACAGAGTGTGTGTATGGGACAGCGTGTGTGTGAATGGGACAGAGAGTGGGTGAATGGGACAGTGTGTGTGTGAATGGGACAAAGTGTGTGTGTATGGGACAGACAGTGTGTGAATGGGACAGAGAGTGTGTGAATGGGACAGAGAGGGTGTGTATGGGACAGAGTGTGTGTGAATGGGACAGAGAGTGTGTGTATGGGACAGAGTGTGTGTGAATGGGACAGAGAGAGTGTGAATGGGACAGAGAGTGTGAATGGGACACAGTGTGTGTGAATGGGACAGAGTGTGTGTGAATGGGTCGCAGTGTGAGTGTATGGGACAGAGTATGTGAATGGGACACAGTGTGTGTATGGGACAGCGTGTGTGTGTGAATGGGACAGAGAGTGTGTGAATGGGACAGAGAATGTATGAATGGGACAGAGAGGGTTTGAATGGGACAGAGAGGGTTTGAATGGGACAGAGAGTTTGAATGGGACACAGTGTGTGTGAATGGGACACTATGTGTGAATGGGACAGAGAGTGTGTTTTTGGGACAGATTGTGTGTGAATGGGACAGAGAGTGTGTGAATGGGACACAGAGTGTGTGTATGGGAGAGAGAGTGTGTGAATGGGACATAGAGTGTGTGAATGGGACAGAGAAAGTGTATGGGACAGAGTGTGTGTGAATGGGACAGAGAGTGTGTGTATGGGATAGAGAGTGTGTGAATGGGACAGAGAGTGTGTGTGAATGGGACAGAAAGTGTGTGAATGGGACAGAGAGTGTGTGTGAATGGGACAGAGAGTGTGTGTATGGGACAGAGTGTGTGAATGGGACAGAGTGTGTGTTTATGGGACAGAGAGTGTGTGAATGGGACAGAGAGTGTGTGTGAATGGGACAGAGAGTGTGTGTATGGGACAGAGTGTGTGAATGGGACAGAGTGTGTGTTTATGGGACAGAGTGTATGTATGGGACAGAGAGTGTGTGTATGGGACAGAGAGTGTGTGAATGGGACAGAGTGTGTGTGAATGGGACAGAGTGTGTTTGTCTGGGAGAGAGAGTGTGTCAATGGGACACAGTGTGTGTGAATAGGACAGAGAGTGTGTGAATGGGACAGAGTGTGTGTGAATGGGACAGAGGATGTGAATGGGACAGAGTGTGTGTATGGGACAGCGTGTGTGTGAATGGGACAGAGAGTGTGTGAATGGGACAGAGAGTGTGTGTATGGGACAGAGAGTGTGTATGGGACAGAGAGTGTGTTTTTGGGACAGATTGTGTTTGTATGGGACAGAGAATGTGTGAATGGGACACAGTGTGTGTGAATGGTACAGAGTGTGTGAATGGGACAGAGAGTTTGTGAATGGGACACAGAGTGTGTGTATGGGAGAGAGAGTGTGTGAATGGGACATAGAGTGTGTGAATGGGACAGAGAAAGTGTATGGGACAGAGTGTGTGTGAATGGGACAGAGAGTGTGTGTATGGGATAGAGAGTATGTGAATGGGACAGAGAGTGTGTGTGAATGGGACAGAAAGTGTGTGAATGGGACAGAGAGTGTGTGTGAATGGGACAGAGAGTGTGTGTATGGGACAGAGTGTGTGAATGGGACAGAGTGTGTGTTTATGGGAGAGAGAGTGTGTGAATGGGACAGAGAGTGTGTGTGAATGGGACAGAGAGTGTGTGTATGGGACAGAGTGTGTGAATGGGACAGAGTGTGTGTTTTTGGGACAGATTGTGTTTGTATGGGACGGAGAGTTTGTGAATGGGACAGAGATTGTGTGTATGGGATAGAAAGTGTGAATGGGACAGAGAATGGGTGAATGAGACAGAGTGTGTGAATGGGACAGAGAGTGTGTATGGGACAGAGTGTGTGTGAATGGGACCGAGTGTGTGTATGGGACAGAGTGTGTGTGTATGGGACAGAGAGTGTGTGAATGGGACAGAGGATATGAATGGGACAGTGTGTGTGCGTATGGGACAGAGTGTGTGTATGGGACAGCGTGTGTGTGAATGGGACAGAGAGTGGGTGAATGGGACAGTGTGTGTGTGAATGGGACAAAGTGTGTGTGTATGGGACAGAGTGTGTGTGAATGGGACAGATTGTGTTTGTCTGGGAGAGAGAGTGTGTCAATGGGACACAGTGTGTGTGAATAGGACAGAGAGTGTGTGAATGGGACAGAGTGTGTGTGAATGGGACAGAGTGTGTGTGTATGGGACAGAGAGTGTGTGTATGGGACAGAGTGTGTGTGAATGGGACAGAGGATATGAATGGGACAGTGTGTGTGTGAATGGGACAGAGTGTGTGTATGGGACAGCGTGTGTGTGAATGGGACAGAGAGTGGGTGAATGGGACAGTGTGTGTGTGAATGGGACAAAGTGTGTGTGTATGGGACAGAGTGTGTGTGAATGGGACAGATTGTGTTTGTATGGGACAGAGAGTGTGTGAATGGGACACAGTGTGTGTGAATGGTACAGAGTGTGTGTGTATGGGACAGAGAGTGTGTGTATGGGACAGAGTGTGTGTGAATGGGACAGAGGATGTGAATGGGACAGAGTGTGTGTATGGGACAGAGAGTGTGTTTTTGGGACAGATTGTGTTTGTATGGGACAGAGAGTTTGTGAATGGGACAGAGATTGTGTGTATGGGATAGAAAGTGTGAATGGGACAGAGAGTGTGTGAATGGGACAGAGAGTGTTTGAATGGGACAGAGAGTGTGTGTGAGTGGGAAAGACAGTGTGTGTGAATGGGACAGAGAGTGTGTGTATGGGACAGACAGTGTGTGTGAATGGGACAGAGTGTGTGAATGGGGAAGAGTGTGTGAATGGGGCAGAGTGTGTGTGCATGGGTCAGAGTGTGGGTATGGGGCAAAGTGTGTGTGTATGGGACAGAAAGTGTGTGAACGGGACAGAGAGTGTGTGAATGGGACAGAGAGGGTGTGTATGGGACAGAGTGTGTGTGAATGGGACAGAGTGTGTGTGTATGGGACAGAGAGTGTGTGTATGGGACAGAGTGTGTGTGAATGGGACAGAGGATGTGAATGGGACAGAGTGTGTGTATGGGACAGCGTGTGTGTGAATGGGACAGAGTGTGTGAATGGAGCAGAGTGTGTGTGCATTGGTCAGAGTTTGGGTATGGGACAAAGTGTGTGTGTATGGGACAGAGAGTGTTTGAACGGGACAGAGAGGGTGTGTATTGGACAGAGAGGGTGTGTATGGGACAGAGTGTGTGTGAATGGGACAGAGAGTGTGTGAACGGGACAGAGTGCATGTGAATGGGACAGAGAGTGTGTTTTTGGGACAGATTGTGTTTGTATGGGACGGAGAGTTTGTGAATGGGACAGAGATTGTGTGTATGGGATAGAAAGTGTGAATGGGACAGAGAATGTGTGAATGAGACAGAGTGTGTGAATGGGACAGAGAGTGTGTATGGGACAGAGTGTGTGTGAATGGGACCGAGTGTGTGTATGGGACAGAGTGTGTGTGTATGGGACAGAGAGTGTGTGAATGGGACAGAGGATATGAATGGGACAGTGTGTGTGCGTATGGGACAGAGTGTGTGTATGGGACAGCGTGTGTGTGAATGGGACAGAGAGTGGGTGAATGGGACAGTGTGTGTGTGAATGGGACAAAGTGTGTGTGTATGGGACAGAGTGTGTGTGAATGGGACAGATTGTGTTTGTCTGGGAGAGAGAGTGTGTCAATGGGACACAGTGTGTGTGAATAGGACAGAGAGTGTGTGAATGGGACAGAGTGTGTGTGAATGGGACAGAGTGTGTGTGTATGGGACAGAGAGTGTGTGTATGGGACAGAGTGTGTGTGAATGGGACAGAGGATATGAATGGGACAGTGTGTGTGTGAATGGGACAGAGTGTGTGTATGGGACAGCGTGTGTGTGAATGGGACAGAGAGTGGGTGAATGGGACAGTGTGTGTGTGAATGGGACAAAGTGTGTGTGTATGGGACAGAGTGTGTGTGAATGGGACAGATTGTGTTTGTATGGGACAGAGAGTGTGTGAATGGGACACAGTGTGTGTGAATGGTACAGAGTGTGTGTGTATGGGACAGAGAGTGTGTGTATGGGACAGAGTGTGTGTGAATGGGACAGAGGATGTGAATGGGACAGAGTGTGTGTATGGGACAGAGAGTGTGTTTTTGGGACAGATTGTGTTTGTATGGGACAGAGAGTTTGTGAATGGGACAGAGATTGTGTGTATGGGATAGAAAGTGTGAATGGGACAGAGAGTGTGTGAATGGGACAGAGAGTGTTTGAATGGGACAGAGAGTGTGTGTGAGTGGGAAAGACAGTGTGTGTGAATGGGACAGAGAGTGTGTGTATGGGACAGACAGTGTGTGTGAATGGGACAGAGTGTGTGAATGGGGAAGAGTGTGTGAATGGGGCAGAGTGTGTGTGCATGGGTCAGAGTGTGGGTATGGGACAAAGTGTGTGTGTATGGGACAGAAAGTGTGTGAACGGGACAGAGAGTGTGTGAATGGGACAGAGAGGGTGTGTATGGGACAGAGTGTGTGTGAATGGGACAGAGAGTGTGTGTATGGGACAGAGAGTGTGTGAATGGGACAGAGAGTGTGTGTATGGGACAGAGAGTGTGTTTTTGGGACAGATTGTGTTTGTATGGGACAGAGAGTGTGTGAAAGGGACACAGTGTGTGTGAATGGGACAGAGTGTGTGAATGGGGCAGAGTGTGTGTGCATGGGTCAGAGTTTGGGTATGGGACAAAGTGTGTGTGTATGGGACAGAGAGTGTTTGAACGGGACAGAGAGGGTGTGTATTGGACAGAGAGGGTGTGTATGGGACAGAGTGTGTGTGAATGGGACAGAGAGTGTGTGAACGGGACAGAGTGCGTGTGAATGGGACAGAGAGTGTGTGTTTGGGACACAGTGTGTGTGAATGGGACACAGTGTGTGTAAATGGAACACAGAGTGTCTGAATGGGACAGAGTGTGTGAATGGGACAGAGAGTGTGTGTGAATGGGAAAGACAGTGTGTGTGAATGGGACAGAGAGTGTGTGAATGGGACAGAGAGTGTGTATGGGACAGAGAGTGTGTGTATGGGACAGAGTGTGTGTGAATGGAACAGAGAGTGTGTGAATGGGACAGAGTGTGTGTGAATGGGACAGAGTGTGTGTATGGGACAGAGTGTGTGTGAATGGGATAGAGTGTGTGAATGGAACAGTGTGTGTGTGAATGGAACAGAGAGTGTGAGAATGGGACAGAAAGTGTGTGTATGGGACAGAGTGTGTGTGAATGGGACAGAGAGTGTGTGAATGGGACAGAGAGGGTGTGTATGGGACAGAGTGTGTGTGAATGGGACAGAGAGTGTGTGTATGGGACAGAGTGTGTGTGAATGGGACAGAGAGTGTGTGAATGGGACAGTGTGTGTGAATGGGACAGAGTGTGTGTGAATGGGTCGCAGTGTGTGTGTATGGGACAGAGTATGTGAATGGGACACAGTGTGTGTATGGGACAGCGTGTGTGTGTGAATGGGACAGAGAGTGTGTGAATGGGACAGAGAATGTATGAATGGGACAGAGAGGGTTTGAATGGGACAGAGAGTTTGAATGGGACACAGTGTGTGTGAATGGGACACTATGTGTGAATGGGACAGAGTGTGTGTGTATGGGACAGAGAGTGTGTTTTTGGGACAGATTGTGTGTGAATGGGACAGAGAGTGTGTGAATGGGACAGAGTGTGTGTGTATGGGACAGAGAGTGTGTGTATGGGACAGAGAGTGTGTGTATGGGACAGAGTGTGTGTGAATGGGACAGAGGATGTGAATGGGACAGAGTGTGTGTATGGGACAGCGTGTGTGTGAATGGGACAGAGTGTGTGAATGGGACAGAGGATGTGAATGGGACAGAGTGTGTGTATGGGACAGCGTGTGTGTGAATGGGACAGAGTGTGTGTGAATGGGACAGAGGATGTGAATGGGACAGAGTGTGTGTATGGGACAGCGTGTGTGTGAATGGGACAGAGAGTGTGTGAATGGGACAGAGAGTGTGTGTATGGGACAGAGAGTGTGTATGGGACAGAGAGTGTGTTTTTGGGACAGATTGTGTTTGTATGGGACAGAGAATGTGTGAATGGGACACAGTGTGTGTGAATGGTACAGAGTGTGTGAATGGGACAGAGAGTTTGTGAATGGGACACAGAGTGTGTGTATGGGAGAGAGAGTGTGTGAATGGGACATAGAGTGTGTGAATGGGACAGAGAAAGTGTATGGGACAGAGTGTGTGTGAATGGGACAGAGAGTGTGTGTATGGGATAGAGAGTATGTGAATGGGACAGAGAGTGTGTGTGAATGGGACAGAAAGTGTGTGAATGGGACAGAGAGTGTGTGTGAATGGGACAGAGAGTGTGTGTATGGGACAGAGTGTGTGAATGGGACAGAGTGTGTGTTTATGGGAGAGAGAGTGTGTGAATGGGACAGAGAGTGTGTGTGAATGGGACAGAGAGTGTGTGTATGGGACAGAGTGTGTGAATGGGACAGAGTGTGTGTTTTTGGGACAGATTGTGTTTGTATGGGACGGAGAGTTTGTGAATGGGACAGAGATTGTGTGTATGGGATAGAAAGTGTGAATGGGACAGAGAATGTGTGAATGAGACAGAGTGTGTGAATGGGACAGAGAGTGTGTATGGGACAGAGTGTGTGTGAATGGGACCGAGTGTGTGTATGGGACAGAGTGTGTGTGTATGGGACAGAGAGTGTGTGAATGGGACAGAGGATATGAATGGGACAGTGTGTGTGCGTATGGGACAGAGTGTGTGTATGGGACAGCGTGTGTGTGAATGGGACAGAGAGTGGGTGAATGGGACAGTGTGTGTGTGAATGGGACAAAGTGTGTGTGTATGGGACAGAGTGTGTGTGAATGGGACAGATTGTGTTTGTCTGGGAGAGAGAGTGTGTCAATGGGACACAGTGTGTGTGAATAGGACAGAGAGTGTGTGAATGGGACAGAGTGTGTGTGAATGGGACAGAGTGTGTGTGTATGGGACAGAGAGTGTGTGTATGGGACAGAGTGTGTGTGAATGGGACAGAGGATATGAATGGGACAGTGTGTGTGTGAATGGGACAGAGTGTGTGTATGGGACAGCGTGTGTGTGAATGGGACAGAGAGTGGGTGAATGGGACAGTGTGTGTGTGAATGGGACAAAGTGTGTGTGTATGGGACAGAGTGTGTGTGAATGGGACAGATTGTGTTTGTATGGGACAGAGAGTGTGTGAATGGGACAGAGAGTGTGTGAATGGGACACAGTGTGTGTGAATGGTACAGAGTGTGTGTGTATGGGACAGAGAGTGTGTGTATGGGACAGAGTGTGTGTGAATGGGACAGAGGATGTGAATGGGACAGAGTGTGTGTATGGGACAGAGAGTGTGTTTTTGGGACAGATTGTGTTTGTATGGGACAGAGAGTTTGTGAATGGGACAGAGATTGTGTGTATGGGATAGAAAGTGTGAATGGGACAGAGAGTGTGTGAATGGGACAGAGAGTGTTTGAATGGGACAGAGAGTGTGTGTGAGTGGGAAAGACAGTGTGTGTGAATGGGACAGAGAGTGTGTGTATGGGACAGACAGTGTGTGTGAATGGGACAGAGTGTGTGAATGGGGAAGAGTGTGTGAATGGGGCAGAGTGTGTGTGCATGGGTCAGAGTGTGGGTATGGGACAAAGTGTGTGTGTATGGGACAGAAAGTGTGTGAACGGGACAGAGAGTGTGTGAATGGGACAGAGAGGGTGTGTATGGGACAGAGTGTGTGTGAATGGGACAGAGTGTGTGTGTATGGGACAGAGAGTGTGTGTATGGGACAGAGTGTGTGTGAATGGGACAGAGGATGTGAATGGGACAGAGTGTGTGTATGGGACAGCGTGTGTGTGAATGGGACAGAGTGTGTGAATGGAGCAGAGTGTGTGTGCATTGGTCAGAGTTTGGGTATGGGACAAAGTGTGTGTGTATGGGACAGAGAGTGTTTGAACGGGACAGAGAGGGTGTGTATTGGACAGAGAGGGTGTGTATGGGACAGAGTGTGTGTGAATGGGACAGAGAGTGTGTGAACGGGACAGAGTGCATGTGAATGGGACAGAGAGTGTGTTTTTGGGACAGATTGTGTTTGTATGGGACGGAGAGTTTGTGAATGGGACAGAGATTGTGTGTATGGGATAGAAAGTGTGAATGGGACAGAGAATGTGTGAATGAGACAGAGTGTGTGAATGGGACAGAGAGTGTGTATGGGACAGAGTGTGTGTGAATGGGACCGAGTGTGTGTATGGGACAGAGTGTGTGTGTATGGGACAGAGAGTGTGTGAATGGGACAGAGGATATGAATGGGACAGTGTGTGTGCGTATGGGACAGAGTGTGTGTATGGGACAGCGTGTGTGTGAATGGGACAGAGAGTGGGTGAATGGGACAGTGTGTGTGTGAATGGGACAAAGTGTGTGTGTATGGGACAGAGTGTGTGTGAATGGGACAGATTGTGTTTGTCTGGGAGAGAGAGTGTGTCAATGGGACACAGTGTGTGTGAATAGGACAGAGAGTGTGTGAATGGGACAGAGTGTGTGTGAATGGGACAGAGTGTGTGTGTATGGGACAGAGAGTGTGTGTATGGGACAGAGTGTGTGTGAATGGGACAGAGGATATGAATGGGACAGTGTGTGTGTGAATGGGACAGAGTGTGTGTATGGGACAGCGTGTGTGTGAATGGGACAGAGAGTGGGTGAATGGGACAGTGTGTGTGTGAATGGGACAAAGTGTGTGTGTATGGGACAGAGTGTGTGTGAATGGGACAGATTGTGTTTGTATGGGACAGAGAGTGTGTGAATGGGACACAGTGTGTGTGAATGGTACAGAGTGTGTGTGTATGGGACAGAGAGTGTGTGTATGGGACAGAGTGTGTGTGAATGGGACAGAGGATGTGAATGGGACAGAGTGTGTGTATGGGACAGAGAGTGTGTTTTTGGGACAGATTGTGTTTGTATGGGACAGAGAGTTTGTGAATGGGACAGAGATTGTGTGTATGGGATAGAAAGTGTGAATGGGACAGAGAGTGTGTGAATGGGACAGAGAGTGTTTGAATGGGACAGAGAGTGTGTGTGAGTGGGAAAGACAGTGTGTGTGAATGGGACAGAGAGTGTGTGTATGGGACAGACAGTGTGTGTGAATGGGACAGAGTGTGTGAATGGGGAAGAGTGTGTGAATGGGGCAGAGTGTGTGTGCATGGGTCAGAGTGTGGGTATGGGACAAAGTGTGTGTGTATGGGACAGAAAGTGTGTGAACGGGACAGAGAGTGTGTGAATGGGACAGAGAGGGTGTGTATGGGACAGAGTGTGTGTGAATGGGACAGAGAGTGTGTGTATGGGACAGAGAGTGTGTGAATGGGACAGAGAGTGTGTGTATGGGACAGAGAGTGTGTTTTTGGGACAGATTGTGTTCGTATGGGACAGAGAGTGTGTGAAAGGGACACAGTGTGTGTGAATGGGACAGAGTGTGTGAATGGGGCAGAGTGTGTGTGCATGGGTCAGAGTTTGGGTATGGGACAAAGTGTGTGTGTATGGGACAGAGAGTGTTTGAACGGGACAGAGAGGGTGTGTATTGGACAGAGAGGGTGTGTATGGGACAGAGTGTGTGTGAATGGGATAGAGTGTGTGAATGGAACAGTGTGTGTGTGAATGGAACAGAGAGTGTGAGAATGGGACAGAAAGTGTGTGTATGGGACAGAGTGTGTGTGAATGGGACAGAGAGTGTGTGAATGGGACAGAGAGGGTGTGTATGGGACAGAGTGTGTGTGAATGGGACAGAGAGTGTGTGTATGGGACAGAGTGTGTGTGAATGGGACAGAGAGTGTGTGAATGGGACAGAGAGTGTGAATGGGACACAGTGTGTGTGAATGGGACAGAGTGTGTGTGAATGGGTCGCAGTGTGTGTGTATGGGACAGAGTATGTGAATGGGACACAGTGTGTGTATGGGACAGCGTGTGTGTGTGAATGGGACAGAGAGTGTGTGAATGGGACAGAGAATGTATGAATGGGACAGAGAGGGTTTGAATGGGACAGAGAGTTTGAATGGGACACAGTGTGTGTGAATGGGACACTATGTGTGAATGGGACAGAGTGTGTGTGTATGGGACAGAGAGTGTGTTTTTGGGACAGATTGTGTGTGAATGGGACAGAGAGTGTGTGAATGGGACAGAGTGTGTGTGAATGGGACAGAGTGTGTGTGTATGGGACAGAGAGTGTGTGTATGGGACAGAGTGTGTGTGAATGGGACAGAGGATGTGAATGGGACAGAGTGTGTGTATGGGACAGCGTGTGTGTGAATGGGACAGAGTGTGTGAATGGAGCAGAGTGTGTGTGCATTGGTCAGAGTTTGGGTATGGGACAAAGTGTGTGTGTATGGGACAGAGAGTGTTTGAACGGGACAGAGAGGGTGTGTATTGGACAGAGAGGGTGTGTATGGGACAGAGTGTGTGTGAATGGGACAGAGAGTGTGTGAACGGGACAGAGTGCATGTGAATGGGACAGAGAGTGTGTTTTTGGGACAGATTGTGTTTGTATGGGACGGAGAGTTTGTGAATGGGACAGAGATTGTGTGTATGGGATAGAAAGTGTGAATGGGACAGAGAATGTGTGAATGAGACAGAGTGTGTGAATGGGACAGAGAGTGTGTATGGGACAGAGTGTGTGTGAATGGGACCGAGTGTGTGTATGGGACAGAGAGTGTGTGAATGGGACAGAGGATATGAATGGGACAGTGTGTGTGCGTATGGGACAGAGTGTGTGTATGGGACAGCGTGTGTGTGAATGGGACAGAGAGTGGGTGAATGGGACAGTGTGTGTGTGAATGGGACAAAGTGTGTGTGTATGGGACAGAGTGTGTGTGAATGGGACAGATTGTGTTTGTCTGGGAGAGAGAGTGTGTCAATGGGACACAGTGTGTGTGAATAGGACAGAGAGTGTGTGAATGGGACAGAGTGTGTGTGAATGGGACAGAGTGTGTGTGTATGGGACAGAGAGTGTGTGTATGGGACAGAGTGTGTGTGAATGGGACAGAGGATATGAATGGGACAGTGTGTGTGTGAATGGGACAGAGTGTGTGTATGGGACAGCGTGTGTGTGAATGGGACAGAGAGTGGGTGAATGGGACAGTGTGTGTGTGAATGGGACAAAGTGTGTGTGTATGGGACAGAGTGTGTGTGAATGGGACAGATTGTGTTTGTATGGGACAGAGAGTGTGTGAATGGGACACAGTGTGTGTGAATGGTACAGAGTGTGTGTGAATGGGACAGAAAGTGTGTGAATGGGACAGAGAGTGTGTGTGAATGGGACAGAGAGTGTGTGTATGGGACAGAGTGTGTGAATGGGACAGAGTGTGTGTTTATGGGACAGAGAGTGTGTGAATGGGACAGAGAGTGTGTGTGAATGGGACAGAGAGTGTGTGTATGGGACAGAGTGTGTGAATGGGACAGAGTGTGTGTTTATGGGACAGAGTGTATGTATGGGACAGAGAGTGTGTGTATGGGACAGAGAGTGTGTGAATGGGACAGAGTGTGTGTGAATGGGACAGATTGTGTTTGTCTGGGAGAGAGAGTGTGTCAATGGGACACAGTGTGTGTGAATAGGACAGAGAGTGTGTGAATGGGACAGAGTGTGTGTGAATGGGACAGAGGATGTGAATGGGACAGAGTGTGTGTATGGGACAGCGTGTGTGTGAATGGGACAGAGAGTGTGTGAATGGGACAGAGAGTGTGTGTATGGGACAGAGAGTGTGTATGGGACAGAGAGTGTGTTTTTGGGACAGATTGTGTTTGTATGGGACAGAGAATGTGTGAATGGGACACAGTGTGTGTGAATGGTACAGAGTGTGTGAATGGGACAGAGAGTTTGTGAATGGGACACAGAGTGTGTGTATGGGAGAGAGAGTGTGTGAATGGGACATAGAGTGTGTGAATGGGACAGAGAAAGTGTATGGGACAGAGTGTGTGTGAATGGGACAGAGAGTGTGTGTATGGGATAGAGAGTATGTGAATGGGACAGAGAGTGTGTGTGAATGGGACAGAAAGTGTGTGAATGGGACAGAGAGTGTGTGTGAATGGGACAGAGAGTGTGTGTATGGGACAGAGTGTGTGAATGGGACAGAGTGTGTGTTTATGGGAGAGAGAGTGTGTGAATGGGACAGAGAGTGTGTGTGAATGGGACAGAGAGTGTGTGTATGGGACAGAGTGTGTGAATGGGACAGAGTGTGTGTTTTTGGGACAGATTGTGTTTGTATGGGACGGAGAGTTTGTGAATGGGACAGAGATTGTGTGTATGGGATAGAAAGTGTGAATGGGACAGAGAATGTGTGAATGAGACAGAGTGTGTGAATGGGACAGAGAGTGTGTATGGGACAGAGAGTGTGTGAATGGGACCGAGTGTGTGTATGGGACAGAGTGTGTGTGTATGGGACAGAGAGTGTGTGAATGGGACAGAGGATATGAATGGGACAGTGTGTGTGCGTATGGGACAGAGTGTGTGTATGGGACAGCGTGTGTGTGAATGGGACAGAGAGTGGGTGAATGGGACAGTGTGTGTGTGAATGGGACAAAGTGTGTGTGTATGGGACAGAGTGTGTGTGAATGGGACAGATTGTGTTTGTCTGGGAGAGAGAGTGTGTCAATGGGACACAGTGTGTGTGAATAGGACAGAGAGTGTGTGAATGGGACAGAGTGTGTGTGAATGGGACAGAGTGTGTGTGTATGGGACAGAGAGTGTGTGTATGGGACAGAGTGTGTGTGAATGGGACAGAGGATATGAATGGGACAGTGTGTGTGTGAATGGGACAGAGTGTGTGTATGGGACAGCGTGTGTGTGAATGGGACAGAGAGTGGGTGAATGGGACAGTGTGTGTGTGAATGGGACAAAGTGTGTGTGTATGGGACAGAGTGTGTGTGAATGGGACAGATTGTGTTTGTATGGGACAGAGAGTGTGTGAATGGGACACAGTGTGTGTGAATGGTACAGAGTGTGTGTGTATGGGACAGAGAGTGTGTGTATGGGACAGAGTGTGTGTGAATGGGACAGAGGATGTGAATGGGACAGAGTGTGTGTATGGGACAGAGAGTGTGTTTTTGGGACAGATTGTGTTTGTATGGGACAGAGAGTTTGTGAATGGGACAGAGATTGTGTGTATGGGATAGAAAGTGTGAATGGGACAGAGAGTGTGTGAATGGGACAGAGAGTGTTTGAATGGGACAGAGAGTGTGTGTGAGTGGGAAAGACAGTGTGTGTGAATGGGACAGAGAGTGTGTGTATGGGACAGACAGTGTGTGTGAATGGGACAGAGTGTGTGAATGGGGAAGAGTGTGTGAATGGGGCAGAGTGTGTGTGCATGGGTCAGAGTGTGGGTATGGGACAAAGTGTGTGTGTATGGGACAGAAAGTGTGTGAACGGGACAGAGAGTGTGTGAATGGGACAGAGAGGGTGTGTATGGGACAGAGTGTGTGTGAATGGGACAGAGAGTGTGTGTATGGGACAGAGAGTGTGTGAATGGGACAGAGAGTGTGTGTATGGGACAGAGAGTGTGTTTTTGGGACAGATTGTGTTTGTATGGGACAGAGAGTGTGTGAAAGGGACACAGTGTGTGTGAATGGGACAGAGTGTGTGAATGGGGCAGAGTGTGTGTGCATGGGTCAGAGTTTGGGTATGGGACAAAGTGTGTGTGTATGGGACAGAGAGTGTTTGAACGGGACAGAGAGGGTGTGTATTGGACAGAGAGGGTGTGTATGGGACAGAGTGTGTGTGAATGGGACAGAGAGTGTGTGAACGGGACAGAGTGCGTGTGAATGGGACAGAGAGTGTGTGTTTGGGACACAGTGTGTGTGAATGGGACACAGTGTGTGTAAATGGAACACAGAGTGTCTGAATGGGACAGAGTGTGTGAATGGGACAGAGAGTGTGTGTGAATGGGAAAGACAGTGTGTGTGAATGGGACAGAGAGTGTGTGAATGGGACAGAGAGTGTGTATGGGACAGAGAGTGTGTGTATGGGACAGAGTGTGTGTGAATGGAACAGAGAGTGTGTGAATGGGACAGAGTGTGTGTGAATGGGACAGAGTGTGTGTATGGGACAGAGTGTGTGTGAATGGGATAGAGTGTGTGAATGGAACAGTGTGTGTGTGAATGGAACAGAGAGTGTGAGAATGGGACAGAAAGTGTGTGTATGGGACAGAGTGTGTGTGAATGGGACAGAGAGTGTGTGAATGGGACAGAGAGGGTGTGTATGGGACAGAGTGTGTGTGAATGGGACAGAGAGTGTGTGTATGGGACAGAGTGTGTGTGAATGGGACAGAGAGTGTGTGAATGGGACAGAGAGTGTGAATGGGACACAGTGTGTGTGAATGGGACAGAGTGTGTGTGAATGGGTCGCAGTGTGTGTGTATGGGACAGAGTATGTGAATGGGACACAGTGTGTGTATGGGACAGCGTGTGTGTGTGAATGGGACAGAGAGTGTGTGAATGGGACAGAGAATGTATGAATGGGACAGAGAGGGTTTGAATGGGACAGAGAGTTTGAATGGGACACAGTGTGTGTGAATGGGACACTATGTGTGAATGGGACAGAGTGTGTGTGTATGGGACAGAGAGTGTGTTTTTGGGACAGATTGTGTGTGAATGGGACAGAGAGTGTGTGAATGGGACAGAGTGTGTGTGAATGGGACAGAGTGTGTGTGTATGGGACAGAGAGTGTGTGTATGGGACAGAGTGTGTGTGAATGGGACAGAGGATGTGAATGGGACAGAGTGTGTGTATGGGACAGCGTGTGTGTGAATGGGACAGAGTGTGTGAATGGAGCAGAGTGTGTGTGCATTGGTCAGAGTTTGGGTATGGGACAAAGTGTGTGTGTATGGGACAGAGAGTGTTTGAACGGGACAGAGAGGGTGTGTATTGGACAGAGAGGGTGTGTATGGGACAGAGTGTGTGTGAATGGGACAGAGAGTGTGTGAACGGGACAGAGTGCATGTGAATGGGACAGAGAGTGTGTTTTTGGGACAGATTGTGTTTGTATGGGACGGAGAGTTTGTGAATGGGACAGAGATTGTGTGTATGGGATAGAAAGTGTGAATGGGACAGAGAATGTGTGAATGAGACAGAGTGTGTGAATGGGACAGAGAGTGTGTATGGGACAGAGTGTGTGTGAATGGGACCGAGTGTGTGTATGGGACAGAGTGTGTGTGTATGGGACAGAGAGTGTGTGAATGGGACAGAGGATATGAATGGGACAGTGTGTGTGCGTATGGGACAGAGTGTGTGTATGGGACAGCGTGTGTGTGAATGGGACAGAGAGTGGGTGAATGGGACAGTGTGTGTGTGAATGGGACAAAGTGTGTGTGTATGGGACAGAGTGTGTGTGAATGGGACAGATTGTGTTTGTCTGGGAGAGAGAGTGTGTCAATGGGACACAGTGTGTGTGAATAGGACAGAGAGTGTGTGAATGGGACAGAGTGTGTGTGAATGGGACAGAGTGTGTGTGTATGGGACAGAGAGTGTGTGTATGGGACAGAGTGTGTGTGAATGGGACAGAGGATATGAATGGGACAGTGTGTGTGTGAATGGGACAGAGTGTGTGTATGGGACAGCGTGTGTGTGAATGGGACAGAGAGTGGGTGAATGGGACAGTGTGTGTGTGAATGGGACAAAGTGTGTGTGTATGGGACAGAGTGTGTGTGAATGGGACAGATTGTGTTTGTATGGGACAGAGAGTGTGTGAATGGGACACAGTGTGTGTGAATGGTACAGAGTGTGTGTGTATGGGACAGAGAGTGTGTGTATGGGACAGAGTGTGTGTGAATGGGACAGAGGATGTGAATGGGACAGAGTGTGTGTATGGGACAGAGAGTGTGTTTTTGGGACAGATTGTGTTTGTATGGGACAGAGAGTTTGTGAATGGGACAGAGATTGTGTGTATGGGATAGAAAGTGTGAATGGGACAGAGAGTGTGTGAATGGGACAGAGAGTGTTTGAATGGGACAGAGAGTGTGTGTGAGTGGGAAAGACAGTGTGTGTGAATGGGACAGAGAGTGTGTGTATGGGACAGACAGTGTGTGTGAATGGGACAGAGTGTGTGAATGGGGAAGAGTGTGTGAATGGGGCAGAGTGTGTGTGCATGGGTCAGAGTGTGGGTATGGGACAAAGTGTGTGTGTATGGGACAGAAAGTGTGTGAACGGGACAGAGAGTGTGTGAATGGGACAGAGAGGGTGTGTATGGGACAGAGTGTGTGTGAATGGGACAGAGAGTGTGTGTATGGGACAGAGAGTGTGTGAATGGGACAGAGAGTGTGTGTATGGGACAGAGAGTGTGTTTTTGGGACAGATTGTGTTTGTATGGGACAGAGAGTGTGTGAAAGGGACACAGTGTGTGTGAATGGGACAGAGTGTGTGAATGGGGCAGAGTGTGTGTGCATGGGTCAGAGTTTGGGTATGGGACAAAGTGTGTGTGTATGGGACAGAGAGTGTTTGAACGGGACAGAGAGGGTGTGTATTGGACAGAGAGGGTGTGTATGGGACAGAGTGTGTGTGAATGGGACAGAGAGTGTGTGAACGGGACAGAGTGCGTGTGAATGGGACAGAGAGTGTGTGTTTGGGACACAGTGTGTGTGAATGGGACACAGTGTGTGTAAATGGAACACAGAGTGTCTGAATGGGACAGAGTGTGTGAATGGGACAGAGAGTGTGTGTGAATGGGAAAGACAGTGTGTGTGAATGGGACAGAGAGTGTGTGAATGGGACAGAGAGTGTGTATGGGACAGAGAGTGTGTGTATGGGACAGAGTGTGTGTGAATGGAACAGAGAGTGTGTGAATGGGACAGAGTGTGTGTGAATGGGACAGAGTGTGTGTATGGGACAGAGTGTGTGTGAATGGGATAGAGTGTGTGAATGGAACAGTGTGTGTGTGAATGGAACAGAGAGTGTGAGAATGGGACAGAAAGTGTGTGTATGGGACAGAGTGTGTGTGAATGGGACAGAGAGTGTGTGAATGGGACAGAGAGGGTGTGTATGGGACAGAGTGTGTGTGAATGGGACAGAGAGTGTGTGTATGGGACAGAGTGTGTGTGAATGGGACAGAGAGTGTGTGAATGGGACAGAGAGTGTGAATGGGACACAGTGTGTGTGAATGGGACAGAGTGTGTGTGAATGGGTCGCAGTGTGTGTGTATGGGACAGAGTATGTGAATGGGACACAGTGTGTGTATGGGACAGCGTGTGTGTGTGAATGGGACAGAGAGTGTGTGAATGGGACAGAGAATGTATGAATGGGACAGAGAGGGTTTGAATGGGACAGAGAGTTTGAATGGGACACAGTGTGTGTGAATGGGACACTATGTGTGAATGGGACAGAGTGTGTGTGTATGGGACAGAGAGTGTGTTTTTGGGACAGATTGTGTGTGAATGGGACAGAGAGTGTGTGAATGGGACAGAGTGTGTGTGAATGGGACAGAGTGTGTGTGTATGGGACAGAGAGTGTGTGTATGGGACAGAGTGTGTGTGAATGGGACAGAGGATGTGAATGGGACAGAGTGTGTGTATGGGACAGCGTGTGTGTGAATGGGACAGAGTGTGTGAATGGAGCAGAGTGTGTGTGCATTGGTCAGAGTTTGGGTATGGGACAAAGTGTGTGTGTATGGGACAGAGAGTGTTTGAACGGGACAGAGAGGGTGTGTATTGGACAGAGAGGGTGTGTATGGGACAGAGTGTGTGTGAATGGGACAGAGAGTGTGTGAACGGGACAGAGTGCATGTGAATGGGACAGAGAGTGTGTGTTTGGGACACAGTGTGTGTGAATGGGACTCAGTGTGTGTGAATGGGACAGAGAGTGTGTGTATGGGACAGAGAGTGTGTGTATGCGGCAGAGAGTGTGTAAATGGAACACAGAGTGTCTGAATGGGACAGAGTGTGTGTATGGGACAGAGAGTGTGTGAATGGGACAGAGAGTGTGTGTGAATGGGAAAGACAGTGTGTGTGAATGGGACAGAGAGTGTGTGAATGGGACAGAGTGTGTGTGAAAGGGACAGAGTGTGTGTGAAAGGGACAGAGTGTGTGTGTGTATGGGACAGAGAGTATGTGTATGGGACAGAGAGTGTGTGAATGGGACAGAGAGTGTGTATGGGACAGAGAGTGTGTGTATGGGACAGAGTGTGTGTGAATGGAACAGTGTGTGTGTGAATGGGACAGAGTGTGTGTGAATGGGACAGAGTGTGTGTGAATGGGACAGAGAGTGTGTGAATGGGACACAGTGTGTGTGAATGGGACAGAGAGTGTGTGTATGGGACAGAGAGTGTGTGTATGCGGCAGAGAGTGTGTAAATGGAACACAGAGTGTCTGAATGGGACAGAGTGTGTGTATGGGACAGAGAGTGTGTGAATGGGACAGAGAGTGTGTGTGAATGGGAAAGACAGTGTGTGTGAATGGGACAGAGAGTGTGTGAATGGGACAGAGTGTGTGTGAAAGGGACAGAGTGTGTGTGAAAGGGACAGAGTGTGTGTGTGTATGGGACAGAGAGTATGTGTATGGGACAGAGAGTGTGTGAATGGGACAGAGAGTGTGTATGGGACAGAGAGTGTGTGTATGGGACAGAGTGTGTGTGAATGGAACAGTGTGTGTGTGAATGGGACAGAGTGTGTGTGAATGGGACAGAGTGTGTGTATGGGACAGAGTGTGTGTGAATGGGATAGAGTGTGTGAATGGAACAGTGTGTGTGTGAATGGAACAGAGAGTGTGAGAATGGGACAGAAAGTGTGTGTATGGGACAGAGAGTGTGTGAATGGGACAGAGTGTGTGTGAATGGGACAGAGAGTGTGTGTATGGGACAGAGTGTGTGTGAATGGGACAGAGAGTGTGTGAATGGGACAGAGAGTGTGAATGGGACACAGTGTGTGTGAATGGGACAGAGTGTGTGTGAATGGCACAGAGTGTGTGAATGGGACAGAGTGTGTGTATGGGACAGAGTGTGTGTATGGGACAGAGAGTGTGTGAATGGGACAGAGTGTGTGTATGGGATACAGTGTGTGTGAATGGGGCAGAGAGTGTGTGTATGGGATAGAGAGTGTGTGTATGGGACAGAGTGTGTGTGTGTGGGACAGAGAGTGTGTGTATGGGACAGAGTTTGTGTGTGTGGGACAGAGAGTGTGTGTATGGGACAGAGAGTGTGTGAATGGGACAGAGTGTGTGATTGTACATAGAACATTGAACATAGAACATAGAAGAATACAGCGCAGTACAGGCCCTTCAGCCCTCGATGTTGCGCCGATCCAAGCCCACCTAACCTACACTAACCCACTATCCTCCATATACCTATCCAATGCCCGCTTAAATACCCATAAAGAGGGAGAGTCCACTACTGCTACTGGCAGGGCATTCCATGAACTTACGACTCGCTGAGTGAAGAACCTACCCCTAACATCAGTCCTATATCTACCCCCCCTTAATTTAAAGCTATTCCCCCCTGTAATAGCTGACTCCATACGTGGGAAAAGGTTCTCACTGTCAACCCTATCTAACCCCCTAATCATCTTGTACACCTCTATCAAGTCACCCCTAAACCTTCTTTTCTCCAATGAAAACAACCCCAAGTGCCTCAGCCTTTCCTCATAGGATCTTCCTACCATACCAGGCAATATCCTGGTAAACGTCCTCTGCACCCGTTCCAGTGCCTCCACATCCTTCCTATAGTATGGCGACCAAAACTGCACACAATATTCCAGATGCGGCCGCACCAGAGTCTTATACAACTGCAGCATGACCTCAGGACTCCGGAACTCAATTCCTCTACCAATAAAAGCCAGTACGCCATATGCCTTCTTCACTGCACTATTTACCTGGGTGGCAACTTTCAGAGATCTGTGTACATGGACACCAAGATCCCTCTGCTCTTCCACACTACCAAGTATCCGACCATTAGCCCAGTACCCCATCTTTTTGTTACTCTTACCAAAGTGAATCACTTCACACTTAGCTACATTGAACTCCATGTGCCACCTTTCTGCCCAGCTCTGCAGCTTCTCTATATCCCGCTGTAACCTGCCACATCCTTCCTCACTGTCTACAACTCCTCCGACTTTCGTATCATCCGCAAACTTGCTCACCCAACCTTCTAACCCTTCCTCCAGGTCATTTATAAAAATGACAAACAGCAATGGTCCCAAAACAGATCCTTGCGGAACACCGCTAGTGACGGCACTCCAAGATGAACCTTTGCCATCAACTACTACCCTCTGTCTTCTTCCAGCCAGCCAATTCCTAATCCAAACCTCCAACTCACCCTCAATGCCATATCTCTGTATTTTCTGCAGTAGCCTACCATGGGGGACCTTATCAAATGCCTTACTAAAATCCATATATACCACATCTACCGCTTTCCCCTCATCTACCTCCTTAGTCACCTTCTCAAAGAATTCAATAAGGTTTGTGAGGCACGACCTGCCCTTCACAAAACCATGCTGACTATCCTTGATCACATCATTCTTATCCAGATGTGCATAAATCCTATCCCTTACAATTCTCTCTAAGACTTTGCCCACAACAGAAGTGAGACTCACTGGCCTATAGTTACTAGGATTATCCCTACTCCCCTTCTTGAACAAGGGAACTACGTTTGCTAGCCTCCAGTCCTCTGGCACTACTCCTGTAGACAAAGAGGACACAAAAATCAAGGCCAATGGCTCTGCAATCTCCTCCCTTGCTTCCCAGAGAATCCTAGGATAAATGCCATCAGGCCCAGGGGACTTATCTATTTTCACCCTTGCCAGAATTTCCAACACCTCTTCTCTACATATCTCAAAGCCATCCATTCTACTTATTCGTGCCTCAGTATTCATATCGACAACAATGTCCTGTTCCTGAGTGAATACTGATGAAAAGTATTCATTCAGTGCCTCCCCAATCTCTTCAGCCTCCACACGCAACTTCCCATTACTATCCTTGATTGGACCTATTCCTACCCTAGTCATTCTTTTATTCCTAACATACCTATAGAAAGCCTTAGGGTTTTCCCTAATCCTACCAACTAAGGACCTTTCATGTCCCCTCCTTGCTGCTCTTAGCTCTCTCTTCAGGTCCTTCCGGGCTACCTTATAACTCTCAATCGCCCCTATTGAACCTTCACGTCTCATCTTTACAAAGGTCGCCCTCTTCCATTTAACAAGGGATTCCAATTCCTTATTAAACCACGGCTCCCTCACACGACCCTTTCCTCCCTGCCTGACAGGTACGTACTTATCAAGGACACTCAATAGTTGCTCCTTGAACAAGTTCCACATATCAATTACGCTCTTGCCTTGGAATCTACTTTTCCAATCCACACATCCTAAGTCATGCCTCAACGCATCATAATTTCCCTGCCCCCAGTTATAACTCTTGCCCTGTAGTACACACTTATCCCTCTCCATCACGAGAGTAAAAATCACCGAATTGTGGTCACTGTCCCCAAAGTGCTCACCTACCTCTAGTTCTAATACCTGGCCTGGTTCGTTACCCAGAACCAAATCCAGTACGGGACAGAGTGTGTGTATGGGACAGAGTGTGTGTGAATGGGACCGACTGTGTGTATGGGACAGAGAGTGTGTGAATGGGACAGAGTGTGTGAATTGGACAGAGTGTGCGTATGGGACTGAGTGTGTGTATGGGACAGAGTGTGTGAATGGGACAGAGTGTGTGTATATGGGACAGAGAGTATGTGTATGGGATAGAGTGTGTGTGTATGGGACAGAGAGTGTGTGAATGGGACAGAGAGTGTGTGAATGGGACAGAGAATGTGTGAATGGGACAGAGAGTGTATGTGAATGGCACAGAGAGTGTGTGAATGGGACAGAGAATGTGTGAATGGGACAGAGAGTGTGTGAATGGGACAGAGAGTGTGTGAATGGGACAGAGAATGTGTGAATGGCACAGAGTGTGTGAATGGGACAGAGAATGTGTGAATGGGACAGAGAGTGTGTGAATGGGACAGAGAGTGTGTAAACGAGACAGAGAGTGTGTGAATGGCACAGAGTTTGTGAATGGGACAGAGTGTGTGAATGGGACAGAGAGTGTGTGAATGGGACAGAGTGTGTGTGAATGGGACAGAGAATGTGTGAATGGGACAGAGAGTGTGTGAATGGGACAGAGTGTGTGTGAATGGGACAGAGTGTGTGTAAACGAGACAGAGAGTGTGTGAATGGCACAGAGTGTGTGAATGGGACAGAGTGTGTGAATGGGACAGAGTGTGTGTGTGAATGGGAAAGAGTGTGTGTAAACGGGACAGAGAGTGTGTGAATGGCACAGAGTGTGTGAATGGGACAGAGTGTGTGTGAATGGGACAGAGAGTGTGTGAATGGGACAGAGTGTGTGTATGGGATAGAGTGTGTGTGAATGGGGCAGAGAGTGTGTGTATGGGACAGAGAGTGTGTGAATGGGACAGAGTGTGTGTATGGGACAGAGTGTGTGTGAATGGGACAGAGTGTGTGTGAATGGGACAGAGAGTGTGTGAATGGGACAGAGAGTGTGTGAATGGGACAGAGAGTGTGTGTATGGGACAGAGAGTGTGTGTATGGGACAGAGAGTATGTGTATGGGACAGAGAGTGTGTGTATGGGACAGAGAGTGTGTGTGAATGGGACAGAGAGTCTGTGTGTGGAACAGAGTGTGTGAATGGGACACAGAGTCGGTGTATGGGACAGAGAGGGTGTATGGGACAGAGTGTGTCTGAATGGGACAGAGTGTGTGTGAATGGGACAGAGTGTGTGTGAATGGGACAGAGTGTGTGATTGGGACAGAGTGTGTGATTGGGGCAGAGTGTGTGTATGGGACAGAGTGTGTGTAAATGGGACCGACTGTGTGTATGGGACAGAGAGTGTGTGAATGGGACAGAGTGCGTGAATTGGACAGAGTGTGCGTGTGGGACAGAGAGTGTGTGTATGGGACAGAGAGTGTGTGTATGGGACAGAGAGTGTGTGAATGCGGCAGACTGGTTGTGTATGGGTCAGAGTGTGTGTATGGGACAGAGAGTGTGTGTATGGGACAGAGAGTCTTTGTATGGGACAGAATGTGTGAATGGGACAGAGTTTGTGTGTAAGGGACAGAGTGTGTGTGTATGGGACAGAGAGTCTTTGTATGGGACAGAATGTGTGAATGGGAGAGAGTTTGTGTGTATGGGACAGAGTGTGTGTGTATGGGACAGAGTGTGTGTGAATGGAACACAGTTTGTCTGAATGGGACAGAGTGTGTGTATGGGAAAGAGTGTGTGTGTATGGGACAGAGTGTGTGAATGGGACAGAGTGTGTGAATGGGACACAGTGTGTGTATGGGGCAGAGAGTGTGTGAATGGAACACAGTGTGTTTGAATGGGACAGTGTGTGTGTATGGGACTGAGATTGTGAGAATGGCACAGAGTGTGTGAATGGGACAGAGCGTGTGCATGGGACAGAGAGTGTGTGAATGGGACAGAGTGTGTGTGAATAGGACAGAGTGTGTGTGAATGGGACAGAGAGTGTGTATATGGGACAGAGAATATGTGTATGGGACAGACAGTGTGTGAATGGGACAGAGAGTGTGTGTGAATGGCACAGAGAGTGTGTGAATGGGACAGAGATTGTGTGAATGGGAGTCAGTGTATGTGAATGGGACAGAGATGTGTGTGTGAGTGGGACAGACAGTGTGTGTGAATGGGACAGAGTGTGTGTGAATGGGACAGAGCGTGTGTGTATGGGACAGAGTGTGTTTGTATGGGATAGAGAGTGTTGAATGGGACAGAGTGTGTGTGAATGGGACAGAGTGTGTGTAAACGGGACAGAGAGTGTGTGAATGGCACAGAGTTTGTGAATGGGACAGAGAGTGTGTATGGGACAGAGAGTGTGAGAATTGGACAGAGTGTGTGAATGGGACAGAGAGTGTGTGAATGGGACAGAGTGTGTGTATGGGATAGATTGTGTGTGAATGGGACAGAGAGTATGTGTATGGGACAGAGAGTGTGTGTATGGGACAGAGAGTGTGTGAATGGGACAGAGTGTGTGTGAATGGGACAGAGTGTGTGAATGGGACAGAGATTCTGTGTGTGGAACAGAGTGTGTGAATGGGACACAGAGTCGGTGTATGGGACAGAGAGGGTGTATGGGACAGAGAGTGTGTGAATGGGACAGAGTGTGTGTGAATGGGACAGAGTGTGTGTGAATGGGACAGAGTGTGTGATTGGGACAGAGTGTGTGATTGGGACAGAGTGTGTGTATGGGACAGAGTGTGTGTATGGGACAGACTGTGTGTGAATGGGACCGACTGTGTGTATGGGACAGAGAGTGTGTGAATGGGACAGAGTGTGTGAATTGGACAGAGTGTGCGTATGGGACAGAGAGTGTGTGTATGGGACAGAGAGTGTGTGAATGGGACAGAGAGTCTTTGTATGGGACAGAATGTGTGAATGGGACAGAGTTTGTGTGTATGGGACAGAGTGTGTGTGTATGGGACAGAGTGTGTGTGAATGGAACACAGTTTGTCTGAATGGGACAGAGTGTGTGTATGGGACAGAGTATGTGTGTATGGGACAGAGTGTGTGAATGGGACACAGTGTGTGAATGGGACAGGGTGTGTGTATGGGGCAGAGAGTGTGTGAATGGAACACAGTGTGTCTGAATGGGACAGAGTATGTGTATGGGACAGAGTGTGTGTGTATGGGACAGAGTGTGTGAATGGGACACAGCGTGTGAATGGGACAGAGTGTGTGTATGGGGCAGAGAGTGTGTGAATGGAACACAGTGTGTCTGAATGGGACAGTGTGTGTGTGTGGGACTGAGATTGTGTGAATGGCACAGAGTGTGTGAATGGGACAGAGTGTGTGTATGGAACAGAGTGTGTGTGAATGGGACAGAGAGTGTGTATATGGGACAGAGAATGTGAATGGGACAGAGTGTGTGTATGGGACAGAGGGTGTGTGTATGGGACAGAGTGTGTGAATGGGACACAGCGTGTGAATGGGACAGAGTGTGTGTATGGGGCAGAGAGTGTGTGAATGGGACAGAGAGTGTGTATATGGGACAGAGAATGTGAATGGGACAGAGTGTGTGTATGGGACAGAGGGTGTGTGTATGGGACACAGCGTGTGAATGGGACACAGCGTGTGAATGGGACACAGCGTGTGAATGGGACAGAGTGTGTGTATGGGGCAGAGAGTGTGTGAATGGGACAGAGAGTGTGTGAATGGAACACAGTGTGTCTGAATGGGACAGTGTGTGTGTGTGGGACTGAGATTGTGTGAATGGCACAGAGTGTGTGAATGGGACAGAGCGTGTGCATGGGACAGAGAGTGTGTGAATGGCACAGAGTATGTGAATGGGACAGAGTGTGTGTATGGGACAGAGTGTGTGGGAATGGGAAAGAGTGTGTGTATGGGACAGAGGGTGTGTGTATGGGACAGAGTGTGTGAATGGGTCACAGCGTGTGAATGGGACAGAGTGTGTGTATGGGGCAGAGAGTGTGTGAATGGAACACAGTGTGTCTGAATGGGACAGTGTGTGTGTATGGGACAGAGCGTGTGTGAATGGAACACAGTGTGTCTGAATGGGACAGTGTGTGTGTGTGGGACTGAGATTGTGTGAATGGCACAGAGTGTGTGAATGGGACAGAGTGTGTGAATTGGACAGAGTGTGCGTATGGGACAGAGAGTGTGTGTATGGGACAGAGAGTGTGTGAATGGGACAGAGAGTCTTTGTATGGGACAGAATGTGTGAATGGGACAGAGTTTGTGTGTATGGGACAGAGTGTGTGTGTATGGGACAGAGTGTGTGTGAATGGAACACAGTTTGTCTGAATGGGACAGAGTGTGTGTATGGGACAGAGTATGTGTGTATGGGACAGTGTGTGTGAATGGGACACAGTGTGTGAATGGGACAGGGTGTGTGTATGGGGCAGAGAGTGTGTGAATGGAACACAGTGTGTCTGAATGGGACAGAGTATGTGTATGGGACAGAGGGTGTGTGTATGGGACAGAGTGTGTGAATGGGACACAGCGTGTGAATGGGACAGAGTGTGTGTATGGGGCAGAGAGTGTGTGAATGGAACACAGTGTGTCTGAATGGGACAGTGTGTGTGTGTGGGACTGAGATTGTGTGAATGGCACAGAGTGTGTGAATGGGACAGAGTGTGTGTATGGAACAGAGTGTGTGTGAATGGGACAGAGAGTGTGTATATGGGACAGAGAATGTGAATGGGACAGAGTGTGTGTATGGGACAGAGGGTGTGTGTATGGGACAGAGTGTGTGAATGGGACACAGCGTGTGAATGGGACAGAGTGTGTGTATGGGGCAGAGAGTGTGTGAATGGGACAGAGAGTGTGTATATGGGACAGAGAATGTGAATGGGACAGAGTGTGTGTATGGGACAGAGGGTGTGTGTATGGGACACAGCGTGTGAATGGGACACAGCGTGTGAATGGGACAGAGTGTGTGTATGGGGCAGAGAGTGTGTGAATGGAACACAGTGTGTCTGAATGGGACAGTGTGTGTGTGTGGGACTGAGATTGTGTGAATGGCACAGAGTGTGTGAATGGGACAGAGCATGTGCATGGGACAGAGAGTGTGTGAATGGCACAGAGTATGTGAATGGGACAGAGTGTGTGTATGGGACAGAGTGTGTGGGAATGGGAAAGAGTGTGTGTATGGGACAGAGGGTGTGTGTATGGGACAGAGTGTGTGAATGGGTCACAGCGTGTGAATGGGACAGAGTGTGTGTATGGGGCAGAGAGTGTGTGAATGGAACACAGTGTGTCTGAATGGGACAGTGTGTGTGTATGGGACAGAGCGTGTGTGAATGGAACACAGTGTGTCTGAATGGGACAGTGTGTGTGTGTGGGACTGAGATTGTGTGAATGGCACAGAGTGTGTGAATGGGACAGAGCGTGTGCATGGGACAGAGAGTGTGTGAATGGCACAGAGTATGTGAATGGGACAGAGTGTGTGTATGGGACAGAGGGTGTGTGTATGGGACAGAGTGTGTGAATGGGACACAGCGTGTGAATGGGACAGAGTGTGTGTATGGGGCAGAGAGTGTGTGAATGGAACACAGTGTGTCTGAATGGGACAATGTGTGTGTGTGGGACTGAGATTGTGTGAATGGCACAGAGTGTGTGAATGGGACAGAGCGTGTGCATGGGACAGAGAGTGTGTGAATGGCACAGAGTATGTGAATGGGACAGAGTGTGTGTATGGGACAGAGTGTGTGTGAATGGGACAGAGAGTGTGTGAATGGGACAGAGAGTGTGTGTGAATGGCACAGAGAGTGTGTGAATGGGACAGAGATTGTGTGAATGGGAGTCAGTGTTTGTGAATGGGACAGAGATGTGTGTGTGAGTGGGACAGACAGTGTGTGTGAAAGGGACAGAGTGTGTTTGTATGGGATAGAGAGTGTGTGAATGGGACAGAGAGTGTGTGAATGGGACACAGTGTGTGTGAATGGGACAGAGAGTGTGTGAATGGGACACAGTGTGTGTGAATGGGACAGAGAGTATGTGTGAGTGGGACAGACAGTGTGTGTGAATGGGACAGAGTGTGTGTGAATGGGACAGAGAGTGTGTGAATGGGGCAGAGTGTGTGTGTGTGGGTCACAGTGTGTGTATGGGACAGAGAGTGTGTGTATGGGACAGAGAGTGTGTGAATGGGACAGAGAGTGTGTATGGGACAGAGAGTGTGTGAATGGGACAGAGAGTCTGTGTGTGGCACAGAGTGTGTGAATGGGACAGAGGGTGTGTGTATGGGACAGAGAGTGTGTGTATGGGATAGAGTGTGTGTGCATGGGACAGAGTGTGTGTGAATGGGACAGAGAGTGTGAGAATAGGACAGAGAGTGTGTGAATGGGACAGAGTGTGTGTGTGTGGGACAGAGTGTGTGAATGGGACAGAGTGTGTGTATGGGGCAGAGTGTGTGTGTATGGGTCACAGTGTGTGTATGGGACAGAGAGTGTGTGAATGGGACAGAGAGTGTGTGTGTGGCACAGAGTGTGTGAATGGGAAAGAGTGTGTGTAAACGGGACAGAGAGTGTGTGAATGGCACAGAGAGTGTGTGAATGGGACAGAGAGTGTGTGAATGGGACAGAGTGTGTGTATGGGACAGAGTGTGTGTGAATGGGACAGAGTGTGTGTATGGGATAGAGTGTGTGTGAATGGGACAGAGTGTGTGTGAATGGGACAGAGTGTGTGTGAATGGGACAGAGAGTGTGTGTATGGGACAGAGAGTATGTGTATGGGACAGAGTGTATGTGTGTGGGACAGAGAGTGTGTGTATGGGACAGAGAGTGTGTGAATGGGACAGAGAGTCTGTGTGTGGCACAGAGAGTGTGTGAATGGGACAGAGTGTGTGTGTATGGGACAGAGTGTGTGAATGGGACACAGTGTGTGAATGGGACAGAGTGTGTGTATGGGGCAGAGAGTGTGTGAATGGAACACAGTGTGTCTGAATGGGACAGTGTGTGTGTGTGGGACTGAGATTGTGTGAATGGCACAGAGTGTGTGAATGGGACAGAGTGTGTGAATGGGACAGAGCGTGTGTATGGGACAGAGTGTGTGTGGATGGGACAGAGAGTGTGTGAATGGGACAGAGAGTGTGTGAATGGGAGTCAGTGTTTGTGAATGGGACAGAGAGTGTGTGTGAGTGGGACAGAGTGTGTTTGAATGGGACAGAGCGTGTGTGTATGGGACAGAGAGTGTGTGTGAATGGGACGGAGCGTGTGTGAATGATACAGATTGTGTGCGTATGGGACAGAGAATGTGTGTATGGGACAGAGAGTGTGTGAATTGGACAGACAGTGTGAGTATGGGACAGAGTGTGTGTGAATGGAACAGAGTGAGTGAATGGGATAGAGTGTGTGAATGGGGCAGAGTGTGTGTGTATGGGTCACAGTGTGTGAATGGGACAGAGTGTGTGTTTGGGGCAGAGTGTGTGTGTATGGGTCACAGTGTGTGTATGGGACAGAGAGTGTGTGTATGGGACAGAGAGTGTGTGAATGGGACAGAGTGTGTGTATGGGATAGAGTGTGTGAGAATGGGACAGAGTGTGTGAATGGGACAGAGAGTGTGTGAATGGGACAGAGTGTGTGTATGGGATAGAGTGTGTGTGAATGGGGCAGAGAGTGCGTGAATGGGACAGAGAGTATGTGTATGGGACAGAGTGTATGTGTGTGGGACAGAGAGTGTGTGTATGGGATAGAGAGTGTGTGTATGGGACAGAGTGTGTGTGAATGGGACAGAGAGTGTGTGAATGGGACAGAGAGTGTGTGAATGGGACAGAGAGTCTGTGTGTGGCACAGAGAGTGTGTGAATGGGACAGAGAGTGTGTGTATGGGACAGAGAGTATGTGTATGAGACAGAGTGTATGTGTGTGGGACAGAGAGTGTGTGAATGGGACAGAGAGTGTGTGAATGGGACAGAGTGTGTGTGAATGGGACAGAGTGTGTGTATGGGACAGAGAGTGTGTGAATGGGACAGAGAGTCTGTGTGTGGCACAGAGAGTGTGTGAATGGGACAGAGAGTGTGTGTATGGGACAGAGAGTGTGTGTATGGGACAGAGAGTATGTGTGTGGGACAGAGAGTGTGTGAATGGGACAGAGTGTGTGTATGGGATAGAGTGTGTGTGAATGGGGCAGAGTGTGTGAATGGGACAGAGAGTATGTGTGTGGGACAGAGAGTGTGTGTATGGGATAGAGAGTGTGTGTATGGGACAGAGTGTGTGTGAATGGGACAGAGAGTGTGTGAATGGGACAGAGAGTCTGTGTGTGGCACAGAGAGTGTGTGAATGGGACAGAGTGTGTGTGTATGGGACAGAGTGTGTGAATGGGACACAGTGTGTGAATGGGACAGAGTGTGTGTATGGGGCAGAGTGTGTGAATGGAACACAGTGTGTCTGAATGGGACAATATGTGTGTATGGGACTGAGATTGTGCGAATGGCACAGAGTGTGTGAATGGGACAGAGCGTGTGCATGGGACAGAGAGTGTGTGAATGGCACAGAGAGTGTGTGTATGGGACAGAGAGTGTGTGTATGGGACAGAGAATATGTGTATGGGACAGACAGTGTGTGAATGGGACAGAGATTGTGTGAATGGGAGTCAGTGTTTGTGAATGGGACAGAGATGTGTGTGTGAGTGGGACAGACAGTGTGTGTGAAAGGGACAGAGCGTGTGTGTATGGGACAGAGTGTGTTTGAATGGGACAGAGCGTGTGTGTATGGGACAGAGTGTGTTTGTATGGGATAGAGAGTGTGTGAATGGGACAGAGAGTGTGTGAATGGGACACTGTGTGTGTGAATGGGACAGAGAATGTGTGAATGGGACACAGTGTGTAAACGGGACAGAGAGTGTGTGAATGGCACAGAGTTTGTGAATGGGACAGAGTGTGTGTATGGGACAGAGAGTGTGTGTATGGGACAGAGTGTGTGTATGGGATAGAGTGTGTGTGAATGGGACAGAGAGTATGTGTATGGGACAGAGAGTATGTTTATGGGACAGAGTGTGTGTGTGTGGGACAGAGAGTGTGTGTATGGGACAGAGAGTGTGTGAATGGGACAGAGAGTCTGTGTGTGGAACAGAGTGTGTGAATGGGACACAGAGTCAGTGTATGGGACAGAGAGGGTATATGGGACAGAGAGTGTGTGAATGGGACAGAGTGTGTGTGAATGGGACAGAGTGTGTGATTGGGACAGAGTGTGTGATTGGGACAGAGTGTGTGTATGGGACAGAGTGTGTGTGAATGGAACCGACTGTGTGTATGGGACAGAGAGTGTGTGAATGGGACAGAGTGTGTGAATTGGACAGAGTGTGCGTATGGGACCGAGTGTGTGTATGGGGCAGAGAGTGTGTGAATGCGGCAGACTGTTTGTGTATGGGTCAGAGTGTGTGTATGGGACAGAGAGTGTGTGTATGGGACAGAGAGTGTGTGAATGGGACAGAGAGTCTTTGTATGGGACAGAATGTGTGAATGGGACAGAGTTTGTGTGTATGGGACAGAGTGTGTGTGTATGGGACAGAGTGTGTGTGAATGGAACACAGTTTGTCTGAATGGGACAGAGTGTGTGTATGGGACAGAGTGTGTGTGTATGGGACAGAGTGTGTGAATGGAACACAGTGTGTCTGAATGGGACAGAGTGTGTGTATGGGACAGAGGGTGTGTGTATGGGACAGAGTGTGTGAATGGAACACAGTGTGTCTGAATGGGACAATGTGTGTGTATGGGACTGAGAGTGTGTGAATGGAACACAGTGTGTCTGAATGGGACAGAGAGTGTGTGTATGGCACAGAGTCTGTGAATGGGACAGAGAGTGTGTGATTGGGACAGAGAGTGTGTATATGGGACAGAGAATATGTGTATGGGACAGAGAGTGTGTGAATGGGACAGAGAGTGTGTGTGAATGGCACAGAGAGTGTGTGAATGGGACAGAGAGTGTGTGTGAATGGGACAGAGAATGTGTGAATGGGACAAAGAGTGTGTGAATGGGACAGAGTGTGTGTGTGTGGGACTGAGATTGTGTGAATGGCACAGAGTATGTGAATGGCACAGAGAGTGTGTGAATGGGACAGAGAGTGTGTGTGAATGGGACAGAGAATGTGTGAATGGGACAGAGAGTGTGTGTATGGGACAGAGTGTGTGAATGGGACAGAGAGTGTGTGAATGGGACAGAGAGTGTGTGAATGGGACAGAGAGTCTGTGTGTGGCACAGAGTGTGTGAATGGGACAGAGAGTGTGTGAATGGGACAGAGTGTGTGTATGGGATAGAGTGTGTGTGAATGGGACAGAGTGTGTGTATGGGACAGAGAGTGTGAGAATGGGACAGAGTGTGTGAATGGGACAGAGAGTGTGTGAATGGGACAGAGTGTGTGTATGGGATAGAGTGTGTGAATGGGGCAGAGAGTGTGTGAATGGGACAGAGAGTATGTGTATGGGACAGAGTGCATGTGTGTGGGACAGAGAGTGTGTGAATGGGACAGAGAGTGTGTGAATGGGACAGAGAGTGTGTGTATGGGACAGAGTGTGTGTGAATGGGACAGAGAGTGTGTGTATGGGACAGAGAGTATGTGTATGGGACAGAGTGTGTGTGAATGGGACTGAGAGTGTGTGAATGGGACAGAGTGTGTGATTGGGACAGAGTGTGTGTATGGGACAGAGTGTGTGTGAATGGGACAGAGTGTGTGAATTGGACAGAGTGTGCGTATGGGACCGAGTGTGTGTATGGGACAGAGAGTGTGAATGGGACAGAGAGTTTGTGAATGGGACAGAGTGTGTGAATGGGGCAGAGAGTGTGTGAATGGAACACAATGTGTCTGAACGGGACAGTGTGTGTGTATGGGACTGAGATTGTGTGAATGGCACAGAGTGTGTGAATGGGACAAAGCGTGTGCATGGGACAGAGTGTGTGTGAATGGGACAGAGAGTGTGTGAATGGGACAGAGTGTGTGTGTATGGGACAGAGAGTGTGTGAATGGGACAGAGAGTGTGTGAATGGGACAGAGAGTGTGTGTGTGAATGGGACAGAGAGTGTGTGAATGGGACAGAGAGTGTGTGAATGGGACAGAGAGTGTGTGTGTGAATGGGACAGAGAGTGTGTGAACGGGACAGAGTGTGTGTGAATGGGACAGAGAGTGTGTGTGTGAATGGGACAGAGAGTGTGTGAACGGGACAGAGAGTGTGTGAATGGGACAGAGAGTGTGTGTGAGTGGGACAGAGAGTGTGTGAATGGGACAGAGTGTGTGTATGGGACAGAGTATGTGAATGGGACACAGTGTGTGTATGGGACAGAGAGTTTGTGAATGGGACAGAGAGTGTGTGTATGGGACAGCCAGTGTGTGAATGGGACACACTGTTTGTGAATGGGACAGAGAGTGTGTGTATCGGACAGAGAGTATGTGAATGGGACACAGTGTGTGAATGGGACAGAGTGTGTGTATGGGGCAGAGAGTGTGAATGGGACAGAGTGTGTGTGTATGGGACAGAGAGTGTGTGTATGGGACAGAGAGTGTGTGTATGGGACAGAGAGTGTGTATGGGACAGAGTGTTTGAGAGACAGACTGTTTATGGGACAGTGTGTGTGTGTATGGGACAGAGTGTGTGTGAGAGACAGCGTGTGTATGGGACAGAGAGTGTGTGTGGGACAGAGAGTGTGTGAATGGGACAGAGAGTGTGTATGGGACAGAGTGTGTGTGGGACAGGGAGTGTGTTTATGGGACAGACAGTGTGTGTATGGGACACAGAGTGTGTATGGGACAGAGAGTGTGTGTATGGGACAGAGAGTGTGTGAATGGGACAGAGAGTGTGTATGGGACAGAGAGTGTGTGTATGGGACAGAGAGTGTGTGAATGGGACAGAGTGTGTGTATGGGACAGAGAGTGTGTGTATGGGACAGAGTGTGTGTGAATGGGACAGACAGTGTGTGTAAGGGACACAGAGTGTGTATGGGACAGAGTGTGTGTGAATGGGACAGAGAGTGAGTATGGGACAGAGAGTGTGTGTGGGACAGAGAGTGTGTGTGAGAGAAATACTTTCTGTGACAGAGAGCGCCTGTCTCTGTGCCTGAAGGTATGTGGACCTGTTCTCCTGTCTAACCGGTGTGCAGGTACAGGCAGTGATAAGGCAGGCAAACTGAATGTTGTCATTTATTGATGAAGGAATCGAGTATGGAAGTAGAGAAGTGTTGCTGTAACTGTAAAAGGCATTCGTGAGACCGCACCTGGAGTATTCCATCCAGTTTGTTGTCCCTTTACTTGAGGAGGAATGTCGTCACATTGGAGGCTGTTCACAGGAGGTTAATTGGATTGATTCCAGAAATCAGGGAGAAAGTGAGGACTGCAGATATTGGAGATCAGAGCTGAGAGTGTTGTGCAGGAAAAAGCACAGCAGGTCAGGCAGCATCCGAGGAGCAGGAGTTGACTTCTAGAGTCTGCAGATAGAAAGCGTTTCTGTCTCACTCTCCCTCTCTCCCCTCCACACCCCTTCCCTCCCTCTCCCCCTCTCTCTTTCTCTCCCTCTCTTTCCATTCCTCCCCCTTTCTCTTCATCCCTCTCTCTCCCTCCCTCCCACCCTCCCCCCTCTCTCTCCCTCACCCTATCTCTCTCCCCGTCTCTCTCCCCCTCCCTCTCTCTCTCTTCTTCTCCCCCTCTCTCGCTCCCTTTCTCTCTCCCCCTCTCTCGCTCCCTCTCTCTCCCTCTCCCCCTCTCCCTCTCCCTCTCTCTCTCCCTCCCTCTTTCTCTCCATCCCTCCCTCTCCCCCTCTCCTTCTCCACCCCCTCGCTCTCCCCCCCCGCTCTCTCTCCCCCCTCCCTCTCTATCTCTTTCTCTCCCTCTCTCTCTCTCTCCCTCTCTCTCTCCCCCCACTTCTCTCTCCCCCCCACCTCTCTCTCCCCCATCTCTTTCTCTCCCCATCTCTCTCTCTCTTCCCCCTCCCTCTCTCCTCCCTCCCTCTCCCCTCTCTCTCTCTCCCCCCTCTCCCCCTCTCTCTCCCCCCCTCTCTCTCCCCCTCTCTCCACCCCCCTCTCCCTCCCCCTCTCTCTCTCTGTCCCTGTCTCTACCCCCTCTCTCCCCCCCATCTCTCCCCCTCTCTCTCCCCCCCTCCCCCCCCTCTCTCCCCCTCTCTCTCTCCCCCTCTCTCCACCCCCCCTCTCTCCACCCCCCCTCTCTCTCTCTCCCCCCTCCTCTCTCCCCCTCTCTCCCTGCCATCTCTCTCTCCCCCTCTCTCACCCCCCTCCCCCTCTCTCTCTCTCCCCCCCTCCCCCTCTCTCCCTGCTGTCTCTCTCTCTCCCTCTCTCTCCCCCCCATCTCTCTACTCCTCTCCACCCCCCTCTCTCTCCCCCTCTCCCTCTCCCCCCCTCTCTCCCCCCCTCTCTCCCCCTCTCTCTCCCCCTCTCTCCCCCCTCTCTCTCTCCCCTCCTCCCCCCCTTCCCCCCTCTCTCCCCCCTCTCTTCCCCCCTCCCCCCTCTCTCCCCCCTCTCTCCCCCCTCTCTCCCCCCACTCCCCCCTCTCTCCCCCCCATCTCACCCCCCTCCCCCCTCTCTCACCCCCCTCTCCCCCCTCTTTCCCCCCTCTCTCCCCCCTCTCCCCCCTCTCTCCCCCTCTCTCTCCCCCTCTCTCTCCCCCCTCTCTCCCCTCCTCTCTCCCCCCCTCTCTCCCCCTCTCTTCCCCCCCTTCCCCCCTCTCCCCCCCCCTCTCTTTCCCCCCTCTCTCTCTCCCCTCTCTCCCCCCCCTCTCCCCCCCTCCCTCTCCCCCCCTCCCTCTCCCCATCTCTCTCCCCCTCTCTCTCCCCCTCTCTCCCCCCTCTCTCTCTCCCCTCCTCCCCCCCTTCCCCCCTCTCTCCCCCCTCTCTTCCCCCTCCCCCCTCTCTCCCCCCTCTCTCCCCCCTCTCTCCCCCCACTCCCCCCTCTCTCCCCCCCATCTCACCCCCCTCCCCCCTCTCTCACCCCCCTCTCCCCCCTCTTTCCCCCCTCTCTCCCCCCTCTCCCCCCTCTCCCCCCTCTCTCCCCCTTTCTCCCCCCCCCTCTGCCCCTGTCTCTCCCCCCTCTCTTCCCCCCCTCTCCCCACCCCACTCTCTCCCACCCCCCCCCCCCCCCACCTCCACTTCCAAGGGGAGTGAGAGGTCAAACCTAAGTAAGAAGCTTAAGACAATTTGAACAAGACCAGACCCTGGTTCTCCAGCTCACCTCTCCAAGTGAAGGTCACCTATTGTTTTATTGAGAATGGTCTGTCCTAACCACTGAAACCAGGAGGGATTGAGAGAAAATTTAAGTCCCTCTTGAAATCTACACTTTTGACCTGACGCGTTCTGTTCCCTGTCTGTATTATTTTTCACCCAGACTATCTGTGTCACACCATATGTCCTTTCTCTGTCTTAATCACGAATGAGGAAATCGATTTGGAATCTAGTCTCGGTGACCATGAACTGTGAACAATTTCCATCAAAACTCATTGTCTTCATGACTGGGGAATATGTGCCAGTGAACCCCACATCCCATCAAAGGGGAAACTCAGTATGAACTCAGGGGCACAGTCCAGCAGCAAACTTGTTTGGCCCCAGCACTTACACTTGGGTCACAACAGTGTGGAAAGAGGCCATTTTGGCCCCTTCAGCCTGTACCAACCCTCCGAGGTGCACCCCACCCAGGCCCACTGCCCTATCCCATCCCTGCAACCCTGTATTCTGATGGCTAACCCACCAAGCCCGCACACTATGGCCGCGAGTGGGTCCAGTGTTCTGCATTAACATGGCGGTCCTAATGCTGACTCCAGGCAGGAATGGCACAGGTGGGTCTGGGCCCAGTCAGTACCAGACCTGGCAGCATCAGCAAGGTGGGCCCAACGGTGGTATCTGCATTGGCAAAGCCCAGCGAGGACCCGTGGTGGCGAGGGTGTCAGTGGAGGTGAGTTGGCGAGTGAACAGTGGGCATTCTGGTCTCGACATGGTGTTGGAGGCTTCAGCACAGCCACTAGGCCCGTCGCCAATGATGGAGCCCTTAACAAGAACAACCGTCAACCAGGCACTTTCTTCATTTCTGTGTTTTTCTGCCTTGTAATTTGAATGTTTTCGTTTACTTTTCTGTGTTTTAAGATGGCCCCAGAGACTGCTGACACTTTTCACCGTATTTTGCAATAACATATGCGTGACAATAACTAAATAAACCGTAGACCATGCCATAACAATCTCCCGAGCCTGCACATTGTTAGACTGTAGGAGGAAACTTGGCACAGTTAGATCCAGTGCCCTTGATAGGTGGTGATCTTGGCAGCACACTCACTCCCTCTGTCTCTCTCTTTCTCTCCCTCACTCTCTCTCCCTCACTCCCTGTCTCTCTCCCTCACTCATTCACTCTCTCTCTCTCCTCCCCCTCAATCTCTGTCTGTCTCCTCCCTCTCTCCCTGTCTCTCTCCCTCACTCACTCTCTCTCCCCCCATCTCTGTCTGTCTCTGTCTCTCTCCTGTCTCTCCCTCACTCCCTCTCTCCCACTCTCCCTGTCTCTCTCCCTCACTCACTCACTCTCTCCCCCCCAATCTCTGTCTGTCTCTGTCTCTCCCTCACTCTCTGTCCCTCTCCTCTCTCTCCCCCCTCTCTCTTTCTCTCTCCTGTCTCTCCTCCACTCTTCTCCCCCCCCTCCCCCCATCGATCTCTCAACCTCCAGTCTCTCTGTCGGTCTCCCTCCTCTCTCTCTCTCTCCTCTTGCTCTTCCTCTCCCTCTCCTTTTCACTCTCTCCCTCTATCTGTCTCTCCCTCCCTCTCTTTCCTCTCAGTGTCTCTGTCTCTCCCTCTTTCACTCTCCTTGTCTCTATCCCTCCTCTCTCTCTTTCACTTTCTTTCTCACTTCCCTGTTTCTCTTTCCTCTCTCTCCCTCGCCCAGTCTCTCTTTCCTCAATCTCTCTCCCTCACTCTTTACTCTCCCTCTCTTTCTGTCTCTCCATGTCTTCTCTCTCTCTCT